>NC_133899.1:16994335-17311835 GCF_964199755.1 Larus michahellis
GGACAATGCAGGAACACTAACAAAGATACAGAAGAGCATTTCTGAACAGAAGAGCATTTTTGATCACTTAGTAACGTTTACTATCTTATTGTCTAACAAGTTTCAGATAATGAAACTTTGTTAATGATGTAAATCTACACTGAAAGAACACTTACCAGCATTGAGATGTTTTGTTTAGTTTTGCGTTTTTTTACCGCTAGAAATATCAGCTTCAGCCATATAATCATTAAAAAAAAATCTTAATGATGGATATTTGTTAAGGAGGACTTCAAAAGCAATTTAAACACGCAAGCCTGGCACAAGAAAATAAAATAAAAAGCAATAGGCCTTTTCAGTCTAACTGCAGAACCTTCTTTTTTTTTTTTGGGAAAAAAAAAAGTGAACTCTTTAAAAGAAAACGTACAGCATGGAGCCTGAACCAGAGCTCCATCTAGAACAGACAGGCTTGTTTTTACTGCCCCTTAGTGCTTCCCTTTTAAAGTGACAGGAAACCAATTTCTGATTACAAATCAATAGGTTCGCCTGCTACCATCAGACAGTAAATTTAGTTGTTGATATTAGACCACAGAAGAAGATATCAGAAAAGACCAGGTGTTGCCTTTTTGATGCACCCAAAACCCAGTAAACAGTATTGCTTTTCTGCAACTCCATATTTTCAAGGAACTGTTCTTAGAGAGTAAGTCACATGTGGCCTATTTATTATTTGTGGGTCACCATCAGAATAAAAACTGCAACAAATATATACACAAAGTGCATAAGTTTAAGACTCAAAAACAAGAACCACTGAAATGTGCTGTATTAGCTAATATAATGGAAACAAAAAGTATGTATGCTCCTGTCACACAAAATACCTTTTGATGAAGTCTCTTTTTTCTTTAAGCTTTTAAGATAATCTTAGAGAAATCATCAAACTATAAAAAGAAATCAATAAAACAGAAAAGGTTCCCATCACCCCTAAAAAAATCCATAACTTTTGCATTTTAATAGAGACACTACAAGACTATACCAGTCATTTTCTTTCTGATGTGTTCCTTTGATTTCACTCTTATCTCACAGGACTCTTGACTTTCCTGAGAAAGGGATTATTGAATTGTATGTCTCCCTCAGATGCTCTTGATCATTCAAGTAGTCTGTACTTAAGAACGTTACAGAGTCTGCTCAGCTGCTGGCTCCTTGGGAACTCATCAGGGACTGTCATCTTAATATTAATTGGGTTTTGTGCAGGAATCCAAGTCCCACAATGAGAGGGTTTCAAGAGAGAAGATTATGCCCAAAGCCAGATATAAAGACAAACATATTTAGCACAACAATTATGATAATTGCAGAAACACTCTGAGAAGTAAGTAAATCTGATTAAGGGCACTTCTACATGATAAAATATTAATCTGATGTCTTCACTCTAACCTGGTTTGAACATAAGAGGCTTCTTATGGTTTTATGTATTAACAGATTTGTAGAAGCTGAACCCATAGTACCTAATAATATGGTACATCTAAGTCAATACAGTAAAAGGATCTTTACGGAATGTAATCCACTTAAATTAAAAATAGACACAGATTGAATCATAAAGCTTAAATTAAAATTGACATAGAGTCAATCAATAAAACATTCTATATAAAGTCTTGTATAAACTACCATAACATTTACCAATCTCAGAGCATAAAAACTTGTGTGTATTTCTTTTTATTGAATAAAGACTGCATCACTTCAGAACAAGTCATCATGAATACCACTCAGACAAAGACTTAAAACTTTCCAGCCTCCCATAATATGCAGCAAATTAAGTACACCTATATATGCAGATGTGAGAAGTATTTCTCTTTAAAAATATGGGTATTAGTTGTAGAGATCTGAAGCATCCAATTAAACCATTTCATCTTTAGAATCACCACGATTTATAAGAACTGTGGGACAACGCTGTCTATTTGAGTGATGAGTAATAAGACAGTGGCAGCAAAATAATAAAAGTGTTTGCAACACTGATTTTTCTACATATGTGTACATGCACATACTCGTATATAAATATATGCACATACAGACCCCTCTGTCAAAAATCCATACAAAATCATGTTTAATATTGTGTACACATTATATTTAATACTATCATGACAAGTATTTTCAGTTTGTTATGCACGGATCAGTTTTGAATAAATCTTAAGCTAATATATACAGTATGCATACTTTTTAATATAAATTTGTAGAGGTAGAAGCAATGCCTAAGAGCATCTACACTATATTTGCATAATCATTTAAGTTAACTCAGATGAAAGCTTCCATGCAGAGCTAAGTTTTCAAAATTGAACATAAAGCATCTGAAAACTATTACAGTAATATATACACAGAAGTCCACAAAAAAGGATAATCTGTCACAAATTGTAATACAAAAATGATTTATTTCAACCTGAGAAACACACACACATAGACGTCTATCTATCCATCTTTATTTGTAAGTATTAACCACATATAGACCTTATGTGAAAGGTAAATCTTGCCAGCATGGCTTACCTCCCATAGTAATTAGGCTTGTGTTTCTGCTTTATTAACTCTGATACAACAGTGTCCTGCCCTCTGTCACCAGGGGTACTAATAGATGATAATCACTACAATTTGGAAACCATACAAATTAAATGATGAAGTGAGATGAAGTGTAGTAATGCAATGAGTTCAAGGACAAGCAAGTTAGTAATTGCAAATGCAATGAGTTCAAGGACAAGCAAGTTAGTAACTGCAATACTCATTTTCAGGATATTAAATAGGAAATACATGAATAAATTAGACCACAGTTTAACACAAAAATAACAAATTACACTTACAAGTATTAATATTTTAAAGATGATATTAAAAAGTTTTTCCTTATGCAAAATGGTTTACTGTCCCCTAAAATAAACATTAGAGGTATATCCCTTATTTACAAACGCAATGAAGTCTTTACAAGATTTAACACTCCCTACGGACAATTTGAATTTCACGTGAAGAGCAAGTATATTTTTCCAGTCCAGTGACAGCGGGCTTATATTAGTATATTGGAAATACATTCTTATCTGCATTACTACAATGTTAAAGATGTGATACTGATTCTTAGCTCCTAACTAGAAGCTTTCATCCATTAATCTCAGCACTAATACTGCAAACCTACTGTTAATTTTTTTTAAATCAAGTGCTTAATTACACAGAAACATAACTCAGACGACAAGTCTTTTAACTACAAATAGTTGTCAGCACTTTCTTCTTTTAGAAGTTTCTAAACTGTTAAAACTTGTGATGAATATTATAATTTTACAGTAATTTCAAAAAGAGCCTTCAAGTTCTGAAATGTCTGTTTAAATGATAGATTTTCTTAAAAAAAATTATCAACTTCATAAGAGACAATTAAAGCACTGACACGAAGATACTAAGTCTGAACATTGTCACTGTGCTTAACTGTCTTTTCAAATCCATACTTGTCTTTGGTAACTTACCAATCGTACTTTCTTATCACATTTATTCTTTTCAAAACACAAGACATTTAGTTGCAAATCTTACATATTTCAATGTAAGTTGACTCCCACATTTTTAGATAATATAAGTGTATTTCAGTATATTTATTGAAACCCAAATATGCTTCAGTATAAGCTAACGTTAAAAAAAATATTAGTAGCAAAAAATTTTCTGGCAAACAGCTTTTTTTTAATACGTAAACAGGTTAATGCAGCTACTGAAATGTATTATCCAGTTATGTAAAAAAGCCCTGGTTCTTGGGAAAACAATCCATGTTATTGAAATCAAAGTCACATTTTCCTAGCAGTTTTCTAAACCACTAAATTCACCTATAAATAGCTCACCCTAATATTAATAGTTTTGAAATCTATTAGATATAAGTTTCAATAATCAGGATGCTCTGAAGAAACATAATTCTGCCTGGGCCTGTATCGTGCACTTTGAAAGCAAATACTCTGCATTCTTTTTCAAACTAAGTACAGTACATTTTTAAACATTGCTTATAAACAAAAAAATTAAAATACTACTTGTACCTTGCATATTGATACAAAAATTATTTCATTCTTTACAGTGTTAAGATAAAAAGCAATATAATTTCTGAACTAAAAATTGAATTCTACATGCAAAAACTATTTTAAATCATATCAAAAGTTATAACAGCTTAGGTCTGTTCTCTACTGATTTTACAATCTACAAAGGATGCATTTTACTACAGTGCCACAAAATGTACATAGCCCATATAATGCAATTCCATCTCATATTTAAAAGGCTCAAACACTATGATTTCAAAAAAGTGTCCTAAAAATCACAGCATCTGTCTTTGAAGAGAAAAGGCTTAATAGACAAAAAAAAATACAGACACTTTGCTAATAATCATCCAACTAGCTACTTTCTGTTCTGAGGAATTGTTTTCTATGGTTAGCGTGTTTATATCCATTCAATTCTAGATGCAGATTATGGCAATTAGATATTTATCCTCCTTAATGTACACTGTTTTTATTTATGTTGAACTTGAATCCATTATCAGAAACAAAGCTGCATACATATAACCCTAACCAATTGCTGGAGATGCACACAGACTACTGCTTGTTTACTTTGGATAGACTAATCTTATGGCATGCATTAAAAATGTTGTACTTGTCACTGACTAATACAACAAATTGAAACCTTGGAACAATCTTATTTACAATTCAAGTACTCCATATTTGATTCCTGCATCAGAATTTTCACTTAACCCTTTTGTTAAATAACCGAACCTCAGAGCAATGTACAGCTACACTGCAATTTAAAACTAAATACAAGATCATTTCGTTTGTTACGCATAGTTTTGATTTAAAAGATACACCCAGAGCACATTACCTCACTATACACTTTTTAGGCCCTCGGTTAGTATGCAGTATATAATTGAATATTTCAACTGTTTTGTACTATTCACACAGCTAGGGTTATTGCTCAAAGAAAAAAAAAAAACCAAACTTTCCCTCATCTGTATTCTATAAATAAAAGGCTTAGCTGCTGTTTTTACTTACAGTTCCCAGAATTTCTCTCTCTTCTAAACCATTTTAGCTCTTAATATGAAAGTTTTATTAGTTATTCTGTCAGAAAATTCAAACCTTTACTAAGTGACATGAACAGTTACAGTTGGTTTAAGTGTGGTTGGGTACCCCTGATTCCATCAGGGAAAAAACAAAACAATATATGGCATATGTTAACATCCAAAGACTGAAAACATGCCCAGTAAAATAGTCCCCCAGACTTAAAGGAAATCACTACTTAATTCCACAAACATTTGTTTCAGCTCAGGAATCGCACTAGAAACTTTAAGTAGTTTTTCTGGTTCAAATATTACTCTAGTTGATATGTGGAGTCATAAGATGCTGCATAGCACCATCTGCTGGTTTCAACAATGGGCTTTGGAGACATGTCCAATTATTCTTCATGTTATCTGAAATCTAAAAAGACAACATTCCACTCACCTTAGTTTTTAGGATTTGTAGAATTCTGCATAGATTCACTGAACAAACGGAAAGAGAGTGAGACAGACACACAGAGACTCAGATGTGTATGTAAAGACATCTGAAAATCATACAGAGATGAAATCTGACCAGGAGGACCTTATTCAAAAGAAAGCAAGCTGAATTTCCTTTGTCCCAGAGTCCAGGAAAGCAATCATTTTAAACTGTTTCATGGACATTATGTTCTTGCTTTGATTTAGATACCATTTTCTTTTGGAAAGAAATTTAGGAAGTCGTTGGATGTAGAAAGAATTTTTTTCTTAAGCAAGAATGTCACAACAGTTTCTATCCTAAATTAATCCTTTCCTAATAAATGCTAAATTCAGAAACAGTTATTTTATTTTGGGTGATAATGAATGACTACCTAAAAAAAATTGTATAAACATAACTGATGAAGAATATATTTTGATTTTGTCCAGGCTTCATATATGGAAGCAGATTAAAAAGAAGTGATATTTGGAATGCTATCATTACAAGATTAAGAAAGCTAAAACGCCCTTAGGAATGTTTTCTGAGAAATTACTGGTGAGCAAGTCAGGAAGCTGTTTCAATTTATGTTTTTATTATTTTATTGATATTTAAAAGGAAAATACAATCAAACTCACTTTAAGTGGAATTGTTTGCCACATCAACACAAAAAATAACAATTTTTTCCCACAAAATGATATTATCCAGTCATCTCAACTGATAACATTTTTTTCTATGCAGTTTATATATGAGCAGTAGCCATACACCTGATGTAAAAATTAAAGAAAAATTCTGCAACATTAGCAGAGCTAATCACGCTCACACACTAAGAGTACAAATGATAGGACAGGGTCTGACAGTCCTTCCTTGGTGACACCACTCAAATTGTGGTAGCAGAATTCTATAGATGGGAAACACAGATTCTGCTCACACCTCTGACTGCTCCCTGTAAATTAATTTGTTTACTTGATGCCTGTTTCATGAGGTGCGTAGAGGCCTTAGCTGGTACATGTGCATACCAAAAATATCACACGTTTAGTATCCACTGTGGGGTCCTGGCCACAGTGTGCTCTGTGACAGCTTGATGATAAACAGCTGGCCTGCTTGTGGAACACGCAGAGCACACTGGGCAACATAAGCGAGAAACAGGTAAGCAATGTTAGCAGAACTCACATTTCAGAATAATACTTTGGTATTTTCAGGTCAGGCTACTTTGAAAATCCTATTGCTGAGCTGTCCAAGCTAAGAGTGTGGTTAGAACTCAATTCAATGCCTGGTAAAATAAATATACTCTTACCAATTTCAGCAAGAGCTAGTTCGCATCTTCAGGGCAAAAATTCCTCCCCCTCTTCCCTCCAATAACTCACAGTCAAATGCCTTTGTTACATCTACAAACAACTCCAATTAGTAGATTTAGCGCTTCATATTTAAGCTAGCAAAACATTTGACATAAAAAAAATAAATTCATGGTGGTCCATTTTTCCATTCAGTGAACTAGGAATCAAACCAGTATGCCTGACATCTCCTTCAGCCAGCATAAGATTCTACCAAACTCTGCAAATCTAAAGGACAACACGTCATTGCTTGTCTATAGCATAGAACTGAAGATAGGAAGACATACAATAATCCTGGTTAGCATTGATATAAACAGCAAAAGATCAAGGTGGTCAAGTAACAGATAAGAAAAAGCCTCGAGCAGGCTTATCAGATTCCTCTGGCAGCAGTACCATATGTCAGATTAAACCTCAAAAATACAAATTGCCTCTAAGTTTAGAATACTCTCTACCCTATAGGTATTTTTTATAAAGTTTCACTTGGTATTGGTCATCCCACAATATGGTTCTATTTCAAATTATAAGAGAAAACTGTTGGTAAACTTCACTGACTCAGTAGTTTGTACGTATTAAGTATAATTTCATTTGTCTCTGTAGTGATATGCAATCTTCTCAGTGTGATGTCACATGGAAGTTTCTTGCACCATTTTTAAGATGACACTAGTTGTTCAACAATAAAAACCAAACAAAAAAACCCACCATCACCAAAAAGAAGATGAGAAAAAAATGACTCAAAGTGGTATCTCCAGCTGGACTATATTACCAATTTGGCATACCCTAAAGCCAAATTCTTTTGTCAGCATCTTTACCATATCAACACACAGCACAACTTTTTATTTTAATTCCTTCCTAACACTGTAAAGGAATAAGTTTAATATATCAGAAAACTACAAAATATTGAATCATCAATACCAAGAGCTGGACAAGAGATGTCCAGCTAGCTATTTTAAGCCTTACTTACAAACAGTTGATTTTTTTTCTTATCAAAATGTCTACATCTTTGCTAATTCCTAGTATTCTTGCAGGTGTTTCAAATTTATGCAAAACACATAGGCTTAAAGCTGTAAGTAGGCAGCACTTCTACATACCTACCATCTTGCAAATATATTGAATATCGATGTGCCAAGAATCCAGTAACCCCGACAAAGTCTCTAGGATCACAGATAACAGTACAGAGTTGGACATTTTCTCCTGAGTTCAATAAAGGCAAAATGTCGCATAGATAACGGACTTTATTTTCAATCACCTTTAAATATAACTTAAAGTTTAGAAATAAAAAATAAGAACATGACATCTGAAAACATGAAATCTCTCAAATTATTTTTCACAAACTTCAAGGGAATTTGGATTAGACTTTTTTGTTTTTTAAATAAGCTCTGTGGTATAGGAAACATTTCTTCCACATTTTTGCCAAATACCCCAACAAACGGAGCTCTTAAAAAAAAAAAGTCTCAACAGCAGCCAAGACAAGCCCTGTCACAAACTGCATTTTAATTAACACTATTCAGACTAAATCAGTAAGAAATACCAGTTATTTAACCGCTTCACTGAAAACAGATACATGCACTATGAAAGGAAAGAACCTCAGCAAGGTATCACTTATTAGGCTCTGAGTATCATTTAATTGCACGGAAATGAGATATATATGCTTTGAACTAATGTGGAAGTACTTATCCATGACATGGCATTTATCAAAGATTAACATTCTCCAATAGAAAAACATTCAAGATACTGCCCACGGCCACAAGAAACTGAAGTTAAAACTGGAGATAGCAAAAACAATTAAAAATTCTGGTTCAAGCTTATTACTGCATGAATGTGATTGCCCATGGACTACTGAATATTTGAGATCATTACATCCCGATATAGACCAAGTTTGAATCATTGCTTGTTATGGACAGCTACAAATATAAATGTCTGTCATGAATAAACATAAACAGATCTCTGTCATTCCAAAATAGCAACATGTAATTTTTCCACTAACACAGTACTATAAATAACAGCTCCTGCAACCAATTAAAGAATTTGCAACAATGACCTCAAGTAATACATGTGTATTGTGCCTGCAGCTTAGAAAGTTTTGAGAATGCCTTAATTTTCATATGCTACATTTGTATAATCATTATAAACACGGACTTAGAGCCGATACATGGTGCTGTTATTGGATAAAAGGGTATAGGAAAAGAAAATCTAGAATTTAAAGTCCACAAGTAGTTCCACACCACAGCACGTTTTACAGCACTGACTGCAGTTTCCTAGGCACTCAGCACTGGTCACAGAAGGCAGGGACTAGAATGGACTTCAGGTCCATTCATATCTCACTTTGAGCATGTCTCCACTCAAGAGGGCCTTACTCTTGGTCAGCACTATAGCAGTACTATATCTTACAGTGTCAATAATACTGTGATCTCTGTTGCTATAATTGTAATTTCTGTTCTGTGCCCTTGAGTCTAAAGACACCTTTTCCTGTTTCCAGAAGCAGCTCCCATTAAAGACTGCAGAGTCAGTAAAATCTGCTACAAAAGGATCAAAAGGACTCATCACATTCCTACCTCCTTTCAAAAACAAAAAAAACCCCACACAAATACGCACATACAAACTCCCTCAAATTGGAAAATAATTTTACACAGAGAGCTAGAGCAATTGCCACGAGTTTCTATGAGTTTATATCACAAAGTGAAAAACCTAGCAAACAATGTAACAAGGATTGCGCTTGGAGCCCTACCCAGCAAGCTCAATAGCTTAAATTCTTACTACACCTTAATGGTGTGCATCTAACTGGTAGAAAATCCTATTTTTCAATATCTTTGCATAGCATATTGATTTTTCGTATAACTACTGCCACAATTCTGCAAAGGTTGTATATGAGGACTTGTCTAAGCGTGTTAGCAGGACTACCAAAATCTATGCAAACAATCATAAAAAGGCATAAACTACAATATCTTATTAGGCATCCTAATGACATTTTTAGGATAAATGTATTACAATGTTTAGCCATTTGATGGAACAATATCTTAAAACATTCATTCCTTGCCTATTTTAAGCTTTCACCTAATCTAAGATCATTACTGCAAGAGCTCTGAGGATACTTTATTTCATAAAAATAAGAGGCTTAAGGGCTCCATTCATGTTAGTGCCTCCAAAGGCACTAAGTAGTTGCCTTTTCAAAATATTTTCTTCAAAGAAAATTCTGACACCATGCCAGAAAAATGCTTTGGTATAAATACAGAAAGAATAATATGGTTTTGAATATTTTCCTGGTTTTGGATCAGCACACAAAAATAATTTTGGTATTAATAGTTCTCAAATATATATTGAGTATAACCACCTATGAAGGCATAAATATACTACCAGGGAAGTTAACTCAAAGAGCAACCTCTCTTGTGCTAAAGTAATAATTAGCTATTTAAATCTGACCTGAATGAGAAGGTAAGAAAGGAGAAAGTAGTTCCTCGCAAACACATAGCAACAAACATTAGTAAATACTACATGTTACAAAAATGAAGAAGAAAATACGAACAGGCAAGAAACAAGAAAACAAAAGTTTTGAGTGATGGCCAAATTCCATCTTTAAATTCTCTTAGATTCACTAAGTAGAAAAATAGCCAGTGGAAAGGACAATGAAAAATGGTTTTCCGATGTAACATCCACGCTGGGACATTTTACTGAACAGACCTAAAAATCACAGTACCCAAGGAGTACCTGAGAGTTTAAAACTTGTCTACAGAAAGATAATTAAGATTTATATCTCTTGTCTCTGGCATTAATATATATTAACTCTTCTGAATACACATATGCTACCTCATACTTGGAAAGACCACTTTTCAATTCTTGATCGTGGTCTGGCCTACTTAAGCCTAAATCCCCTCCCTAGCTTTAACTAGCGAAGTAGAATGTGATCAAATGCACCCCTGCAACATATTGGACTCTGTTGCTGGTATCTTCATCTCAAAAGCATACGGCCCAGTGAATATTTTTTAACGACCATAAAGAATATCTTCCCTCTTATCAAGTGACAAGAACTCTTAAGAAAAAAAATTGATCCAGATGTGGCCTTTTGAATATAAGAAGTCAATTCTAATTGGCTATATGCTTGTTAGCTAACAAGCAAGTGTGATTCAGATTCAAAGCTTCCCTGATTGTGTGACAGCAAAAACAGAAACCTTGAATATATGTAATACCATACTGCGTCAAACCACAGACCCAAGTACAAAATTATGGTCAGTCATGGCCACAAGGAGATGATTCAGAGGTACACATATGCCTATGTAGGAACTTTGCAGATTCTTGTGATTGATGCAGTGTTTACTTCTACCAATCAAACTAATTTGCCATATATACAAATGATATTTGTATATCATTTGTAACCAATGAAGTGAACCAAGAGATATCTCACCTGAGCAAGAAGAAACGGAACTGGGAAGGCCAAAGTTTAACTAGGGTTGAAACTGGTGAGGAATGTGAAGTGTTTCAAAAACTAACAGTGTCATCTATGACGTGCATGGTGTAATGTCTCTTCAGCAAGTTTGCAGATGATGCCAAATTACTTGTGGATGGAAGAAGTTTATATTCCAAGGGATCTCATCAAGCCAAAAAAAATCGGACTACAGAATGCCCACAGAGAAAAGGGCCTCTTTTGGAATACAACAGCTCCATGCAGAAGTGTAGGCTAAGGGCCAAATAGGTAGGTAGCAGTTCTGCAAAAATAAAATAAAAAAAAGGTCTTGCAGGCCTTAGAAGAAATAAGTTTTTAATCATCAGAACAGACAAACAGACTATGTTAACTCCAGCTTCTGAGATTTACTGAATTCAGTTGGAGAAGCCCTGAGCAACCTCATCTAACTGGGAAGTCACTCCTGCTCTGAGCAGGAGGATGGACTAGATAAACTTTCTCTTCTAGATGACCTCCAGATCTCAATCAACTCTTTTTTTTTCCACCCAGGAGTCTATAATAAATTTCTTAACATTTTAATAATGTTAAGAAACATTAGGGTGGGTGGAAGTGGGTGGAAATAATGTTAAGAAACATTAGGGTGGGAAACATGGGTGGAAGTTTATAATTCCACCCAGGAATCTATAATTAATTTCTTAACATTTTAATAATTAAATTCACATATAACCTAACAGCACCAGCAGAGGATTCATGACAGTGAACTGCTTTCTGACACCATCAATGAGGAATTTACTCTCTAAAACTGTAACTTGTTTGTGAATAACCAGTTGTGAACATACAGGTAAGAGTGAGAAAGACTGGATAAAATATTTCATCCTTTTTCCAAAATAGCATGCACGCTTGACAGCATTATTTATAGTCAAGTTTTCTAAATTAACTGGTCACTTTCTGTGCTGCTTGTGCGGGCTTTTCCCACAGTAACATGAGTTTTTGCTTTAGATAAACATGACTCCAAACCAAGCCAGCCACTTTCTGGAGGAGCAAAACTAATGAACCCTCCTTTCCTGCAGAGTTTTGCCCCAAGGTTGATAGCTCATGTGGCTTTCCTGATTTCTAATAAAGGCTGAGATTACATTATACTCTTCCCTCTCAGTGGATTATGCGCTTTTTCTTCTAACCATTGCATAGTTTCCTAGGACTCACAGAACTGAAATATCTTCAAGATTTCTAGCTCTCCATCATATTTACTCTGCAGTGATGAAACTCAAAAGTTTTTAGGAATAGATGCACAGACACCCTCACATACAGTGAACACAACTGCCCAAAGAAGTCATCTCTACGTCAACAATCAAGAAAACATTAGTGAGCCATGTAAACTGGAAGTTCTGTATGTATTTTCAGTAATTTCTAGTTCAGAGCAGTAACTGCTATTGGTCAATATCAGTTGATCTAGACGTCTAGAAAACTAAAATGACCTGAAAGGATGGCTTGCCAGAAAATTCTCATCATTAATCAAATAAAAGTCCTATTAAAAAGAGAACAATGAGTTTCTTCCTATGAAACTCTTATGTGAAGATTTGAAGGAACTTCAAGAAAATGATATCTTAATTTAATAATCTAGTCCAGAAGCTGCACAAATGGAATTATTCAATATGATATATTCCCTCAGAAAATAAACGGTATCTCAAATTCAAAATTAAATATCAATCCTAACTGATTTGCTTTAACTGCGATACAGGTTACGCGCAAGGTAGAACTCTCAACAATGACATTATATTAGGTGCTTAGATATTGCCAAGGTAATAATTTGAATAAATCCAGTTTGGAACCTCCTTCATCAAGAAGTTTAAAGAGAATTAGCAAGTTTCAAAGGCCTAATTTGCTTCGGTGAATTTGGTTCCAAAATTGAAGGAACTACCTAATCTGAGCTCACAAACCCAATATCCTGAAAAGTCAGGATCAAACAGAACTGCTTAATGTTATTCTGGCCTGATAGTCACACAAATGGAGTCTATCACACTGTCTTCACACTCCACATATACAAAAATACACTTGTTTATTTTTGGGGTATTCTTTTTGTCTGTTTGTTTTTTAACTGGTACGTTGCTGCAGGTATTAAATATTGTTTTGCATCTGAAATGGTGTTCCTTTTAATGTATATACCCAGAACCGTGGACCTAGGTCAACAGGTGCTACTTTAGGCATACCAACCTGATGTGGTTATTAACACAATACAAATTAAGAACATGACTTACTGCTTTGCTGACTCTCAGTAAGTGTTCTTCACCTTCAGAGCATCTTTCCTTTCCAGTGTTTTCACAAACGCTCCCAGATCTGTAGAAAAATAATTTGAAAAAATAATTCAAAAAGTATACGCATAGAAATCATCTCAGATCTCAAATGTCATTCTTATCTTGACTACTTACACACATTTATCCAATCAAGCAGCGTCGTGCATCATACCAGACTGATCTCAGACTAAGAAAATTGCTAAAGGTTTATGAAGTCACCCAGGTAGAAAAAGAATTACATATAATTCAAGTGCTTTCAGTTGTTCTAGAGGTACAGGATTTGACTGGGCCCCACCAAAAGGTGAAAAATTTGAGTGTTCATGGTGATTAACTGCATAATTTTTTTCCAGAGTTCTTGGGTAAGAACAGCATTGGGTTTAAGAGACAGACGCGTGAATTCTCTTGGTGAAACACAATGTAGCTAGTCCAGGCCTTTATTATAGGAAGCCTAATAATCTCCACCAGCAGAAAATTCAACACAGACATTTATAAGGATACCATACTCGCTGAGGTCAACCTTCTCCCCCACCTCCAGCATTGGGAGCAAGAGAACAGGCCAGCTTCATGAATTTTAGAATTTATATGCTGCTACACCTTTCAATGTCAAACAAAGCAAGCCAGAAAAAGACCTGCTTCCACATGAAAGGGATCCCTTAGCAAAACAGGAACACCAAGCTATGCACGAGAGCCATCCCACAACAGAAAAAAAGGTTTTAGACTGTGAGAAGGGAACAATGACCCTCAAATTCTGTCTAGATTTTTGCATTCTTCCTCTTAACCCCAGGGTGGAAAGGGTCGTATTTTGGGAGACGGGGGGTGGGGTGGGGGGGGGGTGGGGGGTGTTGATTGGTTGTTTTTTAAAACATCTTGGATATATGTGTGTACTCATTCAGTGAGCAAAAATGCACCCTGTCCCCTTCAATGACTGTCACTTCACTAGGTTGTTCAGACCAGTTACTAAGAAGAACAAATATACTTCAGAAAGTCACCTTTTAAACACAGAAATTCTACAGGTTACTCATTCAGCATTAGGTCTTTGCTTTCAGTTTTATGCCTTTTTTTTTTTTCAGCTTACATTCATGTCAATACCACTCTTATTACCTGAAAGTCTACTGCTTCTCTTATTTATCTTTTACTTACCTGAAACATATATAAAGCAATTGACTAAATATAACTGAAATATCCCATGCAAAGATGGAACATGGAACGAACATACCTTTCAGGATGTTATGTTTCTATAAATAACGCTGCCCATGAAGCAGTCTTTCATTCCTACCTATTCAACATTTTCTACCTTCAGTTAATATGCAGTATGTTAGATGCTGAAAATAATACATTGCACATGCCAGCAGTAGTGAACACGCTAATTCCAAGGGCCGTCTTCACTAGTTTGTAGCTCTAGTGAACAGTTTGCTCCAGCTCTAATTTTTATGTGCTTTTCAAAGGCACTCACAAAATGAATATCAAAGCACATAAGTAATCCACATTGGGAAATCTGTCAGAAATTGTTGGGAAAATAAAGTGAATCAATAGCTTGTCAAGGGACTCAAATGGAAAATATATTGAATATTCATTTTCTTGGTTTCAGAGGGGTAGGGATTTAGTAGAACTGGAGCAGCTTGCAGGATTTTCGACTTTCTTGAAAACATTTAAATAGTTTTTGTGACGTGCTTTGAATTCAAAATTTAATTAGTTCCCCTAAAATTATGTTTTGCATCTTCACGTTGTTTACTGATGCATATACAGCATAATTAGGAGAACTGGTCTGAATAGTCCAACAACTTTTAAGTACATTGTTGCAAGAACAAAAAATACAATAAAAAATATTCATGTTTGCTCATTGCTATGCAGAAACACATGGAAAGCAGCTATACATTTAGAAGTGCTGCTACAAATGCTGCTAAGTAGAAGCAAATATAAAAAAATACCTGAGTTAATTTCAGTGCTTTAATGAGATTTACAGCATATAAAATATATTTTTTTAATGTGGTTTACATTCCAGGAAATGTGATATGCTTACACAAGCAACTCCTAATGGAGGGCTATGTCTGTGCAGTTTGTTACTTAGGCTGCAAACTTGCTTCATCTGTTTGCCAAACAGCTGTAAATATAGTTCTACACAGACCATATTATGCAATTTCAATATCTGAATAAACAGAAGCACACTTCTATGGTAATTTCTTTTTGTAAGACAGACATCAGCCCCCTTCATCGCACACATAATACAAGAGACAAAATTTTGAAATAAGTCCAACAAAGTATCAATTATGAAGTGGGGGAAGGGGGGGGGAGCCAAAACAATTCCCATACTGCTTATTTATTTTTGCATATACCTATGCAAATATTTGCAGGCAACCCCATAATCCATTCATAGGGAAAGTTATGAAATCTCCCATTTAAAGTCAAAGCTTGGCCAACCAGCTAACCCTTGGGTCACACATTTATTTATCTTCACCAGTAATTACTTTTTTTTAAAAGTTAAATAAATTTAAAAATTTTACTCAAACAATTAAAGAAAACACAGTACTTGTAAATACCATAACAGCTTCCTGATACTCAATGTTCATCCCTTTCAGAAATTCTTGAAAAATAAGAATGGACCTACAACATCATTTTTAAAATTGTCGTCCATAAAACATGTTTCTATCCTGACATCATCATATATTTTTTTTTTATAGTTCTCTAATTAGAAGCCCTATTTCCCTAGTACAAACTAAAACGATGCAACTATCATGTAACAAAGATTAACTACTTTTGATAAGGCAGGGAAATTCTACATTTACTTCATAGAAGCCAGAAAAGCACTCTCACCATTCTTAAGTAACAACAGAAATAATAAAAACATAGAAAAAGCACAATTTAATTAGTTTTTTTAGAACTGTTCCTTCCTTTGCCTTAGAAGATTAACTTTCAAAGAGACTGTGAAATCACTAATGTAATTCTTTTCAAGTCAAAAGGAAAAAGAAACCTGTAAATACCAAACATTTGCTCTTTAGGACATAACACAAAGAAAAAAAAATAGTTTCCTAGAACAGGTTAAAAAAGTATCATCTAAGAAATAGTACCCTAACACTAGATTATTTTTTTTTTTATTAGAATCTATTTTATTTTAAGAGTAAGATTTCATATCCCACTTTAAAAAGCAAAAAAACCCTCAAAGAAACACCTTAGTCACACTATCAACCATTACTCCTATGTCCTCCTACGTCCTTTCCTAAGAAAAATGAACTTCTAGTTTAGTGTGTTAGTAAGTGCGTGTTTCCTCTGACCTGCTCTTGGAAATTCTTCACACTCTTAGATTATTCAATGGGTGCCCAATTAGAGAGCTTTGAATGTTTTAATGATGCTCCTTGCTTCTGCCCATATCCAATATGTAAGACAAACAAAGCCTTAAATACTTCCACACTCACAACAACAATCACGCACCTGCTTAACTTTTTCACGTCAAGGCTATTTTGTACAATGGCTTTCTCCCAAAACAGTGTAATAACAGGAAAGAAATGTTGTTTAGTAAATGTTTAGCACTTTTGAATTTTGGATGAGTAATGAAAATGCTGAGACACTACTGAAAGGCAAATAAATGAATACAGCAATTCACACTTCAAATATTATCTCCCCGTTTGACTTCCTTTCAAATAATAACGGTTCACGAGAAAACAAGGCCATCTCTAAAAAGACCAAAATGCCCAATAAACTGTAGGTACAAATACCCAGGAAAGATAAGCAAAATACCAATAGAAGCATTACTCCTTTCTGACTCTTTGCATTCCCATATTTAAAAAAGCACCTAGAACTAACACAACGTGCTCAAGAATCTTGCAGTGTGGGGGGTGATTTAGGCAAAAATGGTGAATTTTCACATTCAGGCCACCTGAGGAAGATAGCAGCAATGAAAATGCAGCTATTGCAAGGCAACAAGATTGCTTCCACTAAAGTGGACCTGCAGCTACAGTTACTGTCAGTGTGAGAGATTTTCGAAGGAGTAGAATTGCTTTGTCTAAAAAAAAAAAAAAAAAAAAATTTTTTTTTAACAAAATAATTTTGCCAGGAAATTTTCAAAATGAGCAATATTTCAAATTGACTATGTTGAATTCAGTGAAAATTTAACAAAAATCAAGATTTGTCTATGAAGACAGGCTGAGAGACTTGAGGTTGTTCAGCCTGGAGAAGAGAAGGCTCCAGAGGAGACTTTATTGTGGCCTTCCAGTACCTAAAGGGGCTTACAGGAAAGATAGGGAGGGACTCTTTATCAGGGAATGCAGTGATAGCATGGTGGGTAATGGTTTTAAACTGAAAGAGGGGAGATTTATTTTAGATATTGGAAGAAATTCTTTGCTGTGAAAGTGGTGAGACACTGGCCCAGGTTGCCCAGAGCTGCTGTGGCTGCCCCGTCCCTAGAGGTGTTCAAGGCCAGGCTGGATGGAGCTCCGAGCAACCTGGTCTAGGGGGAGGTGTCCCTGCCCAGGGCAGGGGGGTCAGAACTAGATCTTTAAGGTCCCTTCCAACACAAACCGTTCTATGACTCTATAAGATCTCACAGATTTTATGAAGACAGCTCTCATGAAACAGCATTAAATTCCACTATTATCTCCACACAAATTTCGGGGTTCTGTATTATTATTATTATATAGAATATTGAAAAATCGCCTCTCGATTTTTATTTTAGAAAGCATTCAGAAGCTCCAGGCACCAAAAATTGAGCCACTAAAAAGCCACTCTCCCCTCCACTTGACAATCCTGACATTCTACTACTGCACCTTCATCCTCCATGCATCTCATATGTATTTCAGGCGTGCATACTTCTGTCCATTGCATAGTCTCCATCTAATACATTAACCCTTATGGGAAAAATTGTTCCACTATTGATCCAATTGCTAATCACACTTTTTAAAATCACGCAACTTGGAAAACTGGAAGTCTGAGGCATCCAGGAGAATGTTAATCACATCTCATCCGGGAAAACTTCGCAACCTGAAATTGAAATAATGATTTGCCAAATTAATTTGCCCTCTTATTGTAAGAAACTCTCACAATCTTTGGTTTCCTGGAGTTAATACAAGGAGGAAAACCCACAAAGTTGTAAGACTTGTGAAGAAACCATCAGAAGGTAAAACCATAATGCTCAAACTATTTGAATACAGGGAGCTTTACTTTGAGAACACCAAGACATTATATGAAAACAAGAACGTACTGAAGCAAATGAAATTCTAAAACAAAATAATTACGTAGTTACAGACCTGCTTGATACACACAAGTGAAGAGAATAGTCCTGTAAAAATGTCAAATTAACATCTATGGAAACTGCAGTCTTATGTTTCACAATTCTTCCAACACTCACATACCTCATTAAACAGAAACAGTCTTTGTGACCAGCTCCTAAGCAATCTTAACTCTGCTTTAGCAACATGAAGCTCATAATAAATGAGAAGTGGAAAATTGGGTTTTGAGTTTGGGGTTTTTTTTGGGGTGGGGGTGGTGTCATTATGTTTTGATATTTTTACATAGCTTCTTGTTAGGACCATGTTATTAGTACAAAAGATATAACTCCCAGACATATAGATCCTTAGATAGATAATGTAATAAGCAAAACTCTGCTAATCTCATCTTGTCTCCTATTTCACTACACCTGCTACTAAAATATGTAATATATGTAAACAAAACTTTCCTCTTTGCCAGAAAAATAAATCCAGTAGCCCCTGTATCACTAAAAGGAACTCCGAAAAACATACCAAACATAACACATAGAGCTATTTACTGGATATGATCACAAAGTAGGAATTAGTCAATAACACTACCAAGGTATACCCATTGTCAAAACAAAGTAGTAGATTTGAACAAGACAGTTGGTCACATTAAATATCTTATGTATTAACTGCACCTGCTTGAACAAAGGTCTTTATTTACTTGACAATATCATTCCAACTACATCCAGACTATACTACGCATTACAGGTGTTTCAAAATTCTGCTTAAAACAAGGAAGTTACAACAGTTTTAACACTGTTTGTCCCTTCCCACTCGAAATACCACGCAAATACATCGCTGATTTGCTGCCAACGCCCCTGGTGACTAACACTGTATTTGTTAATGCAGCAAATGATAACAGCTTTACCTTGCATAAGTTTCCTATCCGTGAAAGCAGAAGACACTATTCTTTAAAATACTTAAAAACAAAACCAACAAGCAAGCAGAACTACATTTCATCTTCATTCTCCCTCCTAGTATCTCCCTAATACTAAAAACCTAGCTCCATATCTTTGATTCTCTAAGATCCATGTGCCGTCCTTGCACCCTCCTAGAAATTTTGGCTACTGCTTTTTCCACAAGCCCAATGTGACAATAAGTGCAACAGTAGCTTCCATTGGCTGGCAAGAAGCAAAGCACTTCATGATAGTTCAGCTAGACGTACAACAATCCAGCAGTAATATACAACAGGTCTGCCAAATGCATTTCATATGGTCTACATGAAATCTGGCAGACCTCCCATATGGCATCTTGCTGCACGAGTTATAACTGATGGAAACGTTTACAAAAAAATACTTACAAACAAAATCGTCATGTTTCACACAGATCCATCTTAATTCCAAATCCAGAAAGTAAATTGGCATGTAGATGTGATTAATTCCAGCAAAGACTGGTGAATTGGAAGTACTTATTCTGCAATCATAAATACTGTTCTAATAAGTCAGAGCGGCTACTTCAGTGAAATGGATCATAACATTACAATTGTTACTATCTTAAACATGAAACCTCTGTCCCCCCAGAGTGTAACGTCCAGGCAATTCCACGTGAAATCATGAACCTAGATATCATCCCTATTTAGCAAATACACATATTTGTTACCGTTCAAGTGAAAGAAAGTAACACATCCACAATGAAATCTTTTGATACCTCTAAGTATCAAATTTGCTTTTATTGTGCTTCACCTGAAACATCACCCTCTTTACCACATTGCTACTTGAAGGATCACAACACAGGCTACCTTTTAGCCCTTCTCCCTTTCTCTTTTCACCCACAACAAACCAATAAACTGATTTTCTCACCTGAAACTAGCAAACAGATGAAATACACATTTAAGAATTTTTCTTCAGAGCTTTATTTTCATGCCAAGGTCATTGTAAAAGTCACGTGCTAAATATGACATCCAAAAAGTAAGCTCAACAAGTTTGTCACTTCTATTGAAGTAGAAGTTTAAAGAAAACGTGTTTCTAAAAGAACCAACGAGCCCTCTGTAAAAGAAATAATGACACACACACCCCGCCCCCTTAGTGGGAATGCCAAGAAAAGACGCATATTTAGTACTACGAATCTGCCCAAATATTTTATATCTACACAAATGTAATTTTTTTTGAGGCTTAGTAAGAAAGAGTTAACTAGAGCCTATGCTAAAGAAGGAGCAAGGTAGGAAAGCAGCAGCAATCTTTCCCCAAAATAAAAGATTCACTTTCCCTTCGTAACATGACTTTTAGAGCTGTCAGCCACCAACATCCACAGCTTCTGCTAAAGGCAATAGGAGCTATAAATACTGAGACTTTCAAGAAACCAGATCCTTATGCACATCACGCCGGTTGACCCTGGAGGGCATTTTGCCTCGAGAGGCACAACTGAGACTAAATTCATCTAGCATTTACTATCCATGACTGAATACAAAATGGAAATCTGGCTGCAGCTTTTTGCATAGGGCAATTCACCCTCACCATTGTGTTCAACCAACCAACACTACCCATTCACTAAGGTCACATCCTTCGGCCTTCACCAAAACCTACAAGTACCAGCTGCATCAGCTTCTCACTTCTCTTCTAAGTTTTCTTTCAATGTCATATTCCACATAGGTCTAATGAGGTTGAGGAGAAAAGAAAAACATCAGAAAAAAAAAAAAAGCACCTTAGCACAACTTTCTGCTACAACCAACCTGTAGGAATCACAACCAATTCCTTTTACAGTTCTTCCCATAATGATAGCTTCGACCGGCATCCAAGTAGCTCAGTCTTCACCAAGATGTATGCAGTAAGTAAAAGCCTGTAGACAGCTGATGAACTGTACATAACGTGCGTTTATACAGCTTATATTAAAATTCTTCTAAAGACACAAAGTTGTCCGGAAGCATTTAAGGTTGTACAAACAGATAAACTTTTGATATAGGGTTATCTCTAATGGGTGTTTGGCCTGAGGAAGAGGCACCAAGAACAAGTTCTCAATTTTTATAGTTTCTAAAGACAATGTAATTTTCAAATGCATCTTAAGAAGTAGCTACTTTATGCTACTACCACTTCATCAGGAAGAATTACAAAGGTATTTAAAAATTCATATTCGTGTCCAATGTAATTGCCATTTAAGTCAGGAATTTACTTTTAATAAACACATTCTTGAGCTGGTAACAGTAAAAGCATCATTCAAACATCATTTCCTGTACTAAATTTTACCCATATTAACAGACTTAGCAAAGCATCAACCACAAACATGTTGGTGATAGAAATTTCCTAACGCAAGCAGTCTTTATAGATTTCTGCTATTTCAGCGCAGGTCTCCAAGGACCATTTGAATCCATATTAATTTCCTTTCTGGCAGTTATGCGGCCATGTATGAACTGCACTATTTCACTTTTAATCTGTCAGTAATTTAGTAATGTGTAAACTAATTATGCACAGATATTAATGTAATCAGTTTGGGGAGCTATAAAATCAATGTGTTTTTACAGACTGTGTTAAAGAGAATTGCATTATTATAGTCATATGTCTGTTGCTGATAATACTATGGAATTAAAATAATTGTGATCCATGCATCAATACACATTCCCACATTCCACCCCGTGATACAATACCATAACTTTCTAGAGAGGACAGGTCCAGTTTTTCAGTAACATTAACATTAAATCTGCCTGAAAATCTGTGGCTTCCCATTAAGAAATACAAATTTGATGACATCTCGGGTTTCCTATAGTGAACTAGAAATGAACTGGCTAGCAACATTTCATCCATGATTCAACCCATACTCAGCTTTGCTCCAATGGAAAATGTGCAGGAAAGACTGTAACTACGACTCAACACCGGGCCACATACGTTAATCAAAAATCACATTCGAAGCATCATGTAACAACTCATTAAAATTATCAAGCACCACTGTGCATCCAGGCATACAGCAAAAACATTATCAATGTACAGCAACTGAGGCGTGCTGCCACAGAGCCTAGCTCTGCTCTCAGATACCCAGCTGCAACTCATAACAGAGAATCATGCCTCTGCCTCATCTACACCTCTTCCACACTCAAAGGCCTCTTGAACTTCTCCCATGCTTTTCTGCATACTAATTCCTCTGTTTTCTGTGATGCATATCATCCAAGAAACAGATTTGACTTGTAAAGTTTAATAAAGCCTTTCACCAACTATCCTTATCACCATACGCACATGCATCAGGCCAAAGAAGACAAGATCACAGTTCTGAAGTTACCTCAGCAGTTAAGACACCATCTCTTTTCTCAGATAATGATTTCCAAGCTAAAAAGAACTTAATTATCTTTGAATAATGCATAATTCCTCTCAGATTTATTTGAAAATATCAATGAATTCAAAGTTCTGCCACACGGAGAGAACCACTCGCAACATAACCTCACCAGTTTTCCTGCTCCCTTACAAAGGTACAATTAAAACATGTGTTAAAGTTTCACAATACAATTAATCCAGTCAGACTTGATCTGCTGCCAAAAGGCCTGGCCTTTCCCCCCTCTCCCTGCCTGCCCATAGCCGGCTTCTGCTGGAACACCACCGCGGCCCCTCCTGCCGCTTGCTGTCTCACAGGCAGCTTTGGGCTAGGGCAGCAAGGATACACATTTTGCAGGCTATTTGACAAAAAACATCAATATGCAGAGATAAACACAGCTTGCTTACAAGTAAATTAGTACTTGCTGCTGGTAAAATTAGGTTTTTTAACATGTAAAAGATATTAAGGCCTCAAACTTTCCAAAATCAAAAAGCTGCTCAAACCAGAAACCTCACAGGGAAGAAAACCAGCTCAGCCCTATACTGACCATAGCAGCAAAACAACTGTTCTCAGACCGCATTCCTCCACGCTCTGTCCACGACACCAGCATGGCAGATCCGTCACCATGAGGAGCCCCAGCTGGTAGGGGGCAGCAGGAGGCCTGCCCCAGCCTTTAATGGCAGATGGGGCTGCCTCTCGCCCCTGCACCTGGCAGATCAGCTGAGCTGCCTCTCACTAATTAGTTTTGAAACTCTTCGGAAAAACAAAGTGGCCAAGAAGCACTGCACTGCGATGGCATGTCAGGAAAAGAGAGTGCGAAAATGTCACGGAAATAATCGTCATCTTCACCAAGTGTGATTAGGTAGCAAAAATGTTCGCTCTGGCTCCACTTGTCTGTAATTTACTGTGTGTCCTGTGGAAACAAAACCCCCAGACCCTGAAGGCCTGTGGGGGAAGGAGAGCGGGTGGGCGCCCGTCGGCTGGGGTGATCCCGCAGCAGGAGGGCCAGGCCCAGGGCGGGATCAGGCTCCCAGGCAAGGGCAGGGGATGGCGGGAAAAGGATGAGCTTTCAGGGATCAGGAGGGGACTCGGCAGAGGGTGTTATGAACCCTGAGGGCACTGATGTTGCTGGGTGGGAAAGCCGGACAGAGGAAAGGAGCGATTCTGCAAAGCCCTGGTGGACAGAAGGGAGATTTGTTTTCAACCTATTGAATCTTTTTGTATCTTTAAAAGAGTTACTTGCTCAGGCTGATTTGTCTTGGATTCTAATACAAACTAGCTTCATAGCTGGAGCGCTCCTCTTGTGTGCTCGTCTTCAAAGAAATGGGAGAGACGTTCAACCTGCAGCCTCCACAACATTTTGTTATACCAACCATTAGCTCAGATGGGAGCAGTTTTAACCTCAGATAATACAACTTGTCAGTCAATAAATACTCATTTAAGAATCAGTCTAGGTGAGAGCTAAGCAAGAATATGTGCTATTTTTTTCTGGTAACTACTGTGTATTGATTCTATTAATTTCAAATTAGAATTTAACGTAAAAAACATGCACTATACAAAAAGTTTTCCTCACTGGAGTAATTCTTTCAGCTTTTAGCTAAATTTCAGTAACACTCAGTTTTGTAGTAGGCCGAAATGTGTCTCTGGCAGATAAAATGGCTCACGTGAGCTCCCCTCAGCCACTACAACACACATTTTATCCTTTGGAGAATAGGCTTATCTAAAGATACTACTGTATATACAACTGAAGCCAAAAATATTTCCAAAAAGTGAAACTAAATGGAAACAAAAAGGTTTGCCAAACTCTCATGTTGGCAAACATTATTTGCAAAAGGTTCAGTGGAGAGGAATGTAACAAAGAAAGAAACTAACAGGGCATGCAGAAACATGTAAACTGAGGGAAAAAACGTTTCTAGTTCAGCCTAAGATTTGTACCTGCCTTCATACCAGGTTAGGCTGCCTTCCACTTACACATCAGTAAATGGATGAAAGCAAATATTTTAAGTGAGCATGAAAAGGATCAACTTACTTCACTCCCTGCCTCCTCTCTGAATTGAGACTGCTGTGTCAGACTCCCATGCTGTCAAACAGTGCTACCCGCTACCTTCTACATAGGTGGAAAAATCTTTAACAAAGTAGCACAAATACTTTAAAATTTGTTTCTCAATAATTTTTCTTACTGAAAAGTTAATTCTCTCTCCTGCATGAGGTACTAACACTTAAAATAATGCTGAGTTGTAGGAACTACTGTAGTTTAAACATACTTTTGTTTATAGTGCTTGCAAAGCAATGCGTGTACAGACAAGCTAATTAGGCAGGGATTGTGTCCCTTTATTTTTATAATTCCAGTTTTAGGAGCAGAGCATTTGATTTATTACATGAAGGTATTTTTATAGCCTCAAGTACTACTGCTCTTTAGGACACAGGGAACATCACAGCCCATTTAATTTACACAGGAGATGTTAGTACTATTTAATGGCATGTAAACATTTTATAAGGTAAGCTCAAATAACAGGAGATTTTTTTTAATATACTTCAGCAAAAGGGTTCACAAATGGATTTTCATTCTACTTTATTGGACCAATCTCTGTTATTGCATCAGAAGTGAATCGAGTTTTAAAAGGTGTTAAGAGTTTTCAATATAGTTTGTGACACTGAACAGAATCAGAAAGTATACATAAAACAACCAATGCGTGAATTAATTCCAGAACTAGTATAACTGCACACCCTCAAATCATATGTAATTGTCTGTGGTTTCGATCAATAATTGCAATAGACTATAGATAATATTTTCATTCTATTTCTTTTTTGACATCATTATTTTACACAATCCTAGATAAATGCATTTCAAAGATACTTGATCGTCATTATTACTATTCATTTTTCACAATAGTATTTTTAAGGAGTGGCAATATCTTTTCTTAGGCCAATTAATAATGTTGAAAACTGAGTAGTTTAAAAAAAAAAGTGTTAAAAATAATTTATTCTTACTACAAACTTCCCCCCCCCTTTTTACACAATGTTTACTGCAATTCTAACCCTGTTTATTATCTACATCCAAACTAGGATCATGTGCTAGCATTTTATAAATATCAAGATATTCTTTTTTCTGGAGTGTTTACATCATAAAAAGACAATATAAAGATCAGAAATACTGCCTGTTCTTCGAGGAAGATTTTTTAATTTATTTTTTTTTCCAATTTTACAGTGGATTTTACAGTGGTGAAGTGGATTGCAGTAAGACTCTGTGGAATAACTAAGAGATTAATCTAGGCAACCTAGATATCACTTCATTGTCAAAATATTTTAATTTTGGGCGAGAAAGGTAAGGTGATAGCAAGTAATTTATACATCTACCAGTGTGACTATTTTCTCCTCTTCTACGTATTGCACGGGTAAGTAAGATCAAAACTGCAGCCTGTTTTCTGGTGTTCATTATGAAGAGCATGGAAAATCCCTAGATCCCTTGTATAGCAAAACAGAAGTTGTATAACTTTCAAAAAAAAAAAAAAAGAATTCAGACCCAGTCCCATACTGTGCTTTTTTATAAAGCGGAAGGGAGACATTATTTCTTGGAGACTAAGAAAAAGGACTGAAAGTTCTGGTCCTTTCATACATGCCATGTCCTCCCCAGTGGGAATGGTGTGTTTCAGTTGTTGTTCTATTGTGCTATAACACAAGTAATTGGTCTGACTTTGGGAAAGCATTCAATAAAGAAAAATATGATTATCTCATACTGACACAAGGCAAAATGAAATAATTGTGTCAACACTAGTTTGGTCTAAACAACATGCCTAAAAACCTACTTAAGTGAAAGTGCTGTAAATACAAGTGTTGAATATTAACTTTATGAGGTGCTTAACTGCACTGGATTGTAATGAATTATCTAGTTCTAGTGATGCTTTGACACATTTCAAATGAGAACCATAAGGAGTTAACTTATGGTCTTTAGTCCCTTTCAATATGTTCAGTGACAATATAAGATCCCATTCATTTCCCAAGACATAGCCATTTTCAATAACATTTTGTTGTAAAATATATGACCATTTTCTCCACCTAAAAATGTTTTCGTTAGGAGAAAATATTGGTACAAGCGAAGACTTCCATATGCAACAGTAACCTCATTTGTCCTGTGATTCATTAAAAAAACACTAAAATATGTCTCTCTTGCTCTTGGATTCTACATGCACAGTCTCTTTATTTTATGTTTCTTCCATCTTTAAGTTTTGCATGTCAGGGATACAAGGATTGGCAGAGCAGAGGTTTTCTAGCTGTCCTGTTTTCACTGAATAATCAATGCCTATATATGACAGTTTAAAGAGAAAACAGTACACAACTCTATAATGTCTGCACACACTGTGTATACCTCTGTTGATAACCAAGGAGTGAACTTACACTGGTATATTCTTTTAAAAGTGGAGGATTTTATATTTACAGCAATATCCTAATCTTGGCCTCAGTTTTACAGTAGGGATTATTTTTATGTCGGAATAAGGTGTGCTAGCTTTACTAATGCATAGCTAGTCATGTGTAATCTAGCTAAAAGTCAACTTGTTCTATCATACAAAACTTGCCTATCATATTGTCAGAGAAGAAATAAGGTACAAAGACAGTCAAAAGGTCTACTCATGGGAAAATTCCTCAAATTTCTTGGTTGCTCTTCATTATGAAACAAACATCTCTCTGAGTGATCCATCAAATTTAGCAGCAGATCAAATGTGGTAGTGGAAGGCTGGGAACAGCTACACCTTTTGCATGGTGTAGCATAGCGATCAGCCTCCCTCTGTGAAGGTGACGATGGCATGCCATGAGACTTACTCCATACTTCAGCTTGGCAACACTTCATCAGCTGTAATTCAGCTAGGCTAAAGTAGCCTCTATGACTATTTAAAGATGTGGATACAGACTCTGCATTCCTTGATACAAAGATCTGGTCTAGGGATACGACTCCAGAGGCCGTATTCTGTTATCCCTGCTCATACTGAGTCATTTCTCATCCTGCAAGTAATCCTGCTGAAATCAAACCTAAGAGGTTTTCAATGAGATTTAAGTGAGACTACTCTCATGTTTAAGTGCTTCACTGGATGAATGCCTTAACTTTCCCATTTAGGATCCTATCCTATATCCATTGTAATCAGTGGAAGAGTCTCCTATTGTCCTCAGTGAGCTTTGGATCAACTTTTATTATTTCATGGTCTTTATCCAAATTTTTTCTTATTGTGTGTAACTAGTTGTTTTTTTATTTTTTATGTACAATGAGAAGATTTTTACAGTTGAACATAAAGGTGAATGTCTGTTCTGCCAAAATTTTATCATAAACTTGGAATTTTATCCTACTTATTTCATTATAAAAATGTTGAAACTATACAAAGTTGGATGATGACCAACAAACCCACAAAGACCACTCATATGTTGTAAAGATGATTTTGCATCTTAGCCATGATTTTAAATAATTACACCTTCAAGAGAGATTTGAAATTAAGAAAGGTATTAATTTTCATTTTTCTGTTTTGACATTATTATTGATTCAAAATTATTCTAGATGGCTTAAAAATTGTTAGCTTTCCCAAATAGTTGCTGAAGTAGTTCGGTAATTTTGCTTCGGTAACTATGATATTCTAAGTATCCCAAAGAGAGTGAGCATAGTTATCTACCATGAGGTAACTATACATTGTCAACTCCAAACTGGTCATTTAAAAACCTAGATACATACAAATAGAAATATATTATTCATAGAGTGTTTATTTCATACCTGCTACTTGCCATTCATTAATTTTAAAGCACATAAAATAATAAGGTATCAGTATTCAATTTTACAAGTAGCAACTTGAGAAAAGGTAAAGTTCCCAAAAATTTACCAATAAATCAGTGGGAAAAAAATGGGAATAAAACCTGAATCCCAAGACTCTGCCCTAGCTTCTAGGCAACACTGCTTCCTGCAGTTTTGTATACATACATATGTGCATGTGAGATGTCTGTCTGGGAAAGAAAACACCTTAAAATAGCCAATAGCTGTGCCACAGTAGTAATCTTGCTGGTGCTCTTGTTTTGATAATGTCTGCACTGCATAGACACATTGCCAAAGGCTTGTAGTGTAAAACACGTTTCATTACCAGTAGTTATGAGAGCATATCAGTTTATGGGGATGATTGTGCAGGTGGTGGTGAGTGTTATAAATATTTATGCTACTGCAAAGGAAAACTCCCTCCTGAAGGTGTTGGAAAGAGGGTCTCTGTTTTAAAAAAATGTTGAAATCCTTCCTCACCTTTTTTACCTGACTTTAAATCATTGAACAGACTTTCAGTGTCTATACATCTTGTGGGATTTTTACCAGCAGCAAAAATTGAGCTTTTGGTGTTCCAAAAGCATTCATTGAAAGCACGTCTATGTTACACCCGTGGAAATGACTGATCACCTTATTTCTGTAATCCTGTGATGAACCATCTCTGGCATGAGATGTAAAAAATACAAGTAATACTTGAAAAATAATTGTAAAGAAAATTGCTTCTATGGTATAATCTATTTCCTGGAAAACAGTCATGTAATTTAAAAGCAAATGTTAGTGAAAATAGCTGCAATGTAAAGACATTTTCTATATCTTTCCTTTTTGTATTGACTCTTTTAGTATCTTGTATTTGTCATTAACCTAGAAGGGCTGTAATTTACTACTGATACTTCCAGGACCTCTTTACTTTCTTAATTTTGAGCCATCAATGCCATTTTTTATGCACCTTATACCCAACTGTGCTGAAAAGCATGATAAAAAGGAGGCTGGTAAAAACAATACTTGTCTTATTTGTGCAAATCTCGGAATATAAATACTGTCCCTAACTATTTATTATATTTATTTAGGTGGCATAGTAGGGAAGTCTATGTCCTACTTCAGAAGAAAAAGATTCACATACCCTTGAACGAGTTCACAAGGAATACCTTCCTGATTTAAATTAGAACTCCTTACAGTAGCTCACACTCCCTAACACTTTTTCACATCACTACTGGTGTTTGCACAAGAGAATTTAACTTGCATTTTAAATGCAATTCCTGAAATGAGCCCAGCTTTCTTTGATGGAACTTGTTCCTTTAAATCAAGCTTCTTTTAATTCTTTAAATTTACGCATCCTTTAGAGTTGCATCACCGACTTCTGAGTCCAGTATTTGCAGAGCAAGCTGTCACATGTAAAATTTTACAGAGATGCAAATATCTTTTTGGACATATTTAAAAATAACCGTTTTTTTAAAGCCAGTTTTTGTTCTGAGGCCCAAAATCACACTTCTGAGAGAGTGAAGCTTACATTGCCCATTAATGGATTTTAAACTGCAGCGCGATGTCCACTTAGACACTTTGGTTATTTTCTAGCTTGTTCTCAAACCCTGCAACAGCAATGTTGGGAAATCTTGTAACCGAAGTCGACATCAGGAAAAAAATCAGGAAATGTTTGCAATTTTGGTTCACTGTAACTCATTTTCAGAACACAAATTCCCTTTCTTTGTACGCATAAATGTCATGTGAAGGGCACATAAAAGTTTAGTCAAAGGGGCCCTATTAAAAGCAACAGTGACATTAAGCATGAGCAATGAATAAAATGCATAATTTCAGAATCATAAAAACACATGGTTTCATTAGATTGGCGTGTGGTGGTTCTCTCCTGTGTCTCAGAAGGGTTGGTATTGATCTGACTATGAAGCTGTGACAATAAAACTGTACTCTATTGACTGCAGCTGCAGGGTCTCCAAATATTATTTATTGAGGCAAGCAGAACAGCAAAGCAAAAGCACTGCCCCAGTAATAAGTGGTAATTGCTGGGAAGTGAGGCATTGCACTCCCTATTGACCCTTGCATCCTGAAATTTCGATGGATTATATTTAACTCCATTAGGATTGGCATTATCAAATTACATAAACCACATTATAGAACAACCAGCCTCAGTTTAGATCATTGATTTTCGATTATACTGATCTTCCGTACACTTCAGAAGTAGCTTCTATTACCAATGATATGATATCAGTGTTGATCAGTAGGGGAGGAACTACTGTTTTATTACAATGAGATAAATGGCACTGAAGAAAAAAAATAACCATTCCTCTAACACATGGAAGGATGCAAGTATTCCTGTAAATCGAGATGGTTGTAGATTAAAAATTGGGTAGCACAAAACTTACATACATTTCTAAAACCTCTGATACTTCCTCATTTTTGTGTTAAAGTCATTAAACCTTTTATGTTAAATTCTCACTCTACATAGATCAATGTATTACCAGTTATGATGGCAAGTTTTGGGCATCAGAAGTGTGTTACCTTTTTAAGATAAAATATAATTGAAAGAAATATCTGAATAATATCTACTTAAATAGCTACCACTGGGGTTCATTAGGATGAAATTTAACTGATCCACATTTAATATGTTCTCAAGGTACTTAAATTAGCAAGGGTCTATCATATTCTTCTTATCCTCTGTCAAAGTGGCTTATCATGGAATTGAATTTTTACTGAGCTTTAACGTTCAGGCGATGTATCCCTTAGAAGCCTAATTCAGAGAAGATACTCATTTGTTACAGCACTTAGCTAAAGTTCTTTAGAAAGTCACGAGTTTGACTCCAGAGATTACTAGTTCATTCACTGGTAACTGGACTGGGGTGATACCCGTTGCACATACTAATTTTTTGCTCAAGGTTATAGTGAGTTTAACATGTATTGTACTAGGTATCATCTTTTCCCTTCCAGTTGTTTTTTTGAAAGATGTTAGATTTTATTTGTGTGTTTAAACTGTCCATTTTTACAACTAGAAGAACCAGTTCAAAGTCTGAAAAGAAAAAAATAATGAAGGGTTTAAGAGGCAGTGATAAGAGGCTCACTATTTATAAAAGTGGTGATTAAAAGTCTTTCTCAAAAACTCCCCCATTCATTTCCATTAGAGTTCAATGTGAAGATTAGTTTCCAATACTAATTATTCCAACTTGTAATCCTTCTTCCTTTTTCTTGACATCAAATAAATGTGGCTACAGAAGTTACTGCTATTTTACAACACTCAGAAGATTCTGCTCATGTGGAAATTTCATCCTCAATTTACAGCTCATGACATATTGTAAAATTTTCTCATAAATTAATATCTGAAAACTGAAGATGTATAAGAACAGAACAAACTGATTCAGAAAGATGCAAATTCTTTTGAAGAGCCTTAAATTGTTAAGATTTTAATAAACAAATCCTTGGAAGCATAAAAAGGGATGGATTGACTGACATGACAATGGAAAAAAGTTCTTTGAATGTCAGTAGATCACTGTCATTTTCTAATTTAACTGGATGAGAAATGGCTCAAAAGAGAGAGGAAGATGAAATTCTAATAAAGTTTCAAAACATTTTCATTGCAAAGACATTAAAATGTCATGTATCTGTATTTCTGATTTTAGCCATACAAGTAAAACCAAGGTAAGAAAAAGTAGAGGGTTTTTTGTTTTGTTTTGTTTTGACCCATTTCATTTCATAGTAGGAAGCGGTCTACTGCTAAATTCTCTTTTCTTCTGAGTATGAATATTAATGTTAGGACATAGGCTCATCCCCATTGAATAGAATTCTTAGTTAAGTATATTTCTCTAATTCATTAAACTTTATGTTGAATTTAACAAACCATTCAGTAATCATGGTTTCCAATATGTAGTGAACAGCTGAGCAAAATGTCAGTAAAACTACAGCGTACAGAATTTGTGTTTGGTGATAAATGTCTCTCCCTGAGTAGTAAATGTAGCTAGCTGGCTCTTTAATGCTATGCTGTAGTTAAATAATAGGTTATAAACAGTCAGGCTAATGACTTCAGCATTATAACAGCTCTAGACCTCCTCAACATAGCTAATAATTAGCATTGAATGTCATACAGAAATATGCCATGTTCTGGCCTCTTGATTTTTGTTTCAGTCTTGGCATTTCAGAACCATGAAGTACTAAAATAAGGTTGTTAATTTAAGATCCTGAAGAACATGTAATATTAGCAAGTGTGTATATTTGTAATTTGTAACTGGGAGATATTTGATACTGAATCTGTTTCGAAAAGCCATGGATACTTTTCAATTGTTATAATCCTGTCAATCAAGAATGGAAATTAATTATGTGATGAATACTAATAAATGAAGTTACGTATGATATGCATGAAGTATTGACTAACATGGAACAAGAGAGCATATTTTGTCAACAAGGCATTGTACAAAAAATCTAAAGTCCACTTTTAATTACGTATCTTGCCTTGGTAGAAAATGGCTTTAACAATAAAGTCAGAAGTGATGGAGGGAAGACAACTCTTATTGAACAGCAAATGTGCGTGTGCGTATACGCACGCACACATACCAATTACATAAATATATAAATGCCGTATGTGGGATGTTTTACCAAGTGGTGATTTACATTGATTTGTTCAGAATTCTATAGTTTTGATATCTTCTGCTTTTTCTGCTTGAAGATCTGCCTATTTTTGTCTTTTGAAAATACATCACATTTGAAATTTGAAATATAAACCTTAGCTCAGGGGCAAAAATATTGCAAAAACTAACAAACATTTATTTATTATTTCTTGCATATTGATTTCAATAACCATTCAGTTGTTCCTGGAATATTTATTCTTTTCAAAGAGAAGGCTGACACACTGGTTAAGCGACAAGACCAAGATTCAATTTCCTGCTCCCCCATAAGCCTCCTTTGTGATTTTGCCAATTCACATAGCCACTTTGTACCTTAATTTCCCCTCAGTATAAAAGAGACAGTAGTACCTTCTTATATCACATATCTTATGTCTTGGGAAACATTAGGACTACGAGATATGAAAACAGAGGTCGTATAAAATGTTTTATAGAGTGTCACGGATACCCTTATAAAGAGGACCTTGCACAATAAGACTTTTTGGAGAATACAAGGAACAAAGAGGACCTTGCACAATAAGACTTTTTGGAGAATATAAGGAACAATTAATTGTATTGTTCCAATGTGTTCCCCTTTTTTATGATGAATTAACCCCTCAAAGATAGAGACAAAGAAACACTGAAAAGGACAGCATAAACCAGGAATTTTGGAGAGTGCTATAAAAACTATGATAACAAGAAAAATAAGATGGGGTAAATGAATTCACCTTTTTTTCATCATTCAGTAAAAATTTTGGCATTTCTTGATGCGTTTGCTACAAGCACATTACTCCTTCATTATTAATTTTACCACGGATTTTTTTTTTACAGATTAAGAAAAGGATTAAGAGTGGAATCTCTGCTAGTGGAAAAGGAAAAGGCTGCTAAAGAAAATCCTACTTAGTTTGTACTCGCAAAGTGATTTGATGAGTGAAGATTGCAATGCTACCTCTAAGTGACAGGGTCAGCTCTGAGGCTTAAATCCACCCCCCTATGTAGCAGAATATTACTTACATATCCCTTGAGCTCTGCTTGCTCTCTTCCCAGTTTACAGAGTGAAGTGGGAACCATGGAAGAACAAATTGTCCATCACTTAAGCATATTGATCCAAATCAGTCTTGTACAATTAGTAGCTCAGTCAAGAGCAGTGTGGTTTCAAAAGATGCCTATTCTGTCTCCTAGAATACAGTTATAAAAGAAGTGCTACATGCACGTACACGCTGACTTTCACAATGATCTTGTCTTTGATGTCACCTACAACCACGATATCATTTGTAATTGCGGCAGTTATTCAAGAAGTTACTTCAGAATGAAGTCATATCTCAAATCATGTTTCCCAAGTATGCTGTTTTTTGATTCTTTTAAGTAGCAAATAGATAAATGCTGTTTCATTTACTTTCGTGAACTTTGGCAGTGGTAAAAACTTTGCCTATGAGGTTTATTTTTTTTTTTTGGTAGCATGATTGGTCAGATGCAGGAGCTAAATTACATATCTGTAAAGAGAGCTGAAAAAAATCCAGAGGACTCCTAAAACATTTTAGAAAACACTACTGCCTTGTTCCTATGGTGCTTAAATAGCTACCTATTAAAAGGAAGAAATCTGATTTTGAAATAAATCAGTACTACTTGGTAACAGACTACAAAATGGGAAACTGTTTTCATTCCATGACTAGATTAAAACTGACAAAATTTAACTATCTCATAAAGAGCTGTTTATTATTTTACAACTTAAAAAAAATTCAGTGGTATCACATTTATTCACTTGCATATACTTCACTAGTATCCAGATTGTTCTTTTAAAAACCTTCTCTAAAACAAAATGATAGCTGATACATTATTTTTTCAGATATCATTTAGTGTCACGGAGTAAAAAGATAAACATTTATGTTACAATCACACTTCAATAAAATAACAGTGGCTACCATTTCAAATAAGTTTTTTACACCACTGTACGCTATAATAAGAAAAAGTGAGGGAGACACCACATACTATGGGTGAACAGTAGGAAATATAGTAGAATGATACTAGGGAATATAATTTTTAAGCAGATATTTTCTTTTCTGAGCGGGATAGCTGGCAAATGGTGTGAACAGATAGTAGTGTCTGCTATTTGAGATCTCAGAAAATTATTAACTGGGAAGACAGGAGATGTGGAGAGGGGGGCTCATCGTGACTAGAGTTTGAGTTGGGAATCCATCAAGACTCAGGAAAAGCTATTGGGTCTAGGTCCTCTATTTCATTCCCTGCAGGAATGGTACAGCCATCCAACCGGGTTGCACTAAGACAAGGGAACGGACACTGGACAAAGGGATATACTGATGTACTGAAAGGATGATTTAGTTATTTGAATTCCTATTGCTTCTTGCTAATAGCTGAGTTAGATCAACCTGCTGTGCACCTCAGGTGTGTAACTATCTTCACACTACATGGCTTATAGGCCCACAGCTTCTCCCCTGAGTAAGCAATGTTTCTAGAGTTCCTGCTTTTCTCTCTGCTGGAGCTTAAATCAGTTGTGAGCTGCTCCCAGATGCCACAACAAAGCATTTCTAAGGTGGGCTTGTGTGCTCTCAAAGATTTTCTAGAGAGATGGCATGCAATATCCCACTTTGCAAGTAATGAGATTGGTTCTAATCTTCTGTCTGGGGGTGGGAGGTCGTTAACATAGCAGATATGAGTGTGGCGGGGGTTGTTTGGTTTCTGGTGTCTTTCCTATGCTCCTCAGAATTATCTGGTGTTGTCAGAGTGCTTGACAGGCCTTTACAAGCAAATATAATGGTGTCATTTGTGCTGTGGTGGTTTATAAAAGGAGAGTGCAGCTTACAGGCCTTGGATATAGTAGCAAGGGCTGGCATCTTTTGCTAACATCACCAATTCAGCAGTTGCTGCCTGACATGCAAAGTGACTGCCTGCTAGGGAATACATCTCAAGGGAGAAGGGAGGGAAACAGGCAAGGGCAAGTTTTCTCTTTGGAGATGTGAGACAGGAACAGGAAAAATGTACTATTCTGCTGTCATCCTACACTGCTTCTTGAATGCTTGATCCTGCTGTTTTCTATGTTGGTACTCTACTAAGCATAAAAGAAATGCTATTCAATTCAGACTTCATTAGGTAACATGGGAATCTACACTATCATACTATGTCATGAAATTGTTGGACTCAATGTGGATATGTAAGAAGCTGCTGGCATTACAGATAACATCTGCTGGCTCTAGATAAAGCAGCCTGCCCCAAGGGGAGGGGTGGGAGGTTGGAAAGGGGAGTGGAATAACCGTTTTGAGTATCTTCCCTGACATGACTGCCTAGCCTAATTGCATTGTTTTGTTTATCCCATAATAAAGATTTCTGTGGTAGAATTAGTCCTGCAACTGCACGATAGCTTTTATTTTTAACATGCAGAAATGTTTTAAAACTTCCTGTACTTTGTATTGCAGAAGCCATGAAGTTTCTGCTATGACAAATTCTGTTCCCAAAACCACAAACACTGCACATAAAGCACTCACGTTGTACGTGTCCTGAGCCACAGTGAGAACCTCTTAATTTAAACTTATTTGCCCTATTCAAGTGATTCAGCATGTAATTAAAGTCTATCGCATTATAAAAATTAGCTACAGATCACCATTTGTTACAAGTGTGACTCACAGGGCCTACACCTGCTTAATATTCTGTTTGGCAGCAAAATGTTCGAGGGCAGAATCCAGATCAATACACACAATTTTTTTCAATCTTCCCTGCAGTAGTAGTGTTGTACATTTTGGCATCTCTGTCTTGCCAACTGCAATGAAAGAAATTGTCATTCAAAGTAAGACCAATTAAAAACTGATGTCCTTAAAAAAATAGCACTGCAGACTTTTTTTTTCTTTTGGATCCACCATGTTCAGCGGACCACCATGGCATGAATTGCCATTAATATGTCATTTCCCTTTCCTGTTATCACAATATAAAAGACCTTAGCTCTGACCTTTCTATCAAAACATCCTTTGTTTAGAATGAAAGCTATTCACTGTTAGACCCTTATCTATAGAGCTTAGCCAGCGGATCAAATCCAAAGAGCAGAATTCGTTTACTTTGTATTAAATGAGCTCAGTTAAGAAGTTTCAATTTTGGCAGAAAGGTGCATTAATCACAAGGAAAAGAACAGATCTCACTTTTCACAGCTTCTGGTTTACTTTCAATACAGTTACACAGTAAGGCTTTTGTTCCTTAAAAGTAGCACTGTATTTAAATACAGTAAATATAACAAAATTACCTTCTTAAAATTACACTAGAGTTCCTACAGTACAGGATGTCCATAATGACCTCAGTGTTGCATGACTAACTTTACAGCTTCAAAAAGGTTCTAAATTAGTTTGGACAGATGGGTTTTATCCAGAGGAAATCAATGAGTTTTTGTGAGTCTGACTTAATTTTTATGCAGCCAGTACTTTGAGATGAAATTAAAATATGTATGAAAAACATATTAAAGTTTCCCTTGGGTTCATAGTTGTTTGTACATTTACAAGGTGTTAAAGAGATGATTTAAAAACTAACTATATAAGGGATCAATGCAAGTATACTATGATTTATGGCCTTTCATGACATTTTTGACACTTCTGGCCTAATGTCTTATGTGTTTTGAACCACTAATTATCTTTTAATTCATAAGGGTTTGGTGGCATTTTATAAGTGTAATATAATATATAGAGCTGTATCACATGGAAACTTTTAGAAAAAACACACTTTACAAGTTGTGCTGAGTACGTAACAGTTGTAAATAAAGATGTGCTGCACCAGTTAAAAAACCGCTTGATCGCAGTACCCCCAAATGGGGAGGGGTTCCTCATCTGCCAACAAACCTGGCAGATTTTTAACTCACTGTTCAGTACTGAGGGTCAAAATTTGTGCAGGTTTTCATCACAACCCAGAGCTTTAAATATAAATCAGAAAGCAATAGTCAGGTTTTCCCGGATTTAGTGCTTTTACTGTGGAAGATCATATCCAACCCAAAGATTTAACTGCCTGATCAACTACTAGCTGATCATCTCCAGGATATACAAAAACACTGAAAACTGCAGCAGTGCTTGTGGTTCAATGATGAATAATTTGGAAACCTTTTCATTATTCATCAGAAGTGATAATTTCAAAACTCGTAGTCATATTCCTAAAAAAAAAAAAAAGTACCAACAAAACCTTTGAAACCTTTGATACACCCAAATTTGATATATGTTCAAAAATGTTTGTGAAGAAATCACATGAATTATATTCTTCCTGAGCAATGGACAGAAGCTGGAATGTTCCTTTGTAAACTCTTCAGAATTGAATATTTCATACTCATCTGTTGAACATGTGCAACTTAAAGCTGCAATTGACTCAGAACAGGTAAAAATGTTCCCATAATAGGATTTTCAAATAGTCCCTAAGTTATCCAAGGCAAAAAATCTCACCAATGTTCCATTCTGTTTTAGATGCTTTCTATTATCAGCACTGGGTACAACATAGACCAGGGACTTAAGCTACTGAATCCTCTTTTAATACTTGGGACTTATGCTAATGAATCTTCTTTTAAAATTCTTCTCTTCCTTTTCATTTTCTCATAATAATTATTTTCCTCAACATAGCTAAAAACACGCTAATTTGTGATATTGCACAAACTGAAAAAATAAACTTGAAAACTTTGTTCCCTAATTCAGTGCAGCCATTAGCAGTGGACCCCTGGAACCTTATTAATGATTCCCCCATCATAAGTAGGGATGCAAAGATAGATGCAAAGATGGTTCAGTGTGTTTTTTCACTTTTCTGGGGAAAGGAGTGTAAAATAATGTGAAGTATGTTGCCCAGTTCTATATTCAGACACATCTACTAAAATTTTATGTACATCAAATGTAGCTTTCAATACGTGGATTATAACTAGATGGAACCCAGGGCATTCCTTCTCTTTTCTTAATCTCCAGATAAATAAAAAATGTTTACTGTTAGCTTATAAATACCTAATAATAAATAGATAGATTCCCTATTCTTTGGAATTTGTGGATTTCAATCTGTCAGTCAAGTTTTTAGTTCCATGTAACAACTGGGAAAAAATTCAGGAGAAAGGAAGACGAGGACTACAGAGAATTTAGATAGTTACATTTCTCCAGGGAGAGTAAATTTTAAGAGGCTCAGTAATGAAACTTCAATTATCAAGAATCTAAGCAAAAGTGTTCTTCCTCTTCTACATCTTTCCTGGTTTTGTGGTAATTACTGGTGGTGATCATTGGTGTTGATGATTGTGCTGTGTCTTACTGATGCACCTTCTTTTCCTCAATGCATAATACAATAGATAGTATCCCAAAATGCCAACAATTATTTGTATTCAGTGAACTAAAATCCATCTTACAGCCTCCTTGCTGTTCCAGATTCTCTGCAGTATCTATATTTACAGTAGAGAACAAAATTAGAGAAAAACAATCCTCTGATAACATTTTCGAAAAGCGAAAAAGTGATGGCTTTCAACAGATCGTAAATAAAGGAGGTAATTTTGATACTTCATGCCTATCAAGTTGTACTTTCCTTTCAAAAGGTCATTCTTTGCCAGTGGAAAACACCATACTTTCAGCACTCCTTCTTAACCATTCTGACAAAGCTAACATATACATGCCAATTAGCACAACATAGGCATGAAAAATAAGACTTTAAAGATATTGTTGCACACTGACAGACTCTAAAAATATCCAGGAAACTGAAGGTCAGATGGAAGTTCTAAAAACTGACATGGAACCTACAGCAGGCCAAAGCATCCCCTGTCAGCTCCAGGTAAAAGTACAGAAAAGAGAAACTCATGACATTGAGAGACTCTCTTAAATTTTCCAAGCTTAAATTAGCCTACTCCAAGTTTAAATAGTGGACATACAGTCAAAAAAAGCTATTGTCTCCATAAAAAGTAGGTTTTACTCTAATAACCTGGATCTCAGTTCTGCATCATCAAGGACATTGGCAGTAGAAGACTTCTCTTTAAATATTTAGGTTTCAGAAAATTCCTCTGGAAATATATGTTTTTCTATTGAAGGTCAGCAATTCAAGGCAAACTGAAAGCAGAGAACACGAAAAATGTCCTGCAGGAGGAAAGAGGAAATATATAAAATACCAGACGGATGTAGATACCCAGAACAAGAGATAAAGTAATGTGCGCTAAAAGGTAAGGGCTCATTACCTTTTCTATTATTCTGGTGTCTACATCTAGCTCATTGTTAAGATCTTCCTTTTGTCCATTTTGGGGTCTGTGGTCATGATTTTGTTCTGCTATCTCTTGGTCAGGGACACAGAGGGGAAAAAAAAAAGTCCAGACTCTTCCAAATATGAAGAATGCAGCAGTGATGTTAGAGCATGGCTAAGCAACAGAGAGCTTCAGAAAACTGAGATGTTCCAGCAATTTTTGAACACCCTTTCTCCTATTCTTAATGTTTTGCTCTGAGGACAAAGATCATCTTACTGTTACATCAGCTGAGTCATGCAACTTGGTGTGTTGTTTTTGTGCTTTCTGCTTCTTTTTATTATGGAAAAGCCTCTCTTCATGGAATCAGGGAAGTTATAAAGTCTTGTACTCTGTGCACATGACTTCCAATTCAACATCACAGCTTCCGTTCAGTTTGATCTTTTTGCTAATACACCTCTGATGATTTCAGTGCTTGTGGTTTTTTGTATAGCTGCTGCTAAATACTTCCCTTAATTCTCCTTCCTACCTATAGACTCTGCATACAGCAGTACCTTTTCCACTCTCAAATATACGAAGTCAATTTCTGATACTAGCTGAAGAAATCAAAAGGAAAAATGACAATTATTTTTATATGCAAAATCTAACCTTCTAGCTAATATTCTATATGCAATTACAGTGGAAAAATCTTTCCCTGCATTTAAATAGGCATTTTGCCTATTAAATAGCAGAAGTGTACAGCAAGCCTTGAGAACTCTGTATTTTAACATAACATATTGGTATTGAGTATTTTTAACAACATATGCAAAGGAAAGTTTAATATCTTTAAATGAGTAACATGCATGTGTAATCTGGTTACCTTCTAGTAAAATGAACCATGCTACTGTGTATCAAAAAGTTATGTAGAGGATGGATTTGAATTTCTGTATTCCGTAAGGGTAATGTAAGCAATGTAACATTCTGGAAAACATCGCAATTAGATGCTAAATTACTTTACAGTGCTTAAGCACATGAATCAGGCTGAGAAATAATCCCCCCCCAAACTCATTAATCAAATCAAGTATATAACATTTCTTAGCTAATGCTGTCCATTTCATGAAATGTGTATACAGAAGTCTTTCTTTTTTTCTTCTTTCATAATTGTTTACATGCATATTGAAGAAATATACTCAGCACTGCTAGCAGTAGTTCCAGGAAAAAAGTACCATGAAAACAAACCTGTAATAAAAAGACTGATTACTATTAGGGATGTGTGAAGGAGCTCATAGAAGTAAAGGTGTACAAAACTGTGGGTCCAACTTCTTAAGAAGTTTAAAAAAAAAAATAAAAAAATCTGGGTGCAATCCACATAGTGCATTTCACTCAACCTGAGTTTCTCTGAGTTTCGGATTTTAAAAGAAAATAAAAACTGAAAGTGAAACTCAGCTTGAGAGCACTAGATTTTATCTTGTTTTATATCAAAACCTAACAAAACTGTGAATTTTTCTTGCTTTCAGCATGAAACTATAAATCACCTCAGGTTTTCTCAAACATTTAATTAACCTTAAGGTCAGTTCCTCAGGGTTAAATGCTGCTGTCGCTGGAGAAAACGGGATTTTTGCCATTGACTTCAGTGCAATCAAGCTTTGGCCCATAGTGAATTATTTAAGTGAAGCCAGTTAGTATGAGCTGGGGAATACTGTAAGATAAAACTGAATAATTACTTAGTAGAATTAAAGTAACAAACCAGGAGATATTATTTAGAATTAATTCTTCATCTATCTCTACTGATCAGATTTTCTAGTTAGTGAAAAATTTGAAATCTGGCATTTTTTTCCAGATTCCTCAACACCTTAAAAATATTCCATTAAAAATGTTCACAAACTAGGTCAGTTTTACAAATGTCTTTGATACCAGACACAGTGGTAGCAAAGATTGTTGCAATAATTCTTCCAATTCTTGGTTGCATTCAAGATAAGAAATTCTAAAATAATGGTATTGAAGTGGAGAGAAAGTATAATTTAGGATTTGAGTATTTCAATCACTAGTACTAGCTTTTGCCGTAGATATGTACTTGGAAGCATGTTTAGGAACTAGAAAGATTTCTGAAAATATTTTAGATCCTACTCAAAATCCTAGTTTGTGTCTAACTGTATCTTAGATGCTTTGAAAGTATCACTTTTAGCCCCTAACAAAACCCACAAAGTAAATGTAAATGAACTAGGTAGTTACCAACAGACAGATTCAGAAGTGATTAACACAATCCAGAGCTTTAATGGAAGTCTTTCCAGTGATCACTATGGGAATCTCAGTTGAGCCCGGAGGCCCTGATTCAACAAAGTATTTAGGCTCCTAACTTCCCATTGATTTCCCATTAAAATTAATGGCAAGTTTGGGCCTAAATACTTCATTAAACTTGGGAATAAGTGATTAGGCTTTGGTGATATTTTTAGCAGGTTGCATTCTTGATCACTTACAAAATTATTGGAAAGGGTTACTTTGTTTTAGGGATTTCAAGTTATCTATTGGTAAAAGCAAAACCACTTGTCACATTTTTTCAATCTTTACAATGTTTGGGTATGCCCTAGAATGTCAAATAGTAGCTACATATGCTTCTCTGCAAGTACGTTTAAGCCTTCCTCCATCTGTATTTTCCAGATCTGCCTTACAGGCAACCGTATTGTAAACCAACACATTACCAGAAAGATATGAAATTTTATAACATAAAAAAAAAAATTATGAAAAAAGTGCTAATCTATTCTCGTATATTGAAATTGAATCCTGAATGTACGTGTTTTCATAGTTCTATATGCAAAGGACACTAGAAGGGGACTCTAAGGCTTTTACAAGATTCTGCCTGCTTTTCTGAGAAGAGCAGGAAGGTATCACTACACACTGAAGGGCAGCTCGCTCGGTGTGTGTGTCCCTGCTAAACAGCATAGAGAGAGATAAACTTCCTTTCTGGCATGTTTCATACAACTTGTTGTAAAAAGAACATACATTGCAGAGAAATTGTATGCATACATTCAAATACATATTTCATTTGGGAATATCTGATGATGGTGTCTTTAGAAATTGCTGTTTTCCATATACATAGTTACAATTATTAATGGTTATATTAGTTCCCTCCTAGGTTAGTTTTCATATTCATCTCTACTTCTCCTCTTTATTCACGTGCACAGTTTTGTCCAAATAGAAATACATTCTATTTGTATTTACCTACTAAATATGCACTATACTCTGGATAAAAATAGTGCATGTATACTAAACAAGAAAGAATTTCTTCAAGTAAAAATTGCAGTTTCAATTTCTAGGCTGTTTTATTATATACACTTCTGTGGCTGTAGGAGAGCTGGTAAAGCTCCATGTTCACTTAGGTCCAAGACACTAAAAATTCTGTGACAGCTTAATTTCATTGTTATATTTAAATTGATACCTGAGAGAACTTTGATATATTTCACTTTGTGTGGAAGGAGATACAATTTTGCATTTTGCCTCTAGTTAGGAACCTACATCAGGATTTGTAGGATTGGAATTTAAAAAAAAAAAAACCAACAACCAAAATCAACAGCCTCTGTGGTATAATTTTTGTTAATTAAATTCCCAATCTGGACAAGTATTAGAAGCCATTAGGAAAAGAAAAGAAGTTATTAGTAGATTTTTCTGTGAGAACAGAAGACAGTGGAACTGTTAAATGTTGACGTTTAGCCTGGCATATTTAGGTAACAGAGTTGCAGCTCATCAGAAGGAATCATATTATTTGTTACAATAAATAAAATAAACTATGCTGATATCTTTCAGCTTATATTTTCAAAAATCTGAGATTCTGAAATAAAGCGTGAGATATTAATATTAGCGTCATATGTAATTATAATAGTTTTAAGACATGTCTTGCTAAATTAAAGCTCTGTGATTAACGTCTGTAAGTATGTCATGTATTCCCATCATACTTTGTCCTGAAGAACAATTGGATGTTTTTTTTAATGAGCAAAAATAGAGTAAGTTCAGGGATGTATTTCTAGATTTTTACGTAGAATCAATAGTTTTCTTCTTCCATCACAGGTAAATAGAGTTGCTCTGGGATTTAGAAGTATGATACAGTTTAAAATGATCTGATCATCTAAATTTTGCGGGCAAAACAAATATGCTGATATTCAGCTTTTAAAAAGAAAATATAAATAATGATTAGTTATCTTTTCATGCAGACTGCAGTGAAAAGCCAACTAAAAGTAGTTTAAACTGATCACCCCATGCCCCATTTAATTTTAAAAGTGCTTGGGGATGGATTCTTCATTTTTTTTAAATACAACGGGCATGATCTTTTTCACTGATGAGTAAATATGCTAACAGAGCTCACTCTTGAGAAAACATATCTGATTTTGCCAATCCTGCATTCTTAATGGGTTATAATTCAATGCGATAGCTATGATTTTTGACATTATGGGATCTGGTTCAGATCATAAAGGGTATACAAATCAACTAATATAGATTAGATGCTATGGTGGTCCATAACTGTTAAATGGGGTCATGGTTTCTAACTAGCTAATAGACTCTTATGTACTAAATTATTTCATGGAATTCAGTACCATCTATTCATCATAAGATTGACGTGCATAATCTTAGGTAATTAATTTTAAAATTATTCCCTCTTCTTGCTTCTGGTTTGGACGAACTGTTACTAAGACAAATTACTTAGCTAGTCTTCAGTGCTAACACTACTAATATTTTTAATTAGCAGTGAAGTCTGCATGGCAAGTTACTATTCTAAGTGGGAATGAAAAGAAAATACGAGGATTTTAGTTTCCTTAACTGGTCAGAAATAATAAGTCTTCATATTGTATCACAAAAACTTGTTTCTACTCAACAATGACTTCCCACATAATCAGTGTGTTCTTTTGAGGCAGTCATGTGAGAGGAATTTGACATCCTAATACACACAGTGAATTAGGGTTCTGAGTAGCATAGAATATCCTCAATGTCAGCAGACATTTTGTATGAAGCTTGGAAAAGAGAGTTTAGTTCTGACACATTCAAAATTAGCAATAGACTTAGTTTCTAGAAATAAAGACATTCTAAACTGTTACATTATTGTCAGCAGTCCAATTTCACAACACTATCTGAAGAAAATTTGTAATATCTTCAAACGTGTTGAAGGCTATTTCCCGCTACAGAGGCAAAGTCACTGACCATTGCCAGGTTCCTGTTCCCTTTTCCTTACACTAGGTAGTCAGAGTAGTTATGTAGTACTGTGCAGTGGTTTGGAAGAGAGACCCTTTAAAAAACAAAAATCACGTATAGGGAAATAAAGTCAAATAGTCACAGAGACTTGAACTGAAAAGTCTAAATGCTTTTCTAATTGGAAAACCAAGTAATTCTGGCAGATTTATTATAAAGTCAGATAATGTTCTGTATCACATCAATAGCCTGATTTCTTGTGTTAAACCTGAGATTTGGTAGGTAAATTCTGGAGCATAGTAACACTATTGGGAAAGGGTGGACACTACGTATATTCTTCATTGCTTTGAATGAGAATAAAAGAAGGCATTTCTAAGGTGAACTGCATATGGGCAGTAACACTGAAAATGGTCCATTCTACATGTTGGTAATACGTAGCAAGGAAATCACCAAACGTTGTCATTTAATAAAAGAGATGATAATATTTTTGAATGGAGGCTGACGTAGGAAGATGCCCCCTCTCAATCCTCAGTTGAGAAGTTCAAAGAGTTGTTCTCTAGAACTCATCCATCAGTCTATATTTCTTAATTGAAGTAGCAGAACGTTTAAATTTGCATTACTCCAGTAATTCCCTACTTCTTAAGAAATTAGAATAAAAGGTGGTTTATATTTTTCTATCAACATGATGACAATAATGGGTAGACCAGTAAATAAATAGAATGGATGACATACTGATAAGTATTGTGTAAACAATGATTTTTGGAGAAGTTTATAAATGTTTTCAGAGACGTTTATAAATGCTTTACTCCACTGGCTACTTGACTTTTATAAACAATGCATAACACTTCAGAATAACTATTGTTACTGGCAAGAAGGCCCATACAGAAAATTAATGTCATAATGAAAGGAAAAGAAAAAAAAAATACAACAGAAAATAAAGAGAAAAAACAGAAAAGAAGTGAAAAGACATGATGAGGAGACAGAGCAAGCAGAGAGAAGAGACTAGTTATTGCTTTATACAGGGATAAACACGCTCATTGCCCATGTTACTCTGCAGTTCCATCGCCAGCTTTGGAAAGTATTCATGAAACACTTAGCTTTCATTTTGAAAACTTATGAGCTTCATCAGGATCTCTTGATCAAATCACAGATTTGTGTGTATTTGGCCATTTTATCTGGCACAGGTAATCAATAAAAATGTGAAAGAGAGTTAACTCGCTATAGAACGCTTAGGAGGTCTATAATGTCCCTGATAAGACTGTACAACACCTATTAATAGTGGTAGAAATTAGGAGTGGGCCTTGACAAGAAAAGCAGGCTCCTCTATGCTTATATGTTTGAGAACTATGGAAATGCCAGAAAGTTAAGTTTGACAGCTAAAAACTCAGCATTATCACATTTGATCTCTTCTGAATGACCTTAGTACCAGGTTAAATATTGCTTGCTAGTACTACTGGGAAAAATATTTACAGACTTTTGTTGGGGAACTGTTTTCCTGTTTAGAAAAAAACACACTTTAAAAATGAATGTTGCAATGACCTGGTAAGAAGGCAGGGGAAGCAGGGACTGCTGGTTACGATTAGCTGCTGCAGTTGGTTGCTGCTCTGAAGCAGTGACTGAGACCAGCATTGAGTGGCAGATAGAGAGCAACTTGGGAGAAACAGTAGGAAAAATTCAATTTTTATCTATCATTTTTGTAAAAGTGAGGCAAAATAAAGAGTCAAGCTAGATGGAAGATTCTAGTTTTTTGTTGTGGCTAAATTGTCTTGGTTTTGTTATAGCTAAATTGTCTCGCTCTTGTTGTGAGTCACTGCTGGGTTTAGGGTGGACTCAGAAGGAAGGAAAATATGTCTCTTCAAAGTGTTACATACCTGTCACCTAAACATAAGATGGAATACAGTGAAGGCAAACATGGTACCCATGAGATTTGGGTTAAGCTAGTAAAACTGTTACAGCTTTCGTATTCGAACACACTTTATGATGAAAGTACCTCAAACTTATTTTTGTTTTGGTTTTAGTTACGGAAAAATAAGGCTTACTCACTGGATAGGTTTTTCCAGTCCCATACATCTCTTGTTAAAATATTGATATAAATGTTGTGCCGCTCCTTCTCTCTCCTCATACACACGCAGTACAGAGGTCAACACGCAGAAGCCGTGCGGAGTTATTTCAGCTGCTCTGCACTACCTTACATGCTCTGCTAAGCATATCAACTATTTGGCCAATGCAGTAGAATATGCAAGAATGGGGAGGACCCTGCCCCCCACCCCTTTGCCCCCTCCCTTGGATTTCTAAAGTTATTCTCTCTTAAGATGTACAACTCAAGTGCCCAAGATAAATAAACTTCTTTTGAGTTCATCATCCTGATACTTAGAAAAGTTTAAAACTGTTCTAAGATGCAGAGGCATTTCTTCCTTGGTTCCTGCACTCACCTTACTAATATACACGTTAGAAAGCATTGAGGCTTTAATTTGAAAACAGAGCAGTGCTCTGCATTTGGGTTTACTTTTGTGGATGGGGGGAGAAGACTGACGGAAAATGTTTTTTGCTGGGATTTGAAGCCTTTTTTGGACTTTGATTGGATGCATTCTGTTGAAATTAATAAGTTTACCAAGAAGACCTTTAGCTGTCCTGCATATGATTCCCTGCTATTTTTAATATAAATGTAGTATTTTAAATCCATCTCTTGTGCTCTAAACCAGATTTTGTCTTAAGCAGCTGTGCTTAAATTGTAAAATCTCACCCTTGTGTCTGGTTTCACATCTGGCAACACCCAGCTAACAGTTACAACTTACTTAGAGTAATTAAATGAGGTTTTAAAAAAGCCAAAATGATATATAAAGAAAAATTATTAAAACAGTATTTTGTTTTCCAACCAAATTTTGCAGAAACTTTGTAAGTAGCTGGGCTGTCCGGTTATTTCTAAAGGTGTTGATCAAAATAAATACATGCTGAGGAAAGGAAAAGTCAGGCTTGTAAATGGGTGGGGACTGGGCAACGTTAAGCTACCATAATTACTAGTCAGCAGTATGTCTCCACTTTGATGTCAACTATATGCTTTCTTTTGTGTCTCAGGGAGGAAGAAACTTCAAAAGCTTTAATTTCAAGACAATAAAGGCCCTTGCTAATATATGTACAGACTTTAACTGCAAATGGAAATTTTTAGTGTTAAAGATATAAAAATAGGTGGGTTAGGACTAAATATTAATTTTGTGTGTTATTTATGTAACACAGCCACAAAAGTTACAAATATATTATTTTTATGGGTACCATACAAGGTATAGCTTATGAAAAGAATAATGATGGATTTTTTTACTGATAAATTTACGTATTTCTCTCTATAATTTTGTATACATCTGATACAAATGATTTGAAACATGACAGAATCTTAAAGGAATTAAAACTGTGAACAATTATATTGATATATAAAATATATAAGGCTACATAAATAAAGAAGATAGCTGTGTCGCACTGTCATTCCTAGTCAGAAACCATACGGACTTGAATAATTTTGAACAAGTGTAGACATCAAAAGACTTTGAAAAACTAATTATTTATCAAAGAATAAAGATCTGACAATGAAAACCTGCTATGAATATAGGAATGATATTAATGCAATTTTTTCTAGTATCTATATTAAGCCTTGGATCTATCCTCAAATAATAAATAAAATGTATATTAGCCATACATCTCTCATAGTACTTTCTTTTTAGATCTTGAATGTGTATAGGAGGGAGGGTTAGGAAAGAGTCTGAGAGAAACTATTTGTTCACACAGCTGTACAAGGAGCCTGTTCTAGTTCAACTGGAAATTTACTGCACAAACTGAGATAATTTAAGAGAAAAAGGTGTACTTCATGCAGTGTGAATGACCATTCAATATGAGAAAGATCTGAAAAAAGTATTTCATTTTCAGAAAGCTATTATAAAACCTAGTAGAACTTCCAGGGTAACATCTAGCAGAAGGTGATACAGCAGAGGATGGCCCTCTTTTAGGCGACACGGAGCATCAGTTCAATTCCACTCTCTGCCAGACAGAATTCAAACGCAAATTTCCCTCTTCCCAGAAGAGAAACCTAAAAACCATATTAGATGTCAATCCAAAGTGAATAAAAGAATTAAATAAATAATGAAAGTCTCTTGAGTGGTTGGTATAGCCAATTTTCACTTCAGTTTTTCAGTCTGACCCAAAGAGATTACTCTTATGGCTCTACACATAAATGATCTGGATTCCAATTCCTTTTCCAATTAGCATTCAGTTTACTTTATCTACTGTTCACACTGTGAAGTTTTTTTGTCTACATTCATTCATGCAGCAAAAAGCAATGTCAGCTGATGTATTTCACATAACACTACAGAGTTCCCTTGATTCTCATCTGTGCACAGTTAGCAAAGCAGTGAAATGGGTCCTATCCAGGCATCCTGTTAGTAAGATGACTATTTTTCATTAAGAACTAGTTCACAAAGTGATGATTAATCCTAATCCTGGCTGTTGAATAAAAGGCTTGTTGATAGTATCTGACACATCAAATAATTTGAAACATACTTTTCAGAAACACTTCTGTTTATGTATCGTACCTCCTCAACTGTTATGGTCCGTTATCCTGTCTTCTATGAAAAGATGACTGTTTTAAATTGCTGCTGAAGAAACCTCCTGAAGAGACATTTTCTGAGATATGAAGGCTATTATCTTTTCTGAAGCAGATTCACTTTTACTTTCAGAGGTCTTAAGTTCATGTAACAACTTATGTGACTCCAAGGCAAATAGCAAAACCAGCAGAATTGCTCCTGAGTAGAAAGCTGTCCTTTGACAGTGCCTAAATTTCTCACCCATTTTTACTAAGTACTTTCGTGCTCCCAGAATTAATTTAGACTCCCTAATTGCACTGTACGAAAGGGATTCAGGATCAGCTCTGTTTATGCAATACTAGAATTCAGTAAGCAATACGAAGAAATTGAAGTTTAAATCAAAGTCCCTTTTGACAGCGGTTGTGACTGGCCCAGATACTGCACAGGTCTACACACATCTGGAATAACTGCACAGCAGCTGCACAGTAAAGATGCTTAACTTTTGTCAAAATGAAAGTAAGCTAAACCGAAAGATTCGGGCTCACCAGTTTTGCTGATTATGGTGTTATGGGAGCACTGAACTGCCTTCTCAGTTGGTTACTTGTGAAAGCTAAGAGCTTTGGTGGAGCTTTCATAGGTCTGATAAAGCATTTCAAGTCCTCCAAGACAAAACCCTCATTGATCCCAACCATGTAACTACAGAACAAATAGGAGTTTTGCCTGAAGGACTAAGCAGGGACTGCAGGACTGGAACCTAAGTATCAGAACTCTAATACAGAGATTTAGGTTGCAGATATTTACCAGGATTCCTGCTTTCAAATTTAATGACAAATTTTTAATAGATGCCAACAGGAAAGCTCTCCTATTGCAGGAACTAAACAGATTGCAACTTTTCAGAAGCCCTTTAATTGTGGCTTACTTTTGTGCCAGCTGTTGCGTTCATACTATAAACGGAAGAAAACAACTCTGGGGTGGACATTTAATTCTGTCTCTTTCAATAGCAAACATTAACCACTGGCCTGCTATCGGACCACCTGCAATGTGTTAGTCATTACAGAGGTCACTGTTACCAAACATTTTAAACTGTGAATAGCTTCAGTTTAAATTAGGTGTAAAAAAAGTCATTTCCTTTCAGTGATAAACTAAAACACCTGCAGCACAGCTCAAGTTTACCATGAGAGATATAAACTCTCACTCTGAAGTTGGACTGTTCAAGGACATACAAAACCACAGTTTTATAAGATAAGATCTTTCTAATCTAAATTATTACTGTGTTGCCAGATTAGGTGATTACATGCACAACTATTTCCCGAGATTGCAAGTTACTCTTTGCTTTAATAGGAACAAATGACATCTTCTGTTGTGGATATATTATATGACTTTTCTCCTCAAGTCACTTATAATCTAGTTTTAAATTTTTGCTAAAAAAACCCATCACAAAACCCCAAAACTAAACCAACCAAACAACAAGACAAAAAGAGAGAGTATTTGCTATGTCTCTTCCTTGTTTGTGCTGTCCCTTCTCTATTACAAAATAAGAAAAATTGTATTTTAGTGCCAAAGGTGACCATATTGCAGATCTAACTGCCAGAGGCACTTACTAGCATTTACTTGTAAATTTTCAAAATGTATTTGAAAAGCTTATCTCTGTTTTATTTTACATAACGCTTTCTCCGAGAACAAACATGGGCAGGGATCTGGCATGTTTATTAAAAAAACCCAACTTCATCAAAGTTCCATTTTTAAGGATTTCTTGTTTATATAAATTCGGCTGAGGCATCTAAAATTAGCTTGAGTGCTGGGCTCTAATGGCCAGGTGTTTACACCAGAATTTGTGCACACTTGCGGTGTGCATGCACGTATCCACCTTTTCCCCAGACGGAACAGGTGCTTGAAGGTGGCTGTCCTCACAAGAGAATTTAGGCATTCCTTGCATCTCTCAACCAACATATCACTGCATAGGATTTCTCTTCTCTCTCTGCTTTTGTCCACGTACTTTCTTCTAGTTACGCAAAAGAGCTAGAGCATGATGTGTCTTTGAACATAGCTCCAAAGCTATTTTCACTTCTACTAAATATAAAATATTCAATTTTTGGTGTAATTCATACTGGTGAAAGAACAAAGCAAGGAGTCAATCATTCATATTCTGGCTGGTTTCTTTTTTCATCAAGTTTTAGTTTTATGTGCTAAGTGGGAATTACCAGTTGCTATTTGCAATAGGTTCTGTAAGCACTGTTCAGAAATGATGTACAACAGGGACAATAAAAGAAATAATTAGGAGATCAGGTAAATATTACATTTATACAGTAGTATACGCATTGACATAGATGATACCAGTCTATTCTCTGTCTTCTCTTGGACAGATTCTATTAACTTCTAAATTTGACCATGTGACATTTTAAAAAGGAAATAGCTGAAATCAAGATGTTATAATGAAAAGGCTCCTAAGACTAAAGATTGTGAAATATCCTGACTGAAAATCTAGCTTTTCAGGCTCTGTATTCCACACCTATTCCACAGTTTTACACTCAAAAAACTATGTGTACAATTCAAAACTCTTTGATTATGTGGTACATGAAAACAACAGAGAGAAAGGCTGGTGAGGCACTCATTTGTCTTCACTTATGACTCTTTTCACACATTCAAACACTGGATTAAGTTTTTAATTCTCAGTCTGACATACTAATTTTTTACTTTAGCTGACTCATTTGTGGGTCCATTCTCTCAAAATTTCCTGAGATTGCAATTTACAGCATTTGTTTTCCAGCAGTCTGTATAGTATAAAGTAACTGAAAATGGCAAGATTTAATTTAGCTGAGCTCCCAGCATGCCTTGCAGAAGGAATAAAGATATAAACCTGAGTATATTTCCCCTCTCCCAAAAATCTTGCAAAAAATCTTGAAAAAGTTGGAAAATACCGTTAAAGAGATGAAGAGCAGAAAAGAATCATGTTTGGGAAATTTTAAGGAAGCAGTATTCTGGTCTTAGTGTTGTCCCACCTACCACTGCTGCCTTAATAAATGTTACTTATGAAGAAAAGCAACAAAATGAGCACTGCAGAAGTTAGTTTTAAATATCAGAGATAAGTCACCAGGGGATCCATTTTCCTTAATGTTCCAGTATCTTTTTGCCTCCTCAGTAGTTAACTGGACTTTGCCAAATTGTAGCAGCTGAGTGTTTGACCTCTGAATTTTTGTGTGTGGTTCTGTTCATATATGATGTAAGCAAGACTTTTTGCTTTCCATATTGCAACCTGTTATTATCACTCATGTCTCTAAAGACAAAGCCTGCCTCCCAAGTGGCTTCTTTCAATACACCATAAAACTGAGTACTGGTGTGCTAACAGAAACGACTGCTCTAATGTGGGAACCACCTAACCTTTTCCCAGTGTCACATCAAACAGCACGTTATGTGGTCATTGACAGCTTTCCTGTGCTGAAGCAAGCCTACCATGCAGATAATAAAACGCTGAAGCCCATTAATAATATTCCCACTATTTTCTCCAGGCAATGACTGTCAAATGAATGACCACACATTTTGTAGATAATGGTCCAGGAAATATTGCACAATGCAGCTGCTTTTGGGAAGTCATGTTTGTAGAACACAAGAAGAACACTTAACTTACTTGACCATTTACAGGCAACTCCTAATTCTCTAAATAGGTACTTATAATTCCATAATATATTTACGTCTAAGAAAAATAATACCTCAGTAGCTCTACTCTTTTTGTAAATGTAACAAGTTCTGCAAGAAGAAGAATAATGTCCTTTGATCTGTTTAAGATTTGAGTAGCCGAAACCATCAAAAGTGATTTAAAATAACTTTTGAAAACAACGAAGAATACCAATTAAAAAAGAACAAAATCTTTATACGTATGGGAATTTCATATATAATACAAATTCACCAAGTAAATCGTTTGAAATGAGCTCAAACCAAACTCATCATGCGCAAATGCCCATGTATAGGTTAAAAAAAAAATAATTATATAAACAAACTTTTAATTTAGCATTATTTCTTTCCAGAGAAAATTTGAAAACAACACCACAGAAAACATGTAATATAGCAAGGAAGAACATGGTGCTCAGCATGCTTACAGAAACAGGCTCTGTATCTCTGAGTCACAACCAGGTTTTGGCTTGCCTGTCAAAAACGTGAAAGGCTTATTGAAAAGCCATAGACTGGTCATCAAATATTTAGTACCTGCAAATGCGTAAATAGAGAGCAATCCCAGAAGACTGTCTGGCTTTATGTCCTCTCCTTGAAGCTAAGTGATTTTTTCATATCTTTGAAATGCCATTTTCTTTATCTTGGAAATACCAATTATTTTTTTCAAAGCCCTTTTCCATTACTCAGCTTGCTTCCACAGTTATGATCTTCCTATATAGTATTTCCAAAGTAATTTTAAACATTACATACAGAGCACGCTAACATCTTCTGCCATTAGTGCTATCATTTTTTTCCTGATTCTAATTTACTGTTTACTTCAACACTTTCCATTTCTTGAATGACATGGACACAACGCACAAAACCACACCACTGCAGGGAAACTCCTGAATATCCTGCACCAAGATCTTCCTGGAGAGCCTTCAGTGGAAACATGCTCTGCAGTTTGTATTATTTGTATTTCTCTTTTCTGCCATATTAGGCCGTAAGGGAACTGTGGAAGGAGAACATCTCTGTGCTGCTCTCTAGCCATAGAAGATACAGAACCTCAGCTAGGGCAGATTTTTATTCCAGAGGCTGGGAAACTGGGCCAGTCTGTTTGTCAAACTGGCCTGTACACCCACATTAAGTGCTAGACACAGAGTCATCCACTTAACTTGATATGGCTGTTGGAGTAAAGCAATGCTTGTTGGGGGTAAGCTTGGCCAAAACCAGGCTGACAGTTGGCAGTGATCAATAGAAAATATTTTTTCCTGTTATGGCCTGGAGTCTATAAACATCAATACCAAGAATTGCTCATCAAGACTGAGTACTCTTCAAACTGTGGCCTTGTGACACTAACAGGAATAAATATATACATTTTAAAACTTGACCCTATAAACATGTGCAAGAGCTCAACATTTATCTCAATACATCATGAACATTGTAAAAATACTACCCAGATTAATCTGTTGCTAATTCCAGAGAAAATCAAAAGCAGTAAAATGAAGCCAGTGAAGATGTGACTCCTAAATATATTCTCTGAACTGCTGTTGGGAATCATTTGCTTACAGCTTCATTCTGTGGCCTTTGCAGCGCTCATAGCATTGCGATGGAGATTTGTTTAAACAGAGAAATAGAGAAAGGAAGGATAGCAGATACAAAATGAGACTCCATATTTCTTAACAAAATCAGCCTGTGTATTACCTGTGACGCAAGAACAATCTACCTCCATTCAAAATAAAACGAACATATACAAAATATTTTAATGATATTTGAGGAATGTTAATCTATAGCTGTAGCAAATCACTAAATACCAAAGTACTGCTATTCGAAACAAAAATTGTTCTCAACTACAAAAAAGTTGTCAAAAAAAAAAAAGAATACATCAACATCATGCTGTATGTTCTGTTCAGAACAGACTGTTTCCCTAACCATGGAAATAGTTACTGTAATTGTACTCTTGAGTAAGAATGAGCCTCTGCAGGAGCTGACCCACAAAGGTCTGCAGAATACTTGAGGCCAGCAACAGTGTAAACTTATGTTGTTGTAAACATGGCCCTTAATCCATCAAAAGAAAAACATATGGATTCCATCTTTATTTATTTCTACAACAAGTCAGAGTCATCATGACATCTTTAAATACTTTGAATATTATTGTGCTAACTTATGAACTAAAAAAGGCAAAACTTGAATCCATTAGAGGAAAAAGTCAGGCTCTTTTTTGGCTTATTGCTGAACAAAAAGCAGAGTTTTCTAAACATTGCATTAAAATCAATAAAGCTTTTCTGAAAAGTTCTGTGTTTCAATATTATTACAGCTGCGATAATTAAGAATTTGGCCACTACTTTGAGTAATGAAAATCCATCAATTCGCATAGATTTAATTTACTAAAGCTGCTATATATGCGAAAATTGTTTTAAAGTTTGTCTAATGGAAAAAAAACCCACTTGGTTAAACCCATGAAATGTATATGCGTGAAGTACTAATGCACATATACAACAAGGAGCAAAAAAAAATCTCAGCATATGATAATGAAGAGCTTTTATCCAAATTATTGAAGGTTTGGATAAAACCATTTGGATATTGAAGGTAAGGATAAAAATAGATTTAAACACAGATACTTGAATATAAAATAAAATATATGACTGAACTTGCTGTTTACCAATAGTAAATATCACAATTCTTCATGGGATTGCGATAGTGCACATCTGTTGTTATCAGTTACTGTTAATGTTAGCAGTTTCTCTGCTATTTTAAACCAATTTAAGCCAAAGCTAGGGATCGAGCTTGCCCCTGCCTTTGCCAAGCCTCCCCTCCCTCTTCCTTACAGCAGCACTCATATTCCTGGGACTGCACGGTCAGTCAGTTCTGGGAACAGATCTGGATAAAATGTAAGCATATTAAACCAAAAAAATATGTATTTATTTTTGTCTGTCTGAGCTTCCCAAACCATATTACTGCCTTCAAAGGCAGCAGACATTTAATGATAGGAGGAGGGCAGGGCTGTGATAATTGAACTATATTGTCACAAACATCTGTAGAATTGTATCCTAAAGACTCGATCATAACTTAACCCACATCTTTCTGAACTCAGAAAAGAGGCAGGACATCCTGGATAGAGGTAACATCAATACCTTCCTGATGGCCCCAGAACTTAGGTCTGTACCCATCAGCAAAGGTGAGGGAGAAGGGAGAGTATTTTAACTCAGCTCTGCATGTGTTAGGCAATGGAGATGGAACAGTGTGTGTGTGTGTAGGTTCATTTGTTCATATATGCAAGGAAAATAAACATGTATAATCCAATTTGAAGAGAGAAACCTGAGAAACAATAACACAAAAATTCTTAATGCTGTTGCCTACTAAGACATTGGACATCAGTTTGCAATAAGAAGTATGTATACACAAAAAAAAGCCAAAACTATTTTTACTGTCTGTGCAGAAACACCACTGTGCGGGGCAGGGAGGTAATGACCACTGTCGACATGGATTTGAAGACAACCACATCTGGAACACTGTGTCCAGCATAGGCCACCTCACTGTGAGAGAGGCCTAGAAAAATGAAGGGAATTCTGAGAACAGCAACAAAAGGGGTTAGTGAAGGGAAAGAGATTTATGAGGAAAGATTTAAAAGAGGTAACACAGACTAGCCAAATAATGACTAGGTAGGGGATATGAGGTATGGTAACAGTCTATAAATATTTCACGAATATAAACACACAAATAAGACAAAAGAATTATCTAGTGATGTTCATGAGGTATAACTAGGAGTTAGAAGATTAATGTAAAAAGGGAAAAATGTAGGGTAAATATCAGGAAAACTTCTTGAAAGTGAGACGCCTTAAACTGGTCTAAGAAAGGAAATGATGTGTAGATCCTCTCTACCATTCAGCAAATTTTGAAACAGAATAAAACAATGCACTAGCAAGTGTACTATGGAGAAAATGCCTGCATTTATGGGGAGAACTCCTTCAACATCAATAAAGTAACCTTAAATTTATTCAGTCTTAATTCCGATAAAAAGCAAGTCTCACTCATTTCCTAAACTCTGGTGACATCAACATTACATGACTAAAATATTTCTATAGGTTAATAATTTTCAGATAATAGAAGAAATGTTTGAAACTTTCTAGTAATTGTAATTCCTGTAACTCTGATGACTAAATAAATTTTGTGTGGAAGCAGGTACTTTTTTCAACCTAATTTGGAAAATGTTTGAAATTATAATTCATACAAGCTGTTAGAAGAACACTTAGGGGTTTTTTTGGTATTTCAATTCCAGCACATCAGAAAAAGGTTATGGCATTATTTAGCCTGCTCTCCATAATTGCAGCTTAAATTACAACTCCTACAGTTCTTCTATATTTTCCTTATTATGACTATGACAAATCTTGTATTTATATTGGTATGAAATTACCTTTATAAAAATACTGCTATTTAATTTACATAGCAAATTTATAATTTTAAAAATCTTTGAGGCTTCTGTTTCCCAGCGTTATGTACTTTTGTAAGATAACAATTGAGTTTGTACTATTTCAAATAAAATCCATTCTCCCTTATATTACTATTTTTACCAGTTTTAACAGCAAGTCTTGTTTAAATGCTGCTTTAGCATTTTAAGCATAAAAAAGGCCAAGTTTACAATGATCTCTTCTAAAATAATGGTAGTTAAATTCTTCTAATATTTCTGTTTATTGACTAAGATCACCATAAAAAAATTCCACCATTCCACTAAATTGAGAGTTCAACGTTTTCTGGTCTAATTTCATATACTTCTATTAATGCTTTTATTGATCATCAGATGGAAAGTTTGTTAGTTAAAACCCAGGATCCAAAAAACAGTGAGCCAACACGATAGGAGACATGCAAATTAGCAAGTGTAAGCAGTAGAATTACAGAAAGAGCTACTCTGCAATTTCAGTCTGCCAATATCAAGACTAAAATAGTATTTATCTTTCTATATGCATCTGGCTACTCAAAATCAAATTGATAAAGCAGCTTAAGTTGTGTTTGTTATTAATGGAGGATGGGTGTATGTGCGTATATGAGCGTGCACATGTAGTTACAGATTAGACACTGAAAACTAGAAAGGCTTGCAAAGAGAAATTTCTGAAAATATTTGCCAGAGTGTGCTTTCTTAGGGTCCTGTCCAACCCAAACGAGACTCCATGGCTGTTGGCCATGGGAAGCTCAGTAAACTTCCTGCGTGAGGAATTCCAAGCAAACTGGAGTCTGCGCTCCAGCTGAAACCTGCTCTGTGGCACAGGCCGATCTGGCCGCTTACCCTGTCTTTATAGGACTATCACAAGGGAATTCATTTAGCCGGTTGTATAATAGGAGCCATAGAAAGTTATGAAAGAGGGGGATCTAGCGTGAGCTAAAAAAAGTCACGATTTTCTCTGGAAGGTCACGTGTTATTTTATTTGTTGTTCAGGCTCTGATGGCTTCACTGGAAATCCTTCTATATAGCTTGAAATTTATTTTTAACATATTCCTTTGTGAGTTTCACTTGAAGGAACCGTTGTTTTCCAACTTGGTAGCACAAAAGAAAAGTTGCTGTCAGAAGAAAGTCTAAGAAGTTGCAGAATTCCTAGACACATCATTTCTCAGGAGAAATACGCTGTGTGGTCTCATTATAAATATATGCACTGGGGTGCGTGCACATATGTACATAAATATATGACAGAGACATCCCAGATTATATTTAAAATATTATGTGCTGTCATAAGCATGAAGAGGCTTTTGTGTTTTATGAGATGCCAGCAATCATTCTCACAATGAGAATGATTTACTATAATATAATAATGAAAATTAATTAATATAGTATCTTTTTGTACATGAATGTCTTAATTTGTGTTCATATAGCAAAGACATTTTTGCTTAAATTATACTAGTATAATTTAGGTTATAATGTAAATATCTGGTATAACATCATAGACTTCACAGGAGTAATATTCACAGATTTTGTGTATTTTTGTTCCAATAGGAGTATTTAATGCAAAACCTGTTATTCTCTTACTAACCTTTACAATTAATTGTCCTCCACAAGTGATTTGAAGTTGAAATATAACACGATACACAGCTGAAATAAATATTTTACCTGTTATGTGATAATGACTTCAGTTCAAATGTAGTTAATAATTTGCCGTACCCTCTGGCTTACAGCTTGATCTCCCGTACGTTTTGGGTTGTGTCTCATATACAGGACAAAGCACATAACCTTCCTCAAACCCCTGATTCAGGGACACGGCTTCAGTGAATGAATGGTGCTCTCCACAGTAGATCTGACTTTGAAAGGAAGTTCCTGTACCTCATAAACCCACGCACCAGTAGTACCGCATAGTACGTGATGGGCATCATCTGCTGTTGTAGAGAGAAGTATAGGACCAGGGCCTAGATACCCGAAATCCAAAAAGGATCAAAACAGTAGAGTCTATGAAAACTTTACCTAACACCAAGAGCACGTTAAGTGTACTGAAGATAAAAATTATGAACATAGCTAATGTTTCTGTATAAAAATAATGCACTTGTTTGCATCACCATTTTAATAATATTTCTTCTTTACACTGGTTTTACCTTACTGAATTGAAATATTAGTACTTTATAGTCTTTTTCATTCCACAATTACTGTGGTTCAATTATGCTCTTGCATATGTCAGGTACACTACAGTCTAATTTAATCTTCATTACACATTGCCATATTGCAATTATACATGCTATCAGAGTGTTAACACATATTTAAACCTGTTATTCCTTTGTCACTGATTTACAAAGAGGTACCTGAAAAGAAGCAGATGTCATAATTACATGCTTATTCAGCTCATTTTATACTAAGTCTCAACGTAAATTGCAGATGAGCTAGGCATGTCCTGAAATTAATGTAGTGATAGTACACTAATGCTGTGATTCATTATGGTTTGTCAATGTGCTCCACTTCTGGAATGTGTGATAAAATTATATTAATACTGCAGAGTAATGAGATTAATGAATTTGTACATGGGGAAGAATAATGGTTCCCTCTGTTAGACTATTGAAAAAATAACATATAGGTAATTAAAAAGAATTAGTCAAACCCCATACAACCCCATTTATATTAAATTAATTTGTCTGGCTTCATTTCTAATAATTGATCACTCTCTGTAAATTATAAAGCACTCCTCAACCATATGAAGTACTACTGTAGGAGGAGAGATTTCAGAGTATTATGAACCATCAAGGTGGTCCCTGTGGGTTCATATTAATTAAGGTTTAACAGTTTGGAAAATTGTAGCAATATTTTATGATTCATGTAATTAAACTCTGTAACAAAATGTCACAACCGCTAGTTATATCTGTGCCTATGATTTATATCTTACCCTTATTTCAAAGGAAGCAGAAGTAATGAAATATTCTTAAACACACAGACAATCAAAGGAAAAATGTACTGGTTGTTTTTAGTGTTCCTAACTAATCACATTAGCATTTCATTGCCTCTACTTCAGGCACTAATGGCCACCATCAGACAGTGCAAATTAGATTAATTTAATATTCAACATCATAAGCTTTTTCAACAAAGGCTTGATTCTGATCTCTGACTCATTTTACTCCCTTTAATTCCACTTATTTCAATTGCTTTTTCTCCTCTTTTCTGTATTAACAGTGCAGAATCTAATCCCTTCCTTCTTTGGTTCTCTAATACAGCTAATACATGCGAGCAAAAGCTACTCCAGTACATTTGAAGTCACAGATCTTCTAAACAAAACAGAACTGCAGTCTAACATGCCTCGTGCTGAATTTCAGAGTCTCACTGTATCATATTAAAAGACTTTATTTGAAAATGGGTTCTCTTGTGGAAAAGGTCCTTGAATAATCTGTCAGACCAGTCATTTTGACAATTCATGTTCCTGGGGTGTTGCTTTCCTCTGCTTGTTGCTGGAGTTTCTCGCCTTTGAATTTTTTTGTTACTAATCATTAACACCGAAGAGGAACTTTTAAAGTGAAATTTTATCACCAAAAAAGGCTTTTTTTTTTTTAAATGGAAGCGTTTGCAAGAAAGCTTTAGTTTTGACTAATTTCTCAAGTCTAAAAAGCGTATTTTAGAAGACCTGTAAATTATTGGCATTGTCAGAACAGAAATCAACTTCAGTTTACCTTTTTCATTTAACAATATTCTATCATGCAGTGGTTCTCAGAAACCCGGGAACCAGAGCATCCAGAGACATCTGCCCTGCTGTGTGTCATTTGCAATTGATGGCGTGCCTTGCACAGTGTGGCTCAAAGACTGATAGTAGATGGCAGATCAATCAAGCAGGGAGATGTCTAAATCCTATAAATTTGTCCATAATAAAGATGGTTCTAACAACTGGGATACTAGGCTTGAGACTAATACAAAAGCAGGGACCGTGTATAAAACCCTCACACATTTTTCAAGGTTATACTTATTTTATATCCAAATTTAATCTAGAAAGCAAAACTTTGGCTTTAAATAGCTGTTTGGGTTGGTTGGTTTTTTTCCAGACTTCTGAAAAAAACCCCACTGTTTTTTTTCTTTTTATTTTTTTCAGACTAAGGGATATGCCCCAGCTATCTCCGCTGTGTGCTGTGGCTTGTGTAGAGAATGCACATGGCTTGCATTGTGTGGAACGTACCCTGATGTGCTTTGTGGATTAATAGGATTCTTCTGCTCCTACAATACAAAATTCTGTTTTCTGGTAGAAATAGTATCTGTTCTCAATGATCTTTGTTCTCAGATATCACAGTAATGGGCATCAAATAAGTACCAGAGAAGAATACTGGTTAGTGCAAATGAGCAACAAATGTAAGGCTTGATGTGAGACCACAGAAGTCCATTTAATTGACCTAGCAGGCTTCAGACCTGACTCTGATTGTAAAAGGGTATTGCACCAAACAATCTTCAACAATTCTCTGCATGAAAGAGGGCAGCACATCTGTTAGTGACATTGGGTCCGGTCTGTAAGTTGACAGAAATCCTGCAACTCCTCTAGGTGCGTTCTGAACCAAAATGTCTGTGTGGGGGGGGAGTGGGTGCCCACAGAGGTGTATGGTCCTCTCCTGTCTTTGACGAAAAGCAAGTTTTCTGTCAGGAAAATCAAAATGTCTGCCTCTCTAAACCTGTAAATTACTATCTTTAAAAGATACAGCATTCTTATCCCATCTTTGAATGCCTCATCTTAGTATTTTTTCCTACCTATTCTACCACCAAAGAGCGAGTTTCCAGTTCAGGTGTAAGCACCTCTGAAATCTGTTCTAGGCGAGCGAACAGAAATATACACCATAATTACAGGGGAAAAATAATACTGCGCTCATCTGTTAGTGTTCACATTCCGGCTTTGCTTTTTGTTAGTCGGTGGTTTTCCCCTCTGTATTATTGCGCTGTCTTTTTCCTGGGAGTAAAATTTAGCCTAGGGCTTATAGGTTCAGTAGATAACAATTCTATCCTAATCTAGTTATGACAGATTTAATATTAATGGGACTAAGAGGAAAATCAGTTTCCTGACAAATGATGATAAAGTGAAATCTTTAAGCAATAACAAAAATCAACATGCCATATCACGTCACCAGTCATTCAAAAGTGACAAGCAGAAACAATCTGCTGAGACAACATCCAACCACAAGCATAATCACATTTATGATTTAATTCCCATTTAACATCAATCACATCAAATTAATAACCACTCTCAAAGAAAATTAAATCCTAAGTGTATTTTTCCTTTAAAGTGTTATGATCAGAGAAGAAAGTCCTAATTAAATCTTAAACCAACTACACGTTTTTCACATGTGACACCTGTAACTTGGCCAGCATTGTGAATTGGCCCCATGTGGATTTTCGTCATAAAAGAAACTGACAATCCCTTCTCGCAGCTGCCGTAAGTTTGATTAACATGTAACATATCCTTTTGTGAAAGTTCTCGTTGTAAAGATTTTCGATTACTTTAATGGCTGTGCAGCCATTTTGGGTTTAGGAAAATACCTCGCTATGCTGATTAGTGTTCGGCATGCAACTCGGAGACAAAGCTGCAAGCCAATGTTTATTCTGCTCTTCCTATGTTAGAGTGTTTGTCAACAAAAGATATCCTGTCCATACCTTATTTCATCTACCCAAGCTGCTTGTTCAAATAGTAAGGGCACCGTAAGAATAATTTCTTTAAGTTACTTACTGAACTCACGTGACTCTCTATCCAGAATCAGGGATGGCCAAGCTGGTGGCTTTTAAACTTCATGCCACTCCCAAGCACTTCCATGGCTGAGAGTGGCACTGTAACGCAGCTGCACATCTCCATCTGTACCAGTGAGCCTGGACACCTTAGGACATAACTGTCCTTCTATCCTTCCCTGGAGCAGCAGATTCTTCTGGGAGCATCCATGTACAAACTACTCCCAGTCTTTTCTTAGGTATTTGGTGTGTCTCATGTTTCTCAGCTAGCTGAGGGGTTGGCTATGTGACAAAACAACTTGCCTTCACTGCTCCAGACTATTGGGCCTCATTGAGACAGGAACCATTACTGTAAATGTACTGTAACTGAAAGTATGGGAGTTTTGGAAAAGTATAGAAATACGTATTACTTCAGTACTGAAGATGCTCTTGGTCTTCATCTAAGCCCTTGTTATTTTTATTTTAAACGATGTTCAAAAAATTTAACTAATCCTAATGTAAAACCGGGGCTGGTGCTCTTGTACCTCCTACGTGCCGTGGCAAAACAGCTCTTTTCCTTATTTATAGATGAAATTGCAGATACAGGAGATCTGCTCCCCTGTGTTAATTCTTTCCTTCCCATCCATGAAAGCAGCCATTTGGAGAAAGAATGTATTTGGCAGAGAATGAATTAAGTGGAATAGATAAGCATGTTCTTTCTGTATTCCTTTTATAAGGGAATATAGTTTGTTTCAGGGTCACAGATTCTGACCTAGGTCAAGCACAGAAGTCAGTCGTGATAAACCAAACAATATACAACATATCCTTAAAACTACTCTTTATAAATCATGGTCCTATGATGGCATCCAATTTCTTCCTGCCTCTTTAAGCTGTAACATGTTTTAGGATCTTTACAACATGCAAGTCTGTTATTAAAGATTCTGCTGAATTATTCAGGGATAAATCAAGATGTGAAGACACCTTTTTTGAGACAGAAAATTGGCAAACACTCTCTACTGTGCCTTACAGCAAGAAAAACAATCTTGCTGCAGCTGTTGTGTTTATCATAAAATTGATGCTATAAAAATGTTACCTGAATACAAATGAAATTATTTTTATTTAAACCTCCCATATTGAGACACGCATTTCCTCACATGATTACGAGGCCTCCAAGGCTTGCTGTGGATATCTGGCATAAAGTGGTTAATTTATTCTCACTTAAAAGTTCCTGAAATGTCAAGCCCAGATTTTGATGCACTTTGTCATTGAGGGTCAGATTGCGAGCCCTTTCATTTACACCACTGAGCAGCTACTCACATGTGCAGCTCCACTGTCTTCCCAGGAATCTGAGGTGAAGAGCTGCACACCAATGTAAGTCACCATCTACCCCTTACTGACTTCACGGCAGCTACTCACAGCGTGAAAACTACTCAGTGCAAATAAGAGTTTCACAGTCTGGTCATAGCCATAATCATATAACATATTTTTCATTCAAACTAATGGTTAATAATTTGAAATAATAAGATGTTCCTATGCATAGCTGGAATTCAAAAATACAACTTCACATGAAAGGATAATTTCTTATTGGGCAGAAAAATGTTTTTTCACTCTGAGTTTCTTCACAGAAGAAGAAATTATCCCTGTTTTTCCATGTCGTGGATAGGACCACAAGTGTGAAAACCAGCTTTAGCACAATAACCACAAATGGATCCAAGGCAACTGTATTTACACATATATCTCCAACAATTCCAAAAGGCATTCCAGCATCTCACTCATATTTTTGTACTTGATTGCCATTTGATTCAGTTAGGTTTCTCAAATACTTCTGAGGACCTGTATCTTAGTACTTAAAGATACGATCCTAAATAGGAACCACATAGACTAAAGTCTTCCATTTAACTTTTAGAAGCTTGTTGTCCACAAACCTCCCCCCGATTCATACAATAAACACACCTCTGCAATACCACTGGGGATACTCCAGTCATTTCACTTAGGCAAGACGGTACCTACGCCAGGTCAGTATCAGAGTTATTTGAACTTATGACTTCCAGTTAAAACCCTTCATGCTTTTTTACCAGTCTCCTATGCCCTGCCTCTCTGCCATTAGGCATTTGTGTATAAATATATATATAAATGTGTGTGTGCATGCTCACCGCACGAATCAAAACAGAATCAGGAAAGACTGGTGGAGATCCTGATCCATGATTTTTAAATCATCACAGTCACAGAGAAATAGATATTACTGGACCCATATACGTACATAGAATTGCTAGCTCGGAGGAAAAACTTCTCAAGTATCTCAAGTGAAATGTATCCTGCATTCACAGCTCAGGGGCAACAACCCTACTCTGGGTCCAGGGCAACATATTGATTTCTTCCATCAGTAACTTTCTTATGTAAGACAATAAACTTTGCACCTTGCAACTTATTTTATCAGTCTTTCCTCTATACATATATTTTGTCTAAATATTCATAAATAATTTGGAATAAAATGCATATGAGTAACCACACAAATAAGGATAATCAATTTGCATCCCACAGGTTGTGTAACGGCCCATACTACAAAACTTAATGAATTTCCTTCTTGTACCTTTCTACTTTTCAATTACTGTTTTTCTCTTCTTTATTAACTAAAGCTCATTTATTATTGAGCTCAGCTTGTCCAGCCGGAGTACTAGCTGGCAGCAAGGAGCGTTAACCAGAGACTCAGAAGGGGTGGATCGACACTTCCTCCCAGAGTTAAATGCAGGAAACCAGTCACATAAGCAGGAGGTTTGAGAGTATTAGCAGTGGTTTTAGGGGAAATTAATCTTGTTTCAAAGAGTAAATCTACATGGCACAAGCTGGATTGAAATAAAGCACTGTACTAACGGTGCAAGCTGGATGACTTGTACTACCAGAGCGACTTGCTCAGGGCTCCCTTGAATTTCACACAGATGTATGCTTTAAACCACCCATACCTAAATAATCTATCGGCTTTCTTGTCAGCTCCTTTCTCCTTTTATTCTTTTCCTAAACATCAATGGTCCAATCTGAAATGCACAGATTTACCATGCTCTGTTTTATGAAAACTACGCTTAATGTTTATGAAATGTACCCAAAGTTTGGGACCTCTTTCAGCTTGCCTTTCCTTTTGGTTAGTCAAGAACATACTTTATAAAGCACTCTTTCCATTTATTTTCCTTCAGATGACTGAAGTGCTTTTGTTCATGCCTTGCCTTGCCTTAGAAGTTAAGGCTTGTTACACTATGACTTTCAGCAGAGATCAGAACTGTACAGGTCACCTCATCAGATTTAAATTAATATTGCATAGGCAGGCATTTACAAATTTTCAAAAATTACCCAATGAAGGGTAACTTAATGGGTAAAGTTAATAAGCCCTCTGCAACGCAGCTTTCCCTCGATGTCCCTTTGCTCGCTGTACACAAAAGGCTTTGGGGGTCACCTGCATTCTGAGAACTGCTGTTAAAGGTTTATATTTCAGTCCTGCAGGAGTTCTGCCTCTGGCCATTTTTTTTCATCAAGTAAAACCCAACTTGGAGGCTGTTATCTGTGCCCTGCCCTGTTGCATCTTGCTCCTACTTTTTTCCGTTTAGTAGGGTGTCACTGATACTTGCCATATGCTCTGGTCTTACGTGGGTAGTCAATATGTTAGCCATGCCTTTAACAAGCATTTGACAAAGTAGTAGAGCAGATTTTTGAATGAGTATTTGGTGGCTAGATGCTCAGCCCATATTGACTATTAGTAACTTCCCTTCTAAAATTATGCTTAAAAAAAAAGACATCGAAAAACGCTGTCCCATTCGAGTGACCTTGCTTTAAAGACATGTGGAGACAAGACAAACCATAGTCAACTTTTAATCCTGCCTTTCATAAATAAATCTAAAGGAAAATTATTGCAGCAAAATTTAGAAAATTATTCTTCTTTAAACACAAGCCTAATTACAAATGAACATCAGCTATAGGCTATCAACTAATGCTGTTTATTACATTGATTATAACAGGGAATCCCTAGGGTTAGTTGATGAAATAAAGATTTAATTTGAGGGTAAAGCACAACAACAAAAATGTAGCTAATTGTAAACAATAGTATTCCAAGTCCAGCTGAGTCCATCAATATAAAAACAGAAGTTAACCTCATCCTTCCACTACTGTAAACATATTAGATGCTATTTATTGTGATTACATGTGTGTGGCCTGTTACAGCCTAAATAGGAACATTTTCGTGACTGAAAGACATAAACATCAGATAACTAACATCATTATTCGCATTTGAAAGATATAAAACCTAAATATTAATTTTAATAGTAAGGTTAGTAAATTAGGAAACCACACACACTAAAATCATTGCAATAACATCCATTGCTAGTAAAATACTCTAGTTCCAAGAAGATTAAAAGTACAGGTGGGATTCAGCAGGAGTTTATATGCTATCCTGACACATGTCATAAACAGAGATTTTATACAAAAAGGAATACAGATTTTCCACCAAAACAGAGTCAGAGTAATGGAAATGAAGTTAAAAGATATTAAAAAAAAAACCAAACAAACCAAACCAAAGAGGTGCCCTGTGGAAAACAATGCTTGTAAAGAAGAAAGGGGAGCAGGAACCCCCTGCAAGGTTAGGGACAACACTGTCACCTCAGGTAGGGAGGCCGTGTCACACACTGCCTGCCGTGGGGGCACAGGCACTCACAACTGCCCCCTGTGGCGCCACTGTGTGTTCAGCAGCCCAAATTCACCCACCACCACCCCAAACGCACACAGCCATGCCATCAGCACAGCCAGATTGTCCTTGAAGACAAAGCAGCTGCTTTGTATGACACAGAGCCAAACTGAGGAGCCTTGCCTAGACCCCATCGTGTCCTGCACCTAGAGCTCCTGACCCCAGCTGGCTCCCTTCGTGGCTCAGCGTTACACTTGAGCTAGTGACCTCTTTGGCACTTGGTGCAGACCTCAGCAGGACTCAAGTTTCTTTTGGTACTATGGGCTACACAATCTGCATATTGTGCTGTTCGGCTATCACAGATACCCATTACCAAATCTAACAGAAAAGTGACTTTGGGGGTTCCCTGGTCTGTGTCTGTACAGGACCTTACGCTTTGCCAACACTTGACACCCCAAAGGAAGCAGTGTTACATTTGGGGTAACACCACGCACCTCCAAAGGCATATTTTTGGTAGTTCCATGGCATTGCAAATTACTATCATTAGAGAAGACACGTGGAAAAAGGTAAAACTCCGCTAACTGCCAGGGATACCCCTTTACCTTATCCCTGTCCCTTCAAAGGTGTTACCAGAGACAACCACTGACACGGAACGATTAGCACTTCGGTAATCTGTTTCAAGAGGGGAAATCGTGAAAGGACATTGTCTGATTTGCAATCTGAAACCACGGCACATTTGCATTGCAGGAATAGGGTTTGCCTTCTTGGGTGCAGCCTCCCTGTCTGAATCAACATTTTCACAAAGGCAGGCTTTTCATGTTTTGAAATTCATCTGGAAAAAACTTGTATTTCTTAGACAGTTTGCTTCACACTCCTCTTTTTCCCATGCTGTTCCTCATTTCCAAGTGGTCTCTACCACTATTGCTTTAAACTTTTCTCAGTATTGCTTTTACAGTAATATTTTAATATTTCATGCATTTAATATCAGCCATCCTTAAGGGACTTTTTTTTTTCTTCTACACTGTTTTTCTTGACATTGTTATCATTACTGTAAGCATTGCTTGGAATAATCAAATGGTGGCCTGCAGACACTGGAACAAGAAAGGTCAGATACTGTATATGACATATGATTTGCACATCCTTGAAAAGGAAATGAGTCATCTACACAATACAAACAATGATAACTCAGTTGCATATGACTGAGATGCTAAAGATAAGATATGTTTATAAATGAATAAACTTCCTGATTATAGCGATACATTATGGTAAAATTAAAAAAAACCCAGGTATTTTTATTTTGTGCAGCAACATTTCAGTTAAAAATAATGCCGGAGTACTGATACACAATGTCCGTATGATTCATAGCACAATTCATTTATTCTTTGTAGACCCTTTTTAAGGAGAAAAGCATCAGTGGCTTGTTGCTGAGAGCTGAACAGAAGCACAAAGTGTGCTTTGCAGTATGGGTAAGAGCGCTCTGCTTGCAAGTATTGCTACATGGATATCACAAGAGCTCAGCACTCCTACTTTGGTACAGGAACCATAAAAATATGACACCATGTTTTTAAAGAGTTAGTAAAAGGAAAGGAAAGGAAAATGAGACTTATCAAACCAAGATCAAGAATACATTTCTTTGTCATTTCCAGTTCTTCCCACGGCATCCAGTAGCGTGAGCAGATCCTCCAAATAAAAACTACTCTTCTAGCCAACCAGATAAGGAATTAACTGCAGAAGCTAATCTTCTCAGCTCTTTAAAGCAGAGACCAAATACCTTCTCTGTCCCTCTATTCCGCCTTATCAACCCTGCTGGAAGAAACCTTAGTGGTGGGGAAGAACATGTAACGGGGCGGGCAGTCCTTGAGAAGGCCGAAATGACGGGGTCAGTTCTCATAGACCTCGCAGTGCTGGGAACACTCTATGAGCCCTGCGCTTGCCTGTTCTCCAGCTGCCACTGAGGAAAACCTGTCCCAGACAGCAACTATCCTCTCTGTACCGTGGTTTTGTTCAGAGAGGCCATGCCTTCCCAGCAGATATCCCCAATTCAGCAGCTACAGAGGAGCTTCCTAATAGAGAAAATATTAAGAACACCACAGCTTCCTTTCCTTTTTCGCAATGCATTTGGTGATCGTTTTGGCTCACTTCCACGCTGCACAGCAGTTGAGAGTATTTGATCTTTGGCTAGGATACCTTGCAGCCTTCCCCAGATGAAAAGTTCAACTCAGCTAGGTGATTAGGAGTCCAGTTTGAAAGCACAGCAGGATAAAGAGCTCAGATTAAAATCAGAAATATTCCAAACACCACAGCTCTGAGAGGGCTGAAGTTGAAATTAAATATTGGAGTCAGCACAATGCAAGAAATTCACAACCGACTCGTGAATATCTTGCATAATAAAAGTTTAACCACATATGTTCTTAATATACAGGGTAGAGACCCAAATATGACCTGGATAAATCCACTGTAATATGAACCAAAACCTTTGTTACGTACCTTCAGCTTCATAATCTACAAAACTGAAGGTTTGGACTGCAGTGAGCTGAGTCTCAACAACAAATATCTCAATTTACCTGGCTAGTTATTTACAAATTTATGTTATCACTGGAGCTGTTTTATCGGTTGCTGTATTTTTTTGCATTTTTTATGGTACTTTCAGCTGTCATAAACCAGTACAACAATCTGCCAACATGAAATAATTAATAATTATTATGTGAGTGACTGATTTACTTCGGAGAACATGAAAGGCCACGAAACCTGGAGTTTCCTGGTCTACATAGTGTGCATAAAGGAAATGAGCATAAGCAATCACTGTCAGCTGGTCTTGTAAGTAAGAATTGAATCATTTATCTGTCTGCATGTATACATTATCATCATCTCCCACTCTGAGGTAAGCCCTAATAGCACTTTATGGTACAAAAATAGGTTGTTACAGATATTTCATAAAAAATACTACTCCTTTGGAGAATGATAGCTGAACAGATACATATTTAGCATGAAGTGGAAACTTTTAAAAAAATTTATAATTGTCTCTACAAAACATTTAGGTTTTGTCAGCATCAATTAAGCCACCGCTGAACCCCAGATCTAATTCAAATTTATACTGCACAGTACAGTAACAATCATGTTTATTTAAATGCTTATTTCTCTTTTGTTTTCTATTTATGATCATTTTGTCCAGTATTAATTACCTGCAGGTAACTTCAACTGTTTTAGCACAATGTTTATTTTTTTTATTTTCCATCAGAATGCTGAATTTATTCCATAAACTTAATTTCTAGCCATGATACCATTTAAATCAACCTTATGATAGTGTCCTGCTTTAATTTAAGCTACAGAAAAATGTTTTGGTCTAAGTGGAGACCGAGCATATACTCAGTGCACTCACGATTCAGTGTTTGCCACCACCTCAGCAGAAATCTAAAAATCAAGGTGAAACCTGGAAGTTTTTTTGAGCAGTCACACAATTAAAAATAAAATTTCTGATTTACTTTCTGTGTGAGCAAGATAACATGGTAGCAGAGTGTAAAGCAGTGTAGTAAAAAACATTTACAGACTGTGAATAACGTAACACATGAGGCTCTATGAATAACCAGTTGTTTTATTAGAAGCTAAGCCACTCCCTGAAAAATTCAAAGACATTTTTTCTTCTTTCGTTGGTGAAATAAATGAGATTTAAATATACCTAACTATAAATAAAGAATAATTATATATTAAATACAATATAATGAAGTATAAGAATAGTTAAATGTGATATAACTATGTATTCAATATGCATTTTTGCATAGAATAAACTTTTGTTTGTAAAAAAGTTAATTTTGATCAGGACAGTTTTGTCTTGAGAAGTTCAGGCCTTTTGTTCAAATAAAGTATCTTTGAGTATGGCACGTCTATGAGGAGGTTTGTATGATGTGGGAAACTGTGAAATGCCCGTGGGCTGGATGACACAGGATATCCTTTCTAAAATTGCATTTAATGCTCCTAAGTGACAGCATGGCCATTTTCTGGGTCTGTCGCATAGCCCAGTGCCTTACAGGCTCAACTAAAGCAAGTGCTTCTGACTCACGGAAGCAGACTGAGCACTGAGATCAACAGACAGGAGGTGGGACCAGCTGAGAGCACAAATGGCAGCGTCTGGAGGTAAAGTCCTTCAGAACACCAAATTCAAATGGGCTCAACAGAAATCTCTCTTTCGGGTGAAATTGGGGTGTGAACAAACTTTTCAATTATTTCCCAAATCGACCCTGCCGTATCTAGACTGCTTGTTATGCAAGTACTGTTTGAAGGTGTAAAAATATACGAAAAATCATACTGACTGCAGAAGACAGACAGAAGATACTTGACACCAAGTACTCCTTTGCCCAGTCTTCCCTCCCGGCTGGCAGTCTGGCACCCAGTGTGACCCGCTTCTGCTCTTCCCTATGCTACGCTCCCATTGCCGCTGGAGCAGCCTGCCCTGTGACAGCAGGGACAGAGCAGAGCCAAGCTGTGACACACTCCATCTTTCTGCACAGGCAGAGTTGCACACTAGGCCCACCATAACACTTGAAGAGCTCTGAACCTTTTACCGTGTTCCTCTCTTTCCTCATTCCTCTGTTCCTTGTACTATATTTTACTTTAAAGTCTTTCTCCATCATTTAAAATGTAATTTATGGAGGTTTAATCAAGAAAAGTAACTTTAAACTCTTCCAAGCACTGGGGAAGAAAAGGAGCGTATCCACAAGCAGGCTTTCTCCCAGACTGCTTTCTGGTACTTATTCCAATAGAATGCTAATAATTATGTTAAAAAGCTAATTTAAGAAATCCAATTTTTGGAAAATGGGTTTTCAAAGGGCACATTTAACAACTAGAGAAAGTTCGATCTGATTTCCCCATTAGAAGAGGAAGGAAAATCCAATTTTAATCTATTTTTGTTCTCTTAAAAAGATGATATATAGAAGTTACTTTGAAAATCATCCTTTCAAAGCAGAACCTAGTATAAGCATGTGCTAACTTGTGAAGCGCAATTAAACTGTTCCGATAATTCTGCCTGAAAAAATTAGCAGCAATATTGAGAAGGCAAGTTGTTTTCAAAATGTCCATGGCAGAAATGCTTCTGTGTTAAGCTGGTATTGATTCTGAAACAATCTTACACATGATAAATGAGAGCACATTTAGGAGAGGATTCAGTCATAAGAGCTCACAAATCAATCAGCTTGTCAACAGGCAGACCAAATTCAATTTTTATTCTTAGTAAACTCTTATTTGGTGGTAGGCCATTGTTTACTTTGAAATTGCTTTACAAAGGAATGGGGGAGGAGGGGAAACATGGGAAAGAATCTTTCATCAACATATTAGAAGATGGTATTTCATTTAGGGCTGGGACAGAGAAAATCTGATTGTCTCCTGGATAATGCAAACCTTTTATCTCCTTCTGGATGATCATAAACATTTGGTCACATAATGCCCTTTATCTGCAGCAGCACTTCATAATAATTCTCATAGACTGAGAGATGGCATCACTAATTTGTAACAGAGCATGGTGTAATTAGCATGTCATATTCTAAAGCAATAACCTGATGTACACAAGAGCTGCTGCATCACTTTGCCAAGCCATGCTATATTTCTGACAAACAGATTTCATCGTGTCTGTTGGCTCAAAATTAAAATTGTAGTGAAATGACATGGTAAAAAAACCCAAACACTAAAAATCCCACAAGCCTATCCTCCTAGAATTCCCAATCTGCTGGCCCCAAGAAAATCATCAACAGTAACCTGTTTGGAACTTGGAAGGTTATTGGAACACCTCCAATTTAACATAATTCATTTATATAATTGATTAGCAATTTTGCACTGATATCACTACTTGATTTCAGAAATGTCATTATTTCAATCCAAAGAGTCTAACCTAACAGCTACAGACAATCATACAATCACAGAATTGCCTAGGTTGGAAGGGACCTTTCAGATCCTCTAGTGCAACCATCAACCTAACTCTGACAAAAACCATCACTGAAATATTTCTCTGAGCACTGTGTCTACCCGTCTTTTAAATACCTCCAGGGAGGGTGACTCAACCACTTCCCTGGGCAGCCTGTTCCAATGCTTAATAACCCTTTCAGTGTAAAAATTTTTATGAATATCCATTGGAAACCTCCCTGGTGCAATTTGAGGCCGTTTCCTCTTGTCCCATTGCTTGTTACTTGGGAGAAGGGACCAACCCCCACCGCTCTACGCTCTCCTTTCAGGTAGCTGTAGAGAGCGACAAGGTCTGTAGAGAGCCTCGTTGAACCTCATACCATTGGCCTGGGCCCATTGATCCAGCCTGTCCAGATCCCTCTGCAACATCTTTCTACCCTCAAGCAGGTCAACACTCCCACCCAACTTGGTGTTGTCTGCAAACTTACAAACAATCCATGATGCTGTAGAGGAAGATCCTCTATATGAGGCTGCTCGGTCACTTCCCTCTCACCAGCCTACAGATGATTTATTTTGAGGAAGAATGTAACTAAAGAAAAAGTGGGAGTAAGCCAGTTGCTGGGCCTTACATGGAAGACTCTCCCATTAGGAACCTGAGCCAAGTCTTATTAAATCAAGGCATCACAAAGAGCTGTACCGTGAGAACAAATACAGATATTTGGTCTCAGGGGTGATGCAAACATGGTCTTTTGAGATTTTTCTTTCAGGATTAACTTTTGGAGAGCAGAATGCAGAATATGAACTATTCTTACTCCTTTCTCTCTCCTCGTTCCAGTTAAAATGAGAAGTTGCGGGGTTTTGGAGACAAAGGCTTTATAAACATAGACGAAACAGACTTAATTGGTGTTTTCTTCCCTAAGCACAAGCCTGTTCTCTATCATGATTCTTCCGTTCATTACTTCCTTTGCCTTTAGATACACACAGGAATGGGGCAGCCTATACAGCAACACACTTGGATTTTCCTTCCCTCTCTTGGTTGATAAAGCTAGAAAGCCACCAGGCTGTGTCCCCAGCCCACGTATTTCTGGAAAGTACACATATATCTGATTTTTTCATTTAGCCAGTATTTGTTATGTTCCTGCAAATAATATTCCTAAAAATGCTTACGGAAGAGGACTTTGCGTGGATTTAGCACACACTGCCAGACACATGTCATACAGAATTGACATTTGGAACATAGATTTATCCAGTAAGGGATCTGTTCCACGGTAAATTCATTGGTTTTGTCATAGACACCCACCGGGAACACAAATCTTGTAGGAAGGGGTTTAGTTTTTTATTCAATGGGCAGCCAGACTTGGGAAAAAACATCTGAACCGTTTTGGTTCCTTAATCTTATTTGTTCCTGACATTGCACTATAATCAAATAAAAGACTAAAATAAAAACCCAAATATGAACATCTCTAAACACTGCAGTCAAAATTTGTAACAGGATGTGAATTTCATGGCTGAGACGTTAAAGTTGCAACCAGCTGACCCAGAACTCCAATTCCAAACTTTGAAAACCTAATAGTTTCCAAAATGCAAGTCACAGTTGGAAATCTAAGGATAGTAATATATATGCTTAGATGCATGTGTCTTGTATGAAAGACAGCAAGACTGTGGAGAACACAGAGGATAGCTCAGACAGCCTGAACTCACTCTAAAAAAAATTATATGGACAAGGAAAAGCATTTTAGTAGATTATGTGTTTTTAGTCTGTGTAGGTCCCATACTTCAATCATTACCATGATGTCCAATATTTGAAGGTGAGTGAATCTTAAAAGTCTCTTCTTGTCAGCCTGAGAAAACAATGTCTTGCAGACGCTTCGAAGATAACTATAAGATCATTAAACATCTTCCAACAAGTTCAACTCCTCCTCCTTTGTCCTGTCTCTTAAAACAATCAAACTTACAGGAAACCCTTAACAAACAAAAGCATTTGGAGGAAATATTGTGTTCTGCTTCTTGTGGTGTAAAGGAAGAAGACAGGAGTATCTCGTTTCACTGTTGTGTTTTAATGAGAAAAACTACCCCTTTGCTTTTTATCCTTCAAACTCAGAGCACATGAGAGGCATACTGGAACCCAATAATACTTCCTTGAATGACCAGTAAAAACCTGTTAGTTCCATTCATTTTAAAATAATAAAAATTACCAGACTCCCATGTCAACCTGAGGAATCTGTTAAATGCAGGCACTGGTAAATGATGTTACCTGAACAGTAATTAATTCTTACATGACTTGGAAGTATGTATTCAACCAATATCAGACATGAAGGTATTTGTTGAATTTTATTGGATTTTAAACACAGGTCATTTGTTTTCATTTCCTTCTTTATCATAGATATATAGCTTTTCCATTTTTACTATATAAAATCGGAGTATCATATTCTCTGTTGAAAGCAATATTAAATTACTTTTAGGAAACAAAGAATATTATATATGTTTTTTTTCTGATCTGTTTTTAACCAGAATAAAGCTGCACATCTGGTATATTTTAGTTTTGGGATATGGAATATCTCTGTCTTTCCCAAACATTGTCTACTGTAAACCAAACTGAACAACTTTCGGAAGTGTTCCTTTTTCACTGAAATTTGAACCCTATGGAGAATGCTTGGCATATGGATTAAAAATGGATGTGAAAAACCAGTCATGATTGGAACAAAGGGATTTTTTTTAGACCACAGGAATGGATATAAACTAGAAGGTGCAATCCATCCTAGCTTCGGTTATTAGGATATACAATTTAGAAATCAGACTGGATCTAAGTCAAAGGTGATAAATGAAGACAGCATACTTATAAATGATGGCATTCAGGAAGGAGAAGTACAAGGGTTTTTTATAGATTCTAAGTGCATTTTTATACAGGAATCAAATTTACAATGTTAGGATACATATTTCAAATGGAACTGAAGCTGTACTATTTATTTTCTGAAATGAGCCAGGATTACAGAAGAGGCAAGAAAAAGGTGGTCCTTGCCATTGTGTTTCTGCATAAACTATAAGTTCTTAAGTGTCTGCGTTTTAATGGAAGTAACATCAGGCTTAAGGTTATGTTGATTGCCTGGCGCAAACTGAAGAACCACCCTATGCTGTACAATTACAATATAACTGTCAGGGTTTTATTACAGAGAAACAGAGCACTTCCCAGATAAAATTCATCAGCAAGAGTAAAATCCCTTCCCATAGGCCTAAATTCAAACCAACACTGCTCAATTTTATCTAGGTTTTGTGTTTGAAGAATGGAAAGTAGCCCAGCCAGCTGCTCAGCTGCATTTTTGTATCTGTTGCTCTCATTGACTGAAGGAGAATCTGATTATACAATACAAAGATCAAAACCTCAAATCTCTTTTTTATAGTGTTTGAAATAAGGAAAACAAACAAAAACATCTCCAACCTGACCCATGCAACTAGAAAGCCAAGATAAAACAGCACAGGCATGGAAAAAACTTTGGTATTAAGAATCCAAAGCCCCGGACAAACACAGAATGAACCTCAGAACTCCTAGGCTAAACTGAAGTGTTAATCTACTGTCCAATACTGAGATGACTAGAAATAGGGAAAAGCATTTTTGTTTCCTTCATGGGTCCTTTTAAATGATAGCAGAAGTAATGGAGGTCAAGCACAGCCCCATTTTATGGATTGCTGTTCAGTGATAGGCTCAACAAAGTGGAAAAATATGCACTGATTAGAGAATTGGAGAGAACAAGCCTTTAACTTCTATTGGACAGCATCTTCCCTTCCTCCCCATTCGTTTTATGATGCATGCCTTCAATTACAAAGTACTATAAAAAGCTTCCTGAAATTCTTGGCACTGCCACAGGTTTGATTCCACAGTGGCTTCCAGTGATTAACAGAATGCTAGAAAGTGCAAGACAAACACAGATCAGGTGAATGGGGAAAAGAAACTAGAGCATCATAAAAAGTGCACATAAAGGGCATTCCGTTTGCCAAGAGCCAATACTTATAAAAGGAGTGTAGTTTTTGAAAGTCAATCCCTCCTATTCTGAGCAGAAACCAGATGAATTTGTAAAGATTGTATTTGCTGTGTTTATGAATATATTTTTAAAAACTCAGAATCATAACTTAACCGGCAGAGAGAGCAAACAATACTTTAGAATTCACTTGTTTCACTAAGGTCTCAGTCTGTGTCTGAACTGTTTCGTTGACCAATAGTAAACTTGATCATCTGCAAATAAATTATTAAAATGCTAACTATAAGGTTGTACATTATAAAGCCTGACTGTATTATAATTTTTGCTCCTCCAAGCATCTCCTTAAAATGCATATTTAACTAATTTATCCTATACTTTGTGCCCCTGTGGCCCTGGAAGGTGAAGCAACATTGCTCACAAGAAATATTAACGTTGGCTGTTTATCAAGGCATCTGTGAAACAGAAGAGCAATAAAAGTGCTAGTGTGTGCACTCATTTACCATTGAAATATCACAAAAATTATTCAGTGTCAGAAATCTAATTTTGTATGATATTTCTATATATTTTCGCGGTTAATTTTTTCAGTATTAGTGAATTAATATGCTTTGAATACCCCTGTAGCTACAGTGGAAAAATGGACCAACACACTTAGTGCTGCTACCCAAATCCATTAGACAAATTTTCTTTACAGCAAAACATTGATGAATGAAATGTCCCATGCTAATGTAAGAATAATCAATTTAGAATGCTTATGACAATTAACAAAGCTGGAGATAAGCCTTGAAAGCACCGTGCTTTGTCAGCCCTGATTTGGATTAAACTCACACTAATAGGATCATTTTTCTTCCAAAAGGTACTCTTTTCAGGCAGACCTATCAATTAATATGAATTATGCATGTATAAAAGGACTAATGTCATTAATTAGACAAATTAATTTTTATGATGCAGTGAATAGACTAACACCAGATTATGTGAGATATCATTCTCCCAATTCATACGTATTTGGAATAAATGAATAGTTTACATTTGCATGGTTATTACAGACTCGATCATTATTAATCAGTGACACCATATTGGACAGTTTAATATCATCTGTTTTAACTTTCTCATGGGGACCAGGTATATTCAGTTCACACTTTTGAAGACAAAGTTTTACTCTGACTCGCATGCTTTCACTGGGCATAAGACTATACACACAGGGAAATACAAGCAGAGTGTGTTACGCGCTGTGTATTTCAGAGCATTTGCGATGATAAAAAGGGGGAAATTAAATAAATATAATCTAACTCTTCTGGCATCAATTTTAGACGTAGAATTGAAAACATTCAAAAATTTAGAAAGGCTTGTGTTAATGCTGGCCCCCACTTTGATCCTGAAACACTGTTTTATTTCAGCCACTAGTAATTTACCACTCATTGCTTCCTTTTGCCTTTAAGCCTAATGCATATATGTTTCAAAGTGTAGTGAAAACCTTTAGAAACTAAAAATGTCTATTCAAAAAATCAGGCTCTCGGAATCCCCAAATGTGTTTGAATTTTAAAAGTCAGTATTATATGGTAGATATAATTCTGCAAATATTAAGTTTAAAATCGTTGCCTAATAGTATCTCCTACATGGAAAAGATAATATAACGATTTCCATTCAAATGTGTTAGGAACTATTAAACACTTATTAAAGTTATTTTAAAACTTTGCTTGCTTTGCATTTAATGAAGTGAATGAAAGATGGAAAAACCTACACACTTTACGCACGTTCAATTCTTAAAAATTACTTCTTGCCACATACCTTCTTTTATCCACTATTTATACATCAGCTGTAGCCAAATATAGGGAAAGAATAATTCCCTACTACCTTATTTGGCTTTCAGAGAAATAGGATAGCAAACCCTCAGCGAGGAAAGTATTTAAACGACCAGCCCACTTCTGATAAAGCCCCAGTCTTAGGGAATATGTCCTCTTCATGAACTACAGGGAGACAGGAAAACCAGCAACTGCAGGCCCAACCCCCAAAGACTAATAAACCCCCCAGCCCTATCAGGGATAGCTTTTCCCAAAGAAAACTAAGGGGTCACAGTCCAAGGAAAGAACTGCTCTGTGTCATGTGACAAACCTCTTGTATTTCCAGTCTAAATTTATTCCTGGTCAGTTTATAGGAGTTCACGGCTCCCCATCCACAATGCTGGCTCTGTATCTCCCGTCAGTCCCTGTTTTGTTAGGCTAAGCAAGCCGAATTCAGTTAGCCCTGTCCCATAAGAAAACTCCCTGCCCTCCTACAAATACTTGCAGCCCTTCCCTAGACCTGTTTTAATCCGAGTCTCTTTTTCTTGATGCTGGCTGAGCAGATCCGGACGTGGGACATTCTGAGATGCTACCAGTCCCTCAGAAATAACATGAAGACTTACACCACCGGGAAAGGAATGGGAATCTTGCCTCTGAGCACCCTCTAGGATATTGCCACATGTCTTAGGGTACTTGTGGTGTCTTATGAACATGTCACTCTGGCTTTGCTTTATTCAAAGTTCTTGGTTTGGATTTACCCTTGGATTTTCTAATTTGAACTGAGGAGCTATTCAGGACCTACACCGGAAAACGCAGACTCAGCTGAAACACTTAACTCTGAATTTAAAGTATTCTCTTTTTAATTCATTGTGTCACCTTAGCATAAGAAAACCAAAATTGGTTTTGGAGATCATGCAAAGGCCTCATTAAGTGATGTGCCTAGAGGAAGATTTAGTAACTTCCCATAAAAATTAGAATAGTAGAGTAGAAGAATGTTGAAATGCCAATAAGAAGGGACATACATCAAAGAGCCAGACAGTATAACATTCTCATGTGGAAGCGAATAATCACCTGGAACTGAAAAAAAAAAGAAGGATATTCATATGGAATTTATTCTCCATAATGCTTTTACATAAATTAACCTACAATTAAGTTTTTTTTCAAAGCTAAGAAATATGCAGGAAAGTGAAGCAATATTCATTAATCAGCAAAAGCATAAACAGAATACAATTTTCTTTTTAGCAAACACCCAGTAAGTATACTGTAATAGCTTTCTTATTGGGTCAAACCTCAAACAAAGATATGTTCTAGTATATGATTAATTATAATTAATACATGGGAAGTACAGACAGGTCTGAGCAGATGTTGAAAACAAATAACGATTCACAGAACACCACAATGTGGTATAAAATTGAGTTTATATGGTACAGCTGGCTGTATATAATGCCTTTTTAATTTATAAGACTAAAGCATCTGGTCTTCCAATGTCTTGCTACGAATTTTCAGAAAGTCACGGGAATATTTTTTTGTTCAATTCTCTTTTTTTTTAGGTGGAGAGGAACTAATAGAGACAGAAAGAAAATTTATTGGAAAGAGAACTGCTAACAAAATGAATCAAAAGTAATAAGCACTACAAGAAATTTTAAATTAAAACAATGAAAACTGAAATGTTAGGATTTTTCTTCCACCTAGTACTGTCTGCACAAATATCTTTGAAAGATTCTGAAAAGTAAAATTTAATAGATTTGATTTTTTTTATGGAATCAGGTTTGTTTGGGTTTTTTTTAAAAATTACAGTTATATTGTAAAAGTGGGACATAATACAGAAAAAAACAATTCTTAGTAGGGAAACACAGCATCTTGTGATTCGATCAGATTTCGTAATAGTTATCCTCCTTTTTATACAAGACCTGCAATCATCAGAAACCTACAAGTCCATCTCCTCCTCTGCCCATTTTCTTCAGTTATAAGTTGTAGGGTGAATATTCATACAGTGATTCGCTTTTAGAAATAACTCATCTGCAGTATTGAAATTATTTTACACTCTATTCTTCAGAAAGTGATTGTGTCTACTCTGCAATTGCTAGTAGCCTAACAAGATCTAGGTCTCAGATTTAATGTCCATTTTGCTCAAATATTCATTCGTGCATTTGAGTTATGTCAGCATATTTAGAAAGCAGATGTGCAGTCTCAGAAACTGAGTTCTTGAAGAAGCAATAGAAGGTATACCTCAAGCCACCATGGCAAGAAAAGGGAAGGCAAACCATACTACTACTTGATTATTCACAGGGCTTGACTGAGAATAACCTTGACTGGTTTATCCTTTGTCTAAATAGCTTAGAATAAATGAAATAGAAAAAAATCTGAGATGTGTGCATATCCCTGTGGTGCTCTACAGAATACAATACAGATATTTAGCACTCATCACTACTCAGCTTTGTCTTACATGGTGAGCGCCTATGAAGTCACAGTAAGAAATGCCAAAGTCAGTGTTGCATTATTCCACAACTGTAACTGCTATTCACCTTCAGCAACTGACCCCAAAAAAATAAAGCTGCCCAGCATTCAAATTGTCAAAGAGATCATGACAGCTCAAGCAACAGACATTTTATTCATGCAATATCTATTCACATGAAGGTAGCCAACACATAAGTTCCCTATGGAGCAGCAGAACTGCAAGATAACTTTTTTAATTCTCTAAGCTGTTCAGTTTTTTTCTAGTTTTTACTCAGACACAGAAAATAAACAGGTATAATATGCTTAAACAAGTATGTTAAATGATCGAATTTTGACATTGCAAAAAATCCCTTGTTGGCCCTGACTTTTTGTCTTCTGTTCTGACCCCTCTGTATAATAATGCTTTTAGTTAGCAATTTTTTCATAAACTACTTACTGGTTCAGTAGCTTCAGAAAGGTGTTACTGTTTTTCTCCAAAACCTGGCCATGCTTTCCTATTAAATCTCTACTGCTGATAAGCAGTATATTGTAGCTAGGATTCCATAATCCATCTAGACCTGAATTGATATGAGTGTGCTTTCTTAATGGGAATAGCTGGAAGGGAAATAGCTGGAAGCTTTCTTCTGCCATGTACATGTACTTCACATGCATTTGCCTAGGATCTCTCAAAGTCACCCTATATGCATCTTTCTCTTCATAGGAGAACTTCATGTCTTCAATCACTTGATATATTAACGCTCCTACCTTCCTAGCACTTTGCCGTTGGCAGTATGATAGAGAGTGATTCTGTTTCCCACAGCACAGAAGTTTGCCCATGGCTGAATACTTTTATTTTTGTCCTTCATATGATTTCTACAGCTTGTACGTTGGGTATGATGAATGCCTTTGTGGTCACTTTGCATCCCAAGTGCCTTTTAGCTTCCATCTGTGCTCAGAACTAATGGTTGTTATTATTTTGGTCTTTTCTCCTGGACAGTCCTGCTGCCCTTCCTCTTTAGAAGAGGATCTCGGGGATTTAGAAGGAGATCTCAAGGATTGCTTTATGAAGCTCTCAAGACTTGAGTCGCATCCACCTACCAGAATCCATTAGGCATTCTCTGGGGTTTTTCAAGCTATAGCCAGACATCAGTTTTTAGTTACATAAAATAAGTATTTTTCGCTCATTATGTGCTTTGGGTAAAAAAAACCCCACCTGTCTTTTTGTTTTTGTAAGTTTATTTGCATAAAATCATTGTATTTATCAACTTTCTATTCTGGCCATTATTCTTCACAATAGAGTTCATTGAGTCCTTGCCTCTTTCCACTAATGAGAAAATGAAAAAGATAATGAAGGAAAAGGATTTGGAGCGGGGTTTTGTTATTATGGGTTTTGTTTTGTTGAGTTTTTAGTGTTGTTGTTTTGGTTTTGTTTTTGTTTTTTAAATTAAGTATTAGTTTATATAGAATTCTGCTCTTTTACACATGCAAAATAAGTCGTAGCCAGACTCAGTCCAACTATATCCAGGCTGTTATGCTTTGTTCTTCAGAATCTCATTAGACTGGTCATTTCTACTATTTTTTATTTTCTCCTGTAAAAACAGAAGAATAAATGTTTCTAAAACTAACTAACACTTGCTTTAAGAAAACACTCACAAGGATGTTGAATCTACAGCTAGTGTTTGCTGTATAATAATAATAGGATAATGCTGGGTATTTCTTTCAAACTCACGTACTTTGTGAATTCTCCTCCTCCCTGCAAATTCTATCCTGGCTCTGTTAAATGTAAGTAGAAGAGGAAAGTAAAGGAAAGGGGAATTAAGAAAGAAAAGTGTCACGTAAATATTCCCCATAAGCAGTCCAGATAGTCATACAAATACATATGTTATGTTTGATTTGCTAAAAAAATCTACAGATATGAAGTCATGTTTAAAACCTAAAGACAACCGAAAGAGGCAAATCCAAAGAATGGCTACGTTCCAGGACTGTTTGTGATGCATCAAGCCTTTTTCTTAATTGCATTTGAAGTATTCCAGATCCTTAGGTATTTATATGATATTTCATGTGCATATATTTACAGGACTGTGTGACTTGCAAGCTAGGACTATTTTTGAAACAGCACATTCTATTTTAAAATATAGCGACATTGTTCAAAACTAGAATCTTTTTCCAAATTTATTAGATGAGTTAAACCAGCACCTTTACTGAAACTGCACATCCCAAACTGCATACTACATGCCACGTTCAAAATTATGAACATTATTTAAACTTCCCCTACGCATGCAGATAAATAAACCATCAGCTATTTAAAGAAAGTATTTACGTGAATAAGAGATTTGTCATTGCCTTTAGCAGAGCTAGGAATCAAAATTTCGGCTCATTCATCTGAGAACAGAACTTTCCCCATTAGCAACTTCTTAACAACATTTACACACCTCATCTGTTCTTGGGGGTGAGGTGAACCTGAAAGTGAGAGGACTAATCACGTGAAATTAATCTAATTGAATATGATCAGCACCCAGTAGTGAAATAAATTCTGCTGACATTTTATTCTAGTATTGCTTTAAGGATCATTGGGAGGATAATTCTGAGTCACTAAAAGGTTTTTTTTCCAGTAAACTTAGGCACTGCCTCTTACAAGATTTTACAGGAAAATTCCAGCTTTGAATAATGCCAGTTGCTTTCTTACAAACTTCCACAAAACAGTTGCTGATCAGTAGCATATTCCTGATGAATAGTGAATGAGTCACATAGGTTCTAGTATGGAAGATAGTCATGAATGAAATTTGGTATAAGGATACTGGCATACATTTTTCCTGCATCTTTTTCCATGATACCAAGCCTAAAGTTACTATAAATCTGTAATCGTATTATCCAATATTGCAGATACTTTATATCTTTTTATGTTGAGTCACACCTTTCATGTATTTAAATAAACTTATAAAAATACATGTAAAGCTCATGTGACTTTTACTATTAAGAATATTCCTACTGTACATTTTTTCATTGTATTTAATTTTTATTTTATTTTTTATTTTTACATTTTCAAAAATACCAGAGAATACAATATATTAGAACGTGAGGAGTTTTAAAGTGCTTTTTTCATGGTCTAACTATTACTAACTGAAAGAAAACTAACAAAACATGGTGTGCTGAACATTCTACCCCATTTTACACATATCACTCAGAAAAATAGGACAAATAATTTAAAATACTTTAGCCTAATCTGGTAAAACTTTTAAGGATCCCTGTCCTTTGACAGATTCAGGTGAACTTTGAAAAGCAATCTATAAGCTTCATAAATAATGTCCATGTGGCTTTTAAGTATTTTGTATAGTCTTATCAATGGAAATAAGCAAACCACTTAATCACTGAACATGCATTTAGTTTATTTTAAGGGTTAGCCTTTTCATTATACAACATTTGCTAGGGATTATAAAATAAAATACTAATCCATTTATAATGAAAAGAGTAACCTTTAAAATAAAAACCATATTTGTAGTAGTTTTGACGAAGAATAATGGCACAACTGAATGTTTGCTATAAACACATAACATACATATGTTGACGCAAGACATATAATAAAATCAAAATCTCACAAAACAAAGTTATTCTGCTTTAAATAGCTACCTTTACCATTGCACTGTTCCTACATTTTGTATAGAGAATACTCAGAGGATGAATATTTAGAATAGCTCATTCTCCTGTTGTACGCAGAGCTCCCAAGCAAAATTACTAACTCCCTTTGGAACCACCAGTGGAAAGAGGAGCCCAAACCCTTTGCCTAAAACTCCAGGCTTCCTCCTCACCAGCTTTTAGAAATTCTGTCTTTCACCTTTATATGCAAAATGAGAATAGACTGTCATACTATTACACTGGGTAGTATTTTTCCCCCACTGGATTTTTTCCCCACACTGAATTTCCTCAAACTCCTCAGAAATAAGATTCTACTCTCTTTGATACAGAAGCTCGTAATCTAATCATAAAGATATTTAATATCTTTTATCAAGTAAATGAAATTACTTTGCATATAAAATTTACACCGAATCATAAATTGCACTTTACATTTCACTATCATATTTTCCAATAACTGTTTATCTAGAGAGATGCCAAGTTGCTGCTCCATCATTTAAAAATGTCTGTGCTACCTTTTTAAGCAAGGGACATTTCACTAAATACAAGGTTATTTCAGTCTTTTAAAACAAAAGGGAAATTACTTCAGCTCTGAATAGGCAGCTCCTGTTCCACTGTAAGGATAGCAAAGGTGGAAGAGTGAGGTAGAAAGACTTGGCCTATTATGATACATTCTCTGGTCTGTAAGTGTAGCCCTACACATTCTGCGGCAGGAGAAACTCTGATTTTGAACCACGCAATGACATATTTTAGTTCCATATTTAGACACACAGTTGTCTACGGCAACCTTCAGGTTTTTAAGTCGTTACATTTAGTATTACTTAAAATCTTATTGTATGCCATGTTGTCACCTTCCATTGGAAGACAAAGGTACTCAGCACCATAATTAGCTCCTGTGCTTAGGAAGGAAAAAATTACCAAAAGGAGTAAAAAAACCCAACCAACAACCCCAACCCCACATTACTTAGATTGATTTAATGACTTACTGGTGAGCTGACAGGGGAATATTTAACAAAGATCCCTTTGAGAAATTCAAACTAAAACTTCACACAGAGAAACCTAATAAATATCAGAGCTGGATAAAAGCTTTTAGATGTGATGTCCTTCAGAAATCTGTGTTTGAAAGCACAGAGCAAGCACCTTACTGCTCACTAATTCCATTGAGAGTTCAGTGTCATATAATGATCAACACGTGGAGAAGTGAATTAGGGCTTGTACCTGCACCACTACAACAAATGGAAATTTGGTGGTGACATGACTGCAAAAGTTTCTTCTCTTTATCTCTGCCTCCTTCCCTTGGCACAAATAGAATATCAGAAGCATGTAGAGCTGATACACATAAACACGAATCTGGCATATTATTTGGGGTATTTATATATGATAAAGGGAAGTAGAAATAAATAATTCTATGGAAATAAATACTAAGACCTTTGGTTTTGTGACATCTAACTGCTAGTTTTAGAATAATAAATGATTTTTTTTTTCCAAAATGTGCTCAACAAGACCCTTTTGTCACTAACCGATGAAAATAAGGAATTTGTCACAACTTGCAACAATATCAGAAAAAAACATCACTTTCCCAGTTGTTGATGTGCACTGTTTCATGTGGTGCTCAAAGGGGTACGACTCCCTGGTGTGTAAGTGTGCCCAAGTCTGCCGAAGCCCCTGGAACTGCACACGCTCCTTGTTTCTATTCCCTCGTCTTTGCTTGCCACTGCCACGACCCAACACAGACCTTGCTCACATTTCTAAACAAGTACCAGCTATGACACTGTGTGTTTGGGTCTGTGCACAGAGGAGGTCATGCTCAAGAACAGGCTGTGTTCAAGACATACTTACTCATACTATTGTAATGTGTTGAGTTAGGACACACTAAATGGCACTCCAGAGTATTCTTTTTCCAAAATAGTACTGGAAAGAGGTAATTTGGTGGAAAACACATTCCATTAAAGCATTCAGCAACGTTATTGCATTGAGTAAGAAAAGACAGGCAATATGTAGTCATGATGGAAACTTATGATCCATTGTCATTGCCTTCTATGAACATACATTGCTGCAGTATATTGGTATTTATCTACTCTATTCCCTTCTGTACGTGTTGCTGGAGCTGTATCTTTATTCATAGTGAGGATGCATTTTTTCTCTTTCACAATTAAAGTGGGATTTTCACACTTGCACTTTACAGCATTCGTTTTAGTCAAGTTGTTTATTTTAGTAAAAATGTCTTTCTGCTTGCTTTATTCCCTGAACACTGAGAATGGCATTTTACGGTTTCTCTGTGTACCGTCTTAGGAAATTAAGGATTTGTTACACCATGAATCTGAGACCAGTAAAAAGGCACAAAAAGTTCACTGTTTCTCAATTAAAATGAGTTTGTTTCAAGTCAATATTTCTTCAGTTGCAAGATTTACAGTATGTGCTACCTGCTAGTATTTACATAATATACAGTAATTGCTAAGAGACATGTTGAAAATATACCATTAGTATTATTTACTCCAGGAATCCAAGTGCAGAAACCAAAACATATAATGAATTTTTAATATTTTTCATAAAACAATGACCTTCTTTTTGCTTCATTTTCAAACATGGCAAAGAGAAGGTCATCGAGCTGAAATATTTCTTGTATACAGTAACAGCCTGATCCAAGGGTCTTTGCAAAAGTAAAAGTCCCATTGACTTATGCTAAATGTAGCACTTTTCTTACAAGAGAACTGCAAATTCAAGCGCTAATTAGGTCCCTGGACGGAGTTGCAAAATCACTGGTAAGCGAACCTATGAAGCACTGATACTGTGCAATCTAAACACTATAAATATGGTAGTAACAAAGCTGAATGCAGCAAACTTCACAGCCCCATCCCATGGATCCATATTAATATAAATGGCCTTAGTCATGCTTCGGTATAAATAAGGCAATAGTTAAAGAGATTGCAGATCAGGCCTTTATTCTGAACAAAGGTAGTCTTTTCAATTTCCCTAAATTTAACATACGGATGTATTCTTCTCAACTGAATTTTAAAAGGATCTGAAAATAGCTCCTTTGCAAATTATATTTGACTCTTCTGTCTGCCACTTCCTCCCGCAGACAAAAAATCCCAAACATATATATGCTGTCATATTTTTTATTTTTTCCCCACAGGTCGGGGTTTTTGTTGCTTCCTGTCCTTTATTTGTATTTTGTGTCTGATTATACATTAATTACTATAGCTGTATTTTAATCCTACACATATTAGACATGACATATTTACAAATATTATTTTTTATACCATTTCTGCCTGCTGCATACCACTTCTGCATTCATATCTACAACTGAATCACACCAAAAATTATTACTTCCACATACGTACGCTAACTAAGCAGCATTTTGCACACTCTTAACCCAAAACATTGCAAAACAAATTAGAAATCTAAACTGCAGTAATGTATCAGCTGCTGTTCCTAATGGGGGAACCAAAACGCACTATCACACCTCAGGCCCTCAAAAAGGATCGAGGGACTGAATATTTTACATTCTACATTTGATATTGTTTACTTTCTTAGTGGAGTCCCTATCAGTTTTTAGCTATCGCGGATACATAAAATTTTATCATATCTATGTTGGCACACCACTCATGTTTACTTGCCTAATCAACATCACATGAAAAAGGACTTCATATGAAACAGTTGTTTTAAATTTTAAAAAATGAAGATGCTACTTTCCATCATATGGCTATAAGGTCCAAATTTTCAAAAGGTGTTGTAAAATGAGTCTCCAACAATTACAGCTGTCCCCAGTTCTTCAAAAATGCAAGAAAAAAAATAAATATTTACAGAACAACTCTCATTTTGACTACTTATGCTCTCCCTGAGTCTCTTTATGTCTTGCTAGCTTGAGAGAAAAGATAACAGGAGGGCTCAGGAATGGCTACAGGGGCTTTTGCAGAAAAGCAGCTCTGACCTGGGAAACCGGTAGGTGAAAATGTGTGACAGGTTGGTGCCGGCACCAAGAGATCCCCAGTCTGACCGCCCTGCCGGAGGCCGTAGCAGACAGTAGGTCGGGGTAGGTGTAGGTGGCCATAACAAGCCCAGAGAGCTTTTGTAAGGGATGAGGAGCAGAAGAGCCACTCGTAAGCAGGGGTAGCAAGCAAGCACCTCCAAGGCCACTATGCTAGACTTCTGCAAACACTGACAAGGCTCTGGATCCGCCTGTGGTCCCTGTGGATCATACAGAGGATGAACAGGAACAGCAGAACCCAGTGGCCTCTGCATCATTTTGCTTTTCCAGGGTAAATCCTGCTCAGGCAATCCTGCTCAAGACATTTGCATTTTCTTGCATGTACTATGATGCAACTAAGTGCATACAGTGCTTATTAAAAATATTCAGAATATGGTTAACACATTTGTACCTTTGGTAACTGTGCATTATTAGAACATATTGGAAGGCTAACGATGTTTTAATAAAATTCTGTTCAGCTTTCTTGTCAGCATTTCATAAACATTCCACATGATGTGAATTTCTGAGTGTCTGAGGAAAGGCGCGAGTCCTGCACTGGACAGTGGCAGCCTTTCATCACCTGTTACAAATATTTAGAGACAGTGTAGATATTGCACTAACCATAATAAAATTACTCACAGGATTTTGGTAAATTAAATTGCTGCTTTTATCATCTCGTTAACTTGCATATTTATGGCAATTGTACTGGAATGCTTTTAAATCCTGCTTTTAAATCCTGCTTTTAAATGGTACTAACAAAAAGGAAACAAAATCACACAACTAGTTTCAAACGCTGGGGTGGTGACCCTTCTAGATGCACTAAGCTAAATTATGGTAGCAAGATGACACAATATTCATGGTGGGTTTTGATTTTCTTTTTTTCTGTGCATAATTATCCTAGAAACTTTCCCATGTTGCTTTGAAGGAAAATACATTTTATCTTTTTTTCCTCAGTCTGAATAACAAACTGAAGATGGCATGAAAGCAGTCCAATCAATACCCTTGGTACAAAGGCATTATTGTATTTTAGTGGTGGGAATACATGAAGGCATATGGAGAAATTATTATTTTTCTTTTACACAGACAGATGACTTCTGTCATTCAGTTTCAGTTTACGAATGGAATACCACCCATTTTCAGCCTTCCTGTAAAACACCAGCTTCCAGATGATACAGTAGCTGGTCTTATTATCATTGTCAATAGTTCCATTTGGCAGTAGACAGCTAATTCTTTTCATGTGTTAATGATTAATCAGACAAGTCTATTTACTAATGTATCAGAATGCATTAGAAATATAGGTAATGAGGGACAGAATATCAATTTATTTATAAATGAGCTGCACTTACATTGGATACGTATTGACTCAAGTCAAAGAATAAAGTAGAAAGTGTAATATACATGTAAGCCATTACAATGAATTAAAAGAGAATTTTAAAATGTCTTGAAACATGATTCTATCTACTCCTCTGCAAGCAAAAAAAGGGATGTCACAGTTTGGTTTTCCAATACAGACGCCACAAAACACCCCCCACAACCATAGTACCTGGAGCTGTACTTCTTAGCAAATGTTCTAATGCAACAGTACAAATATTGAATTTGCATTTCAGAACTCTAAGCCCCAGCACCATGTTTGTGCAGGTAGATAAATATGTGTGTATCATCAATATTAAAGATATTAAAATGAGATACATGCTTCAGCAGAATATCCTCACCACTAGCAAATTCATAGTGCTTTGAGAATCATCTTCAGAGTTATGAAACCTGATTTGCCTAAAATTTTTAGCAGTTGTAAGAAATACAGAATAGACATCTAGGTATGATATTTATGAGCCAAATGCCACCTTGCAGCAGCTGATCAGAAGTTTTGTGTTACCAGCGCAGTGTTTCTGGACAGGTTTTAATGCAGAGTATGCACATGTCCCCTCCTCTGTATTCTAGCAGAATTACACTGGAATTAGAAACTGCTATCATCTACTAACTGCCAGTTTAAGAAAAAAAAAAAACTTATTTACTCTGATTATTCTCTACTCGTTATTTACATCAACTTATATTTCCCAGAGGAAACATCAAACAAGTATTTTTTTGAGGTCTGGCACAGTTAGTACACAATCCTACCCATTCTTAGCTCTACACAAAATATTTTTACTTAATTTACTGCATCTATTACTGCTCCTTTCCTTTTGCTCGTAAATGTTGTGTCTCTCAACACTGATATTTCTCAGTGAGAACAGGCAGGGACTAGAAAGTAGGGAGGAGTCCAACATGGGACGTTTAAAATGTTAGAAGTTTGAGGCAGAATCCAAATGTTCAAATGTAGTTTCCAGACAAACTCCTCTTATTTCTCAGAGGTAAATATTAGAAATCCAGAGGTTAACATTCAAGAAGCCTTTCACTATTGCGTATTTGAAAACCGCGACTGCTTTAATAATCCCAGCAACGTATCTGCACTATTGTGGTATTTGAACACCACTACATTCGTTATTAATGCACATAGAAATATAAAAAGATACAGTTTGATCATACGGACACACAAATGCATTTGCTCAGTCTATGACTGCATCTGGACCTTCCATTTAAGAATTTAGAGCTTTATATTAAATATTGTAAGATTACCTGAAAGGCCAATATTCAAAAGCTCCATTGCAATCCTTCATTAGATATATATAAACTATATGGTTTAGTCTTTTAATGTTTTATGTAGTGAATGCAACAACTTAAACTGCAAAAGCAATTTTGCCAAAATTAGTATGTAGACTCGAGGCAGAGAAACTCGTCTCTGGAAAACAAAAGGAAGAAAAGCAACAAAATCATATGAATCACGCCATTTAAAAAAAAAAAAAAAATCCAGAAAAAACAACTAATTTTGTTACCGCTCAAAAGTGGAATGAAGCTAGATGTTAGAAACTTTGATTGAATCTTCGTGTAAAAGTCTTTAAAATTTTCAATGAATTAACAAATGAAGAAAATTTAATTTTCATTTCCATGCAAACAGGTACACAGGTGGACGGGTTCAAATGTACGGCTGAGTTACAGTGCCCTGTTACGCTGTGGCCAACAGCGTGAGAATTTTTCTTGTTGGGAGCAAAGTAAAACATGCTCCTGAAGCATGTTCCCCTGAGGTATTCTGGAATAACTCCACACCATGGCTGGTATATTGGGTTAAACAGCCCAATTTAAATTATAGCACCGGTTCCTTTTTAGTTCTGTTTTTGTTTCAGAGCAGGTATAAAGATCTTTAATGCTTAGATCCACTTATAACGCTATGAAAAATTCACTGTGAAATATCAACATGGCAAACTGAAAATTTTCCTGACTACACATGAAAATACAGATACAAGGATAATGAGAACACCGATACATTCTGCATCCTACATAACCTTTTTTCAGACAGTTGCACTGTATTTAAAACTGCCTTGAAATTTTATTTAAATGTAAGTGGACCAAAAGCACAACTGAAACCAGAACCCAAGACTACTTGAAAGGATATTTGACATGACAGCACAGTGATTAGAGACAAGAGAATTAATGCCAGCTCTGTTCATGTGCACAGATAAACATGAAAGCTGCTCAACTTTATTCCCAATAAATAATTTGCTGGATACTCTCAAGAGACCTCGACAGACGATAAGCTGACCTTTGTTAAAAACGTAACAATTTTCATAGTACGGCTTTAATCATGGGTAAAATTTTCAGAATTTGACAACCTTTTCTATTCCCCTGATAAAAGCTCTTCTTCAAGAATGTCTAATGCTGCTTCTTACTTTGTGTTCAATAGAAACCAGTCTATAACGCAATGCAGTCCCTTTATGTGATGTTTAGATATGAGATTGATCTCAGAGGACACCCTGGAGTTCTGAAAGTAGGATTATTGGATTTTGTGGCTTTCTCAGATGTCAGAGATCTTTAAACAGTGTCTTGCAAAGTTGCTACATCCCAACTGTCTGTGAACAGCTTATGAACTCATCAGAGAAGATAGTCTCCATGTTAATTAGACTTTAAGGGGAAGATGCAGCTTCCCATCCCATCAAATTAAATACAAGGACTTTCACATGCTACAAAATTATTTACTTAATCAGTAGGCTTTTAAAAAGATAGGCTATTGACATGAGAGAGAATTCAGAGTTCAGAGCAATTGAAATACAAAAGGCACTATTAATGTCGTTAGCACAGATTTGGAAACTGTACCTTTCAGTTCCACTCTTCCCCTGAAAATGCACCGGACACTTGTTGAACTGAAATAAAATGGTTTATTAGCATCTCTAAATGCCTTTTCTAGATATGCAAGTTTAGAACTGACAATATCTGCCATTTCTGTCATTTATTGTATCAAAAGCTATTAGAAACACATGCATTCTTTGAATTAATTTCTGTTTATGTAAAAAAAAGGGGGGGGAGGAGGAGGGAGGTGATAAGCTTAAGTGAAAACAAAGCCTTTACTCCTTGAGCTGAGATAGGTGGACGAAGTTATTTCCATTTTATGGAGGATGTGAGATTTTGATATTTTGCTACATTCCATCTAAAACCAAAACCATTTCAGAGTTGCCTGGGAAAGGGATTTACAGCGCTCTGCCAAGTTTATAATGAGCTAGGACCCTAAAAGCACTCGATGAATGCAGGAAGCCAAATAACCTAAGAGCTCCAACAAGTTGTGGGTCTGGTACCACCCACCATACCCAAGGACCCAGACATCCCATTCAGCTGGTCTGCCAAGGGGTCCGGTGTCCGTGGGGAGCCTGACCCTCCTTTGCTAGCCAGACAGGTCCCCGGGTTGTCAGAAATGGAATTATTTAATTGTAATCAACCATGGAATATTTTTATATTGACATTTGTCAGTTTGGACTCTTTTATGTTCCATCTTTAAGGATGTACCACCATTCCCCTTCCTGTTTTTTGGGTGCTTCAGCACTGGTTTGCAAGGAGCCAGTTCTGGTGAAAAGCAGGAACTTGATTACTGAGTTCAAGGATTCCAAGCTTGATGCCAGAAGTGAACTTAGAGCATTTGGATTTAGCCAACTTCCTGTCGTTGAGGGTTAGCAGTGTGAAAAGGCCTGGAATGACTTTTGTCTTAAAAGCCTTATATTTACTGAGCTTTATATTAAGGCAGTTTTGAAGCTTTTCTTATGGACATTCTTATTACTTCTATTTATAGCGTACACAGAGACATTAGTGAGACAGAGACATTATACAATATTCACAGCATTTGAACCTCCATTCTAGGCTTAGACAGACGGAATTTACCTTCCACAATTCACAAAACATCTTCTAATTTATTACTTAAACAAAACACCTACTTTAAGATTATCTGATTGATAACCTGAACCGAATATCTTATCAAAAGCTCTTTAAAAAGATGGCAGATTCATTCTTTTGTATTCAGTGAGTTTTCAGCTAAGTAACAGATCCATAACTTGCATTGTTCTTTACAAGGCAAGTGTAAACAATATGCGGCTTCGTTTATTGCCCCTCCCTGTCCAAAAGATATACAATTTCTGAGGGACAATCTTTCAAAACACAAATGTTGCTGCTGAAAAATGAAATATAATATACATAACTGTTAGTTATTTTACCATAGTAATGTAAATCCTTGTTCAAAGCTATTATAATAATTTCATAGAAATAATTACCCACTGAGCTAGTAACTCCGGTTTTATGGACCGCATATGTAAACTAGAAAACTAATGTTTTTCACATAGTTATCTGCTGTATATAAACATGCAAATCAAAAGCCTACTTCATAGAACCGGTAGGAAAAAAAGATTTTATTTTAAAGTGATGACTAAGAAAGTAAAAATTTTCTTAGTGGTTTCACAGATATTTTTATTAATGGCTTATTGTGAGCAATATCCAGAATGTGAAACGCCTTCAATTTACTTTAGACTCTTTGGCTGCTCTTTCTATTTTACAGGTTTCTTACTCTTATCATTGCTCCATTGGAAAAATCCAACATTTTTAAGTCAGTTTGCTACAAAGGTATTGCAAGATGGTGATTAGTTATAGAATTCAGACACTACATAGCACTACAGAGCTGTTCTGATTTCCTCCCTCCCTCTCTCCTCCTGCCCGTCCCCCCCCCCCAAAAAAAAAGGAAGAAAACAAATACTGACCTTTCATGGCAACAAAGCAGAAAAAAAAAAGATTGTTTGGTAATAACGGTCTAAGTCTGGAGCCTGAGACAATTTCAATTAATTTTAAGACACTTTCATTTAAAATCAAAACTTTTACATCACAATCATTTTATATGGTTTGTACAAGTCTTGCAGGTCAATGTGTTCAAAACAACCTCACATCCAAGAATTTCAGTCACTGGTGAGTAGCACAATTTAACCTTTTACGTAGGCCTGCATGAACAAGTGGCCAGATACAGACGAACACACAGAAACTCTCAGGTTAGCATAAAGTCAGCATAAACACACAGAATACAGTACTGAAGTTTGGGAGAATCTCATTTCACAATAATTTTAAAGCTCTTAAAACAACTGTACTAATGGACCCAGAGCTTGCTGCTTTAGTCTGGGCTTTGTGACTGATAGTGAAGGGAAGGTCTGGCCTCTCCAAGGACATATTCAGTAGCAGTGGGCTGGTAATGAGAGAATTTCCTACATGTCCATGCCAAGGATAACAACATTGCTAGAGCAGGCAGGCTCAAGACAGATACCAACGTATCCTGTTACAAACATATTGATAAATTCCACTTCAATGAGGAAATAAGGCAACTTTGCCAGTATCTTGGGATCCTGAGTAGGGTTCTGTCTTTCATTATCCAAGGACAATTCTCATGTCCCTCACATGACAAATCACATTGCAAGAGAGAGTAATATCATTTTAACATGTAGGGAAAGGAACAGGTGTGAAGCCAGTAAGAACCACATTTCCCCCCCTGGAAAAGGGGACTTGTCAACAAAACCCTCAAAAGGCAAATTCAGGGAGAAGAAGCCATAGCAGAGTGAGGCAGGTACAAAAACACACAACTGCAAGAAACAATGACAAAAGGAAAGGACAGTCCTCGGAGGACTCAGGGAAGAGAACCAAGGAGCAAAATATTTTGCTTTCTAGAGTGAAGGTAACAAAACCCCTTGGCTTCAGAGAGGGTGGAGTGGCCTCCAGAAAGCCCTATAGAGTAAGACACAGGAGGCAGAGCCTGCAATACACTTTCCTTAGATGGCACTACTGTAATGCCAAATGCTCCCAATAGGCAAAGGCAAAACAAGTAAAATATATAGAATTGTAAGAATACAAGAATATAGCCCATGTATAGCAAGAGAGCCCATCTTTCCTTTCTGTGATTCCCAAAGCTCACCCATGACAGTCCTCTGCTGGAATTTCAGGAAGCGAAAGCACCTTTAAATTGCTTATTATAACAGGTAGTCATAATGCAGATAAATCCCCCTTTTTCAGCTCCTCTTTGCTGCATGCTATTTGCTAGTTTGTGTTCAAGCTTTTCTTTCTGGTCTTTTCAGAGTCTTTTTTTTCCTCCCTGTTAACTTCTGTCTTGTGCAGTGTTCTAATAGCCTGTACTGATCAGGCAACATTGGCAAGAGGCTATTAAAACATATGTAATCAATTTTATTATTTTGTAGCACTTGCTAAAGGCTTTGTTTAATGGGAGCGCTAATGATATTGAGAAAACGCAAGGAGTAGTGTTAGAAACTACGAGAAAGGCACAATGTTCAAAGTTTGGTGTGCGTTTGCCTCGGAGCATCCCTTGGTTAAGTGGGTAGTGCGATTGATGAATGCGCCAGGCTTCCAATTGCAGTCAGGGCAAAAGGAAAGTTGTTAAGTAGTGTTCATATGTCAGCTTCAATGGCCAGAATACCACACCGCAAAACCAAAATGCAATTCAGCACGACTGGCAACCATCCATCAAACAGGTCGAAAATTGAATGAACTTACAACAAAATTATCCCCAGTCGAAAGGGAGCAGCATTCCTATGGGCTGCGGTAAGACACTTCCACAGAGCGCTTGCTCGCAGCACACAGCAACCGTGGCCCTCAGTTCCAGCTTCTACCACTCCCAGAGCTTTCATAAACACTTAACATTTCATAAAAGTTACAGTTTTACACGTGATTTCTAAGCTACAAAAAATGTACAGGGTGTGTTGGCCCTCCTGCTCTAACGTGCTTTATAAACACTGGCTAGAGTGGCTGACCCAGACGTACTCAGAACTTATTTTTTTGAAATTTAAAATCTGCTCTACCCGATGCTTTGTGCTCCATTCAGGATTCAACCGTAAAACAGGGAACTGGAATATCTTGTGCCTGTGCTTTACTGTTACGCCTAATTTCTTCTCTATCACTAAGCAGAGATGTCTATTAGAAGCTTTAGAAAAAGGCATCAAAGAAAGTGAGGAAAAACGTCAAGAACTTGTAAATAAACAGCTGGCTTGCAACATATGTATTTTCCTCTATATTTCTCAGGTGCCACAATCTACAATCCATATCTGCCAGCCTTGTAGCATGCAGCATAATTTAACTGTAATTGATAATGTAAGGGCAGATGGAGAGAAGTGTCAGCTCCTGCTCACATCCTCTGGGGATGCTGCAGAAATCAAAGCAGATGGTCCAATTGCTTCTTATTTATGTGTTGCTGCTAGCTCCTCTGCTTGCAGGGTAATGGATCATTATTGCCTGCTGTGCACAAACACCAATATGCTTTTAAATCTGGTTCTCAAACCTTATGAAAAAGCACTATATTTCATATTAATTTGTGAAGCTGCACTTAACAGGGTCCACTGATTTTAATTTATAACTTTCAAAAGAAAAAGGTTCAGCCATGGATTATTTTTTCATAAAATAAGTGATCAACTGAGATTTCTAGCAAAAGCATAGACTAGTTAACTTACCATACGTGCTTAGAGAATACAGAGCAGTTAATTATGATTTGAATGATACGGCATAATGTGGTTTTATTTATTGACCAGTCTTTGGCAACGAAGCCAAATCTCCTTAAAATGATAGCTTAAAATATATATCAGATAAGATATAGTGATGTCACTTGAATCCTTTGTCTACCCAAAGACACTCGTGAATTCCCTCAGAAATACCAGTTAGGAAACCTGCTTCTCCTAGGAGCTCAGGCAGGCTGTGGGACTTCCCACACATCCAGTACATTATACAGATTCCCGGTGATTAAAACCCCCATGGCTTTACCCTTGGCAGTACATATATTCCATGGAAATTGGTTGGTATACCTTCTGGAACTCATTGTGGGAAGTTGCAGTGACTTTAAACCCTAGCGTTTCACAGCATGACCGATATTTATTTGCTTTGGCTACTGTAGCAAATGACAAAGTTAAGTCACTGTTTCGTAAAATGAGATAAGATAGCCAGCTGTGGCACTCTGCTAGCTGCTGAACAGGTTCATGGAAACTACCTTCAAAGACACTGGTGCTGAGCTTTCCCTTTTAGCTGAGACAATACACCACCAGACAGATTTTGCAAATATTTACTCCCAAACTTCAGCTAGTAGAACATAGTTTTGTTAGTTTTAAGAAGTCTGACATCAAAGAGCAAACTATAAAGTGAGTTTACCATCATAAAATAATTAGACGTGTTAACACCTCCAGCGTATAGATGTCTATATAACATGGCAGATATTTTTCTAAATTCTGAAAAGCTGTCTGTCCTGTGAAAGGATAAGGTGTCAGCCAGTGAGTAAATCACTGGGTGAACACAGTAAAGGCTCTTTCCAAGTATGGAGCCTAAGAATGAACAAATTAAGTTTAGGTTAATCCACCACTTATCCTACCCTCAAGGTGAATCAGTGAATGATTAACAGAAAAAAATGTTCAGTGTTTTATGCCGTGTTCAATTAATCCATTCATCTGCTAAGGTGATTAGATACTCTGATGGCTGGAGTTGATATTGAACCCTTGTTTTATTTACTACCCTAAAATTTAATCAGATGTTGTTGTGATTTGACTTTAAATATGAAGTTTTGAGCAAAAAGTATGGATTTTGATCATTTTTTCTCTGTCTAGAGCCTAAACACATCAGGCAGTGCTATTGTCCAGTGTCAGGGGAGGAAATTACTGCTATGTAACAAATGTGCTGGTACCAGGGAATGTTATTTCACTCTCCTATCAGGCAAACTACCACTGACTGATGGGTTTGGATAAATTTAGCAATCACCTTCGTGATCAAGACAAGTTCAAGATACTCATTAGCCAAACTGAATTAAGTCTGTCATGTTAAAAAGCAGCTTCAAAGAGTGGTGTCTGGCAAATACTGTGGGTTGGTTCAGGGACCTCCTGAAACCACCAGAAACTAGTTCAGAATCATTTGGACATACAATATATTTATTGTAAAGGGTCTCAGAGCAATATGGGTCTTAAAGACAGCGGGAATTTTTACTGAGTACAATGTCTGAGCTTTGTAATATTATTCAGAAGTCCCTGTGACTGCAGATTTGAATGAAATTTGCCCCTTTCCCTCTACTGTAAGAGAAAAGAAGTAAGGTGATCTTGCTGATGTGGCACAGGTTAATGTTTAGGATCCTAGATGCACAATGAGGGAAACGTTCCAATCGTTTTTTAAATTACGCTTTCAGAGGAAAATGTGTCTAATATTTCAGCCTTAAATGAAAGGTAGGATTCTCCTTCGAACTGAAGTTATGTTTATGACAAGATTTTCATGTTTCAATACAATTTGCTCTGTATGGATGATAAAAATACATTATAACCGTGAGGGTGAACGTACTCTGAGGGTGCAGTACCACTCTACTTGAGAATACAGTATGACTCCACAATAATAGAAAATAGCTTTTTGTTAATTATGAAAATTTTAAATTATGGTTAGTGAAGCTGTAGGAAGTCCAGCAACATAGCTCACTTCAGATAGTAACACCAAATAGCCAAAAAGGAATTATCATGGGAGGCCAAACTATCAAGCACCAAAGTGCTTTCTTAGGGCTTTCAGAGCAAACAGGAGCCTCCCAGGGTGGGGGACATCCCAGCTCAGCTGCAGGGGGACAGTCGCAATACCAGTGGGCAGAGCCCAGCCTGCTCAGAGGAAAAGCTTTAGCCCTTAGGTGTCAGAGGTGAGGGAGAGGAAGGTTTCTCTGTGGCCTTAAACTGCGATCAAAGGTGATCCTACAGCAAAACTCAAGCAAGCGGGCTTTGAGAAAAGCCTTCCTGCGCTGCAGGCCAAACCTCCTGACTGTCTTACCTGGTCTTTGCATGAATGAGGAGAGCCTGACAGGCTCCAGCTGCATGATATAGGGTAACTTTTCATAACAGAAGAAAATTATAACTGTGCACATGTAAGTAATTCTTCAAAATTAATAGAACAAACAGTGTGTGTATAGTTACTCATATGACTAAATTTTCAAGGCATTCAGAACAATCAATTTCATGGTGCCTAAATATAAAAAACCATTAGATTCTCTAAAACTGTTATTTTGAATACTTTAGAAATCAACAAGATGTTCCTTTTTATAACAAAGAAACATTTGTTTAATATGTTGAAGCAAATGGATTTTCTCTGTCAGTGATTAGACTCTTCCTTCAATTCTTTCTGGTTAACAGAAATTTTGATTGTCAATCAAATCTTAAATCTCTGTAGTTACTATCCAAACAGTCACCAAGAATTTCTTCCTCTAGTCACGTTCCTGCCATAAAATAAATTAATGACACACTCAATCATTCATTTAGAACACGAAGAAATGTTCGTTAATAATAGTTTTTGTATTAACCAGCTAAATTTGAAATATAATTTAACATCTATCTACTTATAATAGTCGCATACACTTATACAGTAGGTGCTAAAATGATTTTTCGTAACCTCAACTGAGACTTTCTGTAACCTGGAACACATGCCAATAACTTGAGTAGTTACATACAGGATTGCAGCCAGATTCCTGGCGAGAAAAGGAACAAGACAAAACCTTTGAAGCTGTACCTAATTTTAAAAAGGAATCTCCTTTTTTTCTCAGATATCTGCTAATAGCCAGAGCTGCCTCTCTACACACCTGTTGCACTCCTGATGTCCCACAGACAAGGAGAAAAGTTTCTGTGTGGTATCCTAGAGGCAAGTAGAGCAAATTCTTCAATGGGGAGACATGGTTCTGATTTTTATTTAATAGACTATAAAATCTGCCTAGTATAGCATAGTATGGCCACCAAACCACCCAAAACACTTTGAAAGGGATTTCTACTCAACAGCTGCTACAATTCAATAGATTTGATTCAATACTTCTCTGGGGTGCAACACCAGACTATTAACAGGCAGGGAAGCTGTGAGCTGAGCACATCTGGGGCTGACCCTGACCAAGTGGACGTGCAACATCTCAGGATGAAGCCCTCTATTGCTGTGTAGCCGCATAATGGGATTTCTTTTCTTCCTGTTCCAGAGAATCTTCTTTTTCTAAATCTATTTCCTATTTGTTAATGCTGTGCTATCGATGTACTTTGCTAGAAAAGATTTTGGATGACCTCCTACCACTTGACTTCATAATGAGTTTCAACATGAGACAATAATCCCCAAGTTGTTCAACACATTTTTAAAAATAGTTATGCTTGAAGAAGGCACAAAATAGCTCCATATTTACATTGCAATGTCTGTTAGTGTTAACAAGAAGTCAGTTTGGTTTTACTTAATCTACCTGGCACTGTCACCCGTACTCACTGACAGGACCTACACCATGGGAAGAGTTTTTACACCAACTTCATTTTCTTTCTATCTGGAATGGCTTATGTTGTTCGTTTGCATGAGGATTAATGCTCAGTACACAAATAACTTTAACAACTTTAAAAACCCTGCTGAAATAACTACAATTCTGCTGATTTGGCAGCTAATGCATACTCTGAGGTATTTTTTGTTTTGTTTTTCCTTCATTTACAGGGCTAGTGCTAAAGCTGTTAAACTTTAGGTCACCTAAACATCACCGGCATTCATGTACACTCTGGGAGTTTTTGTCCTCTGACACAAAATGCTACAGTTTAGCATTACTAAGCAGCTAACACCTACCGAAACAATATTTGACAGAGATTTTCTCCTTATTAAAAAGAGGGAAATAGAGTAATATTTTAAATATTACTGCACCATGATTATTCATAAACACTTTTTTTTTTCATCCTGCAGAGCAGACATTAGTATTTCTAGACCGATCAGACTATTCTGCAAATCCCATACTCTTCAAGTTTCTTTCTTAGCTACTGTACAAAATGTTTTGAGAAGCTTGCATTCAGCTTGTGCTAGAATTAACACTGTGGTTCTGACTAACCGTTGCATTCTTGAATACAAGGTAATTTGTGTCAGGCTGTAATTCTGGCTGCAATCAGTAGAGATTTTCTCATGACTTTTAAACAGGCAGGTGTGATATCAATTGATCTTTGCCTATAGGAGAACTAGAGAAAAAAATAATGAAAGAGGCTCACAGTCAATCAAACCTATTCTAACGAGGGCTGTTTTGAAGGCATAAAGATCTTTTCTAACCAAAAAACAACCTGCTCCTTGTTCTGAAAACAGGAACTCCAGTTTACACACCAAAGGTTCTCTACCACCTACATGCTGTGTTTGCGGTTGTATTTTGCCAATGACATGCAATGCTGAAATAAGCTGCAATGCAACAGCTTGAATCTCTGGATTCACAACTTGCAAGAACACAGGTAATCAGGTGTTCTAAAACATCTTGAAATATGATTTGCTACCCATTCAAGCAATACAATAAAACACAAGAAAAGTCAAATAGAGTATAAGTTAAAATTTTAGGTAGAGGAATTAAACTATTTGCTTCATTTCAGCTTGCCTTTCTTCTGTTCTCAACACTCATTTTGAGATAATTTCCAGCATCCTCATGAACTGCAAGAGTTATGGATGAGTGTCTTATATCACATGAAAGGCAGAAACTGAATTTAACCTCTGAATCACACCGCCATATCTATGGATTCTTTTCCTTTGGTAATAATGCAAGTTTGTCCTCCTTCTAAAAGGGATTTTTTTCCACCATCTGAAGGTCACGTGTATATGAGAAGAGTGCACCAGACCAGGTAAGCAGAAGGAGAACCTGAGCCAATGCATATAAATTATAACATGTATGTCATGTTATAGTAAAACAGTTTTGTTATCTTCATACTCTGAAAATAGTTTCTTCCTCTTTCAATTACAGAGGAACAATCAGTTTCTTAATAGGTAAAAACACTTTGAAGTTAAAGCTCAAGATAACCATATAGCAGATTTAGTGCAGTGAGTTTGATTGAATATATGCTTGAGTCTTTCAGAGAAAGCAAACCCAGAAAATTATAACATGAAAGGAGACCAAAGTCTGCGCCTAGTCCACGCCTGGAACATTTTTAGAGCTAGCAGATTTACTTCATTCTTCCGCATATTTTTGTAACTTTCCTGAAATGGTTGTTATTACTATTGCTGCTTCTGGTAGCTCATTGCGGATGTTGACTATCATTCTCTGTGTATGTAAAAAGATACTTTGTTAAATTATTTATCCGTGATGCATCCTACCATGAACTGTTACTGTCTGACTATAAGACTACAATCTTATTTGGAGTTAGAAATACAGCGAGGTTTTTATAATTTATAAAATGAAATAATCCCCTTGAGTCTAGGTTCAACAATATTTTCATATGTTAAATTGATCACAATAAAGCATCAAGCTGGGCAGAGGATGCTTTGAAGAGCTAATAATTTGCTTCCAAGTTATAGAATCATAGAATGTATTGGGTTGGAAGGGACCTTTAAAGGTCACCTAGTCCCACCCCCCTGCAGTAAGCAGGGACATCTTCAACTAGATCAGGTTGCTCAGAGACTCATCAAGCCTGGCCTTGAATGTCTCCAGGGATGGGGCCTCCACCACCGCTCTAGGCAACCTGTTCCAGTGTCTCACCACCCTTGTTGTAAAGAACTTCTTCCTAATGTCTAATCTAAACCTGCCCTGCTCTAGTTTAAAACCATTGCCCCTCGTCCTGTCGCTACATGCCCTTGCAAACAGCCCCTCCCCAGCTTTCTTGTAGGCCCCAAGTCTTCAAGAATAAGATATTAAATCTATATTCAACTATTAAATAAACAGCTTTTGTTTACAAAATCTTCCTCATCTTCACTGATTCAAGCTGGCAGACTGTATGATGGGAGAAGAGTCAGACACAGGGTTTAGGAACAGCGTTTAGATAGCATGTCTCATAAGGTGCAGGGAAAGGTGGCCAAGACCAATAACTGTGTCTGGCTTTGTTGGATATAAAGAAATATATGAAACTAGTAAAGGGACAGGTCACAGTGGCTTTCCTTGAAATTCTTCCTTAGAGAGGTATGAAAAGTGATGCTGAGAGCACACAGTCTGAGCTTCCTGGGGATGCATTTTTCTCAAGAGAGTGGTAGTGGCTTAATCTACTCAGAAATTTATGCAGAAAGGTGAAAGCCAAGAAGAATGCCAAGTTGCTACCCTCTAAATATTGTTATAAAGAAAAAATTCTTTGATCTGTTTTTAGGTGAAATCAAATTCTTGAAAGGAAATCTTTAAGGTCAGCTTTGATCACAAATAGCCCCCTTCTTAGCCCAGTATTTTATGAGGACAGCTAGTACACACCGACTCTGCCAATGAAAACCTGATGACAGTCGTGAAACCATATAACCATATATATCTATATGTATGTATATATATAACCATAGATAAAAAGGCTGCTGTCAGTAAAGTACATCTTTAGAAACCATCCCAAAATCATGCCTGTGAGAGATGGGCACTGCAATGATGGTGTGACACTGGGAGAAGGTTAAAATGGGCCTCTTGACTCACTGAGCAAGTTGATGCCTTGCTGCCCTCCAGATGGAGTGGAACAGGAGCATACTCTGGGCAGGAATGGATCTGAGCATTTCTGAGATTGCAAATGATCGCGGCTCTTGGCAAAGTTTGGACCTACATTTCATTATCGAGGTCCAAACTGAGTCCCAGGAACGTCTGCACCAGAAGATGCTTATTTAGCTTCACATGAGGATAGAAAAGCACCTATCCACATAGTTACTAAGATTATACTATTCACAGATTCCTTATTAGATATTGGTCTGACTGAAGTTTTCAAAATCATAAACTGGAATCTGATTATCTGTTTGAACTCCACAATTCATTGCCTTTGTTCACACAATGATAAACATATTTTAACTGGAACTAGAGCTGCCAACTTCTGGTATCCTCCATACTCCCGTAAATAAGTCCATTGGCTTCATGTCTCTCAACAGAGAACAAGCGTATAAGTGACAAAAGGATCAAGCTTTTTTTTTCAGTCTTTTCAAAATAAAAACAAAATGTCAATGGTAAGTATCCAAGCCTTGTGTTTAGTTTCCTTTAAAAAAAAAATAATTCCTGTCATTCTGCAAAATTCTTATAGTATAATAGTACATATATGTCTGAGTAATGCCTAGACTTTGAACATGTACATTAGTTGGACTAATTGGGTGAGTTTATGAAAGAATTCTTTGTTTTGCACATTGGATAATACGATTCTGAGCTGTATTTACTCTTGTTACCACTGGGTTGGATGAGTGACGTATTTCTTGCAGCTGTAAAAGGTTTTCTTTATACCAGTTTTGCAATGAATTTATGGCGAATGCTGAAATCTGCTATTACTTTTGTATTTATGATAGGCTGAATAATAAACTTACCGATTTCATTTAATGGAAGCTTTTTCCTACCTGTGTTTTTTATTCAAAATGTTTCATTTGCAACCCGAAAGAATATCCTAGCATGTCAGAGGTGTATCTGAAGATACTGTTATCACAGTATGTCATACAGTTCTGTGGTACAGCTTGCTAAAGATGATGGCTGAGATTAAATACAACCCACTTGGCAAAGGGCAGATGGCAAACAATTGCATTTGACCTTTGTCAAAGAATGCTCACTCACAACTGCCTCTCATCACATCCTCCTACAGCTTTCCTGGGGGACCAAAAAAAGCATTGGCATGTTCTATGCAACCCTGACTGTGAACTGATGCCCTGCGTGCTAACGTGGTGTGCTCACTCACTGTCAATCCAAGTCCTGACAGCTACTCTTCCCTGACAAAATTTGTAATAATAACCACATGCCACACTTCCAACTTTTACCCAAACTGTTTGCTCCAGAGCCTTTTTAACATGATTTGTAGTAGTGGCACACAAGTGCTATTAAAGAACAGGTTGGAAAAATGGCACTTAATTTAATTGCATAAGATTTATAACAATATTTTCTATTTGACTCAAAGTTGGACCCATATCTGAACATTCAGCAAACTCAACTTGTGGTTAACTCTAAGATATTGGGATTGATTATAAAGGTCAGTACCTTTAAACCTCAGCACACGGTTTATGGTTGTCTGCTCTGTCAACAAACATACAACAAACTCAAAAGTCTGAAACAGCCTTTTAATATTTACCTTTATCAATTATTTTTCTTTATCTTTTTTTTTTCTTGTCATAAGGAAATGCACTGCAAGCTCTGCTAGCTCCTGAGGATGCAAACAGCAGTGTCTCATATAACAGCACATGAATAGTACAAGTGTGTTAAGAGCACGCATGGCCATATTGTCATTTACATCACTGCCATTTTGCTTGGTTATGGTGAAGGGGCCATAAATGTAATTATTTCCTCTTTTTAAGCACCTTTAAAAAAGTTGAGTGAGCCTGGCTGGAATGTAAATACTTTTTTTTTTTTCAATGTATCACTAGAGAAATGTAATTTTGAAATACGTTAGAGCCAAAGCTGGAATACAGCAACCACAGTCACACACATTATGTAAGACACAAAACCAATTTTTGTTTCTTTTCCCCCAACCCAGTACATAAAACAGTGGTGTCCTGAGACTGAGAGATTTTGAAAAAGCTGTTTGAAAGAAGACATTTGTTTACCCAAGATGAACAATCCAAGAGCATCACATGCAGTATTTAAACTGATAGGACATAGAGGAGAGCTCTATGTCATTTAATCAGGAAAATGAAACTGGAAGATCAGAGAGTTCATGCCCACAGGTAACGTTCCTGGGGCTGCTCTGTGGAAAATCCATAGCCAGTCTAACATGTAGATATGGTACTGAAGCAAGATGATTGCCTAGATGCCTTTAGCAGCTGCAGGACACGGTACACAGTACGTTCCCAGGAAGATAGTTTTGACTGTATCAGATGCCATCGGTTCACCTTGCCACACTCCCCGCAAGATGAGTTCACTAGCCAGTACCTACCTAAACACCCAGTCCTACATGCCTGTAAGTAAGCTCAGGTTACAAGGATGTTCCCACTGATTTCTTCCATTTAACTGAGTAAGGATGCCTTCTTAGGACCAAATCCTTAAAGTAAGTTCATTGTCAAGAATATAGGATATGTGATGAAGCGGTACAGGGGCTTTTCTTTCTGTTATCATGGACTCCAGAAACCAGAGACTAACAGCTGACTTACTTGTGTGACCTTTCGCATTACGTTGTCAAAGCCACTGCCAGTCGCATCTCAGACTCTTGAGTCTTTGTCTCTTATAAAGAGTACGCTTCTGTAGCAGCATGTTACCTCCCTCTGAACTCACTCCTTGTTTAGTCTTGAATCTCCAGGATTTGGCCTCATGGCTTTTTGCTGACTCCAGGTAAACCACAGCTTGCCAATCTGGAAATTCTTCCCCTTCCTGCATGTTTTATAGACCCACTCGTCCCATGAGGTAAATAAGGACTATTCTCAGATGAATGGACAGTGCCTATCCATGGCTGTATAGAAAAAAAGCATCCTGAAACATATAATGTTGAACTTGCAGAAATTATAAGCTTTTAAAACTCAATGTGGAAATGCATTATCTATATAATGTCATACAGCAGCAGAGCAGTCTGCCCCAAAAAGGTAGCGAGTATTTTATAGCCTGTTGAATTTCAAAAGCTAGGGTTAATTTTAAGAGTTACTGGGACTCCTCACATGCTAAAGTACTTTGCCGAACTGTGACAAGATGAAAGGAGGTGAAAGTAATGAGCAGCTCGAGGGTGTATATTTGTTTTAGTCAGAGGGGTTTTATCATTGACTTTAATGGTGCCGGGCCTGTATACCCAAAATTAAACAGTGAGTTAGGTATTTGCATACCTTATAGGCTAATAAGCCAGTTTAAAAGTATAATTGTACACGAGAAGCATAGGCAGCACCGTAGCACCACCAGGCTAATTGGTACATCTTTAGCAGATTATGATGGTTCCCTTTATCATTTTACATCTGTTTCTGCTTCAGCAGAGATCTGTATGTCTTACACTACTCTGAAAAGCTTAATTTTAGGTATATTGTTTTCAGCTGTAACAACAGCTGAACTGACAACCAGTAAACGGAAGGCATGTTTTTTTTTCTTTTGTCTTTTTTATTTTCTTTCGTTTTACTCATTCCTTTAATTTACTTATTTATACTTATTTTACAGCTTTGTTCAAATTTGTATCTGTGGCGAGTTTACAGCACACCGTGCTTAACTCTGTAAAGCCAGACTGTTCTCTCATACGTAGTAAAGCTTTCCACATTATGCATGTTGTGTTTTATTTCACTGTTTGGAGGACCTTTTATGAAATCAGCAGCTAGACGGAAGGAAATCATTTGCATACTTGGCTCCATACACCTGGAATTCCTTAATTTTAGGGATTAACAAAATGAGTCTAATAAAAAGCATAGGGTCTTGTTAATCAGCTCTGTAAACTCCCTTCATTAGCTGTTACTTGCTGCCAACATGAGTGCACATTTCAGGAAATTTACATTGTGCAGGTCAGTTATTACTATTTTATGAACTGATTTCTAATTTTATGTGACACAGTTTGTGTTTTTAGTGTTCCTAAAAGTTAAATAACTTTTTTTTAAAAAAAAAAGAAGTCTTGGATAGTGTGTGCCCTTGTGCAGCCTCATTCATGACACTTTCCATACATTAGGTCTACAATAACATCGGTTTACTGAAACTGACAATACAATATAGTGTCATTAATATAAACACATGCATTGTATTTGACTTGATGTGGAAAACTTTCCTTCAGACTATAAAATATGGGTTATAAACACCTGAAGTTTTGTCATTTTTTATTCATTTTTTAAACCAAAGCAGGAAAAGATTTCTAAACTTATTATGAAATCCAGTAATCATAATCACTTTCTCTTACTATATCCTACTACAGTTAAGTGTGGCTCATGTTTTCATTGTAGTTCTTCAGTGGAAAGTCACTCTTGATTACTGCTTGTTCATACTTTGAAGACCTGATCTGAGTCCTACTGAAGCACTTGGAGACATTTTCCCTACTGATTTCAATTGGCTTCCATCAGGCCCTTGATTTCAAGGAATATCTGGGAACCTACTATTTTCTTTACTAATAAAATGATGAGAATCTTAAATAGATCAATGCTATGCTTGTAGCAATAAAATTCCTCCTTCCCTCTTCTCAATTCTTCCTTCCTCAAAAATAAAATTTCTGGAGTTTTTTTACCAGCTGAATTTGATGACTGCTCTTCAAGATTGGAAATATCCTGTTCCAGTCATGCAGCAGCTATAAATAGCAGGGTTTTAGAGACAGCAACTTCTTCCTGCCTACCAGATTATATTTGGACTTTGAACTATATCCACTGTATCTGTCATGCTGGCTTTACAAATTTTACCTGACTTCAAGCTAATGCTCTTCCATTTTAGAGCAAAGCAAGTTTAACCAGTGAGGGAAAACTCCCATCTCTCTGATGCAAAAAAGTATGTCCCAAGACCTAGAGTGCCTTGGCGTGAGGATCCGACACATCACAGAAAAATTAATTGTGGAGACTGAACAAAAGGAAAATGTGATTTGTGACTAGGATGTACTCATCTCTTTTACATCTTCCTAATCTTACCTTTATTTTAATGTTTTATTTTATCACATCAAGCACACAAAAAGTAGCTGAAATAGCTTAAAGTTGAACAGAAGTATCTGTAATTAATAAACATTGCTAGAATGCAAAAAGGAAAAAAAACCCAACCTTTAAATGCTTAAAGTCTTAGCAGTAGTAAGATGCTCATGGATATTCTGAGAGCAAACCAAGGGACTAACTTCTTCAAATAAATTATTCATTGTGAATTATTCAATTCACTCTAACATTGTTACCTAACTCACAGAGGTGTCATGACAATTAATACATACAAAGCAATTCAAGAGATGGAAGGTGTGATGAAAATACTAAATATTACTGTTATATTCAAAAATTTTGTTTCCATGCACATGCAAAAAACCATGCAGATAATCTTTCAGAAATTGAGTTTCATGATAATTTCACGCTGGTTTTGAGAACGGATCTTTTTCTTCTGGAAAAATAAGCATACTTTCTTGTGGATTTAAGTTAAAGCAATGTGCTGGTTGTACTGGTAACAAGGTTCTCTCAAATGTACTAGATGGTGATATTACAACAGTTTTATTATAATTTTCTCTTTTCCCCCAAACTCCTTTTGTGTTATTTTAGGTTTATTTAATCTCCTTCAGGTACTTGCACTTTGTACTTCCCTATTTCCCCATTATGAAAAAGGTAGCTTCTCCAAGAAGTGTTATGGAAAAATCCTGAAAAATTTTTGCAATATTTTTGGTAATTCAGGAAGGGAACAATGACTTCTCGAGCAGTAACATCAGTTATTTGTGGGTGTTTCTCCCTTTTGGTAATAAATTTTAATATTTTTTTTAACAAATAGAACCTTCTTTTTCTGTTTTTCAAGAGGATGTAGTTTTTTCTTAGAAACTGACGAGAGGCTTTTGCAACTCTGTATTTAGTACTAAGTAGTAATATAATACTTCTTACAGCTGCAGCACTGCATGTACATATATTCTATTTCCAAAATAATAAAAATCAGAATAAAGTTACTAAGCAATAGGGAAACCTAGATACATACAAACACATACAGAAATCAGAAAATCTTGCCATCTCAGATAAAATGTAGTGCACTTTCAGAAACTAACAAGATACTAACTCTGCGTGAGTAAAATTCCCTGGTACTTGAACTAGAGTACACACTACAGAAAAGAAACAGCTCTTAGAAATCCCTGGCAACTGAAGACACACTGTATAGTGGCTGACCCCGTGAAACTGCTCCAAAACTAGTATCTAACTGTTTTTTTTCATGTAACTAAATTAATGGGTTTAGTATTTTAAGCTACTCTGGGAGATGAATAAACTGCTTTATGTTGCCACAAAGCAGACTCAATAGCAACTCTACATCTGGCCTGACCTTAAGAGCATAGTAATTTTTAAAATGAAGATAGTACCCATACAGGGCTGAAATAAGAAGCCTGAACTCCGTCATGTGTCCTTGTTTTAAGCTGGTGGCCAATATTAACAATCAGGAGAAGAAAATTATTACTTCAGAAAGTTCTGTTTCATGTTCTTTTTCTCATATATTCTCACTTTTCTCCTCTAGAGAACTGTAGAGATATCCAAACTGTCTAGAGGTCAAGATGCTTCATGAATCTCAACTTAACTCTTAGGTTCCCTTGAAGACAAGTCCAAGGATAAAGGATAAGGGAAAAAATTAAGAAAGAAGGAAAGGAAGGAAAACAGTTCCCAGGTTGATAGCCACAGCCACTGGGGTATTTGCTGAAGCAGAGCGGGTAGACAGCAGGCTGCTGCTAGTCAGGCTGCTGCTGCAGCTTTGTCTGGTGTCATTGGGTTGCTGTCCAGCTAAAAAAAAACACTGCCTAAAGAAGAGCATATTGCCAATGCTGGCTGCCAACCTTAGAACTAGTGATAATCCAAACAGCACAAAGTGCCCATTATCAGTTCCTTCTCTGAACAGCCCATTAAAAACAGCTGTGCAGATAAAAGAACTGGAGAACTTTGTAGCAGAAATTAAGCAGAGAGAGAATGTGGTGATTGGAGCCAGCCACTGCCATTTAATTTCTGTGAAAGAAGAGTGATAAAAAAAAAAAAAAAGGAAAAAAGAAAAAAAGAGGATAAGACTCCAAGTTATGAATGGGAAAGGAAAGTTGTATGCCTGCCTAAAGCACTGAAAACCATTGTGGAGGAGGATTTCCGAAGACAGGAGGTCTTCATCAAGATTTAGGGGCTAATCCTAGAGAATACTGCAGTGAGCTGGCAACGCAGATGCCAACACCTGAATGACAGCATACAAATACAGATACTATCATCTCTCCACACACATACGCATTCCCACAGAGGCACCCCACGCATAGTATTCCCTAGAGTAAATGTCACTGCTCTGTTGCAGTAGAGCCACTGGGGAACAAACTAAAATCTTTTCTGTAACAGGAAAATGATTCATGGAAAGTTACATAAAACTTTGGGTACTCTGTTTATCAAGCTGCATCTCCAAAGCAACATGAGGAAATATTGGCAACTAGCTGCCTTGGAGCCCCTGGATCGTTTTATGTCTCAGTCCAGCCGTAAACAAACACGGTTTTCTCCGTGCAAGTCTCAGTTTCACAGACAATAGAGCTCTCCCTCCTCCGTTCCTGAAAGTGCATTCAAATAATTTCAAAAGAATTTACGAGAGCTGCTCTGCTAGACCATGTCCTCTAGCACAGCCTGTCGGAGAGACACAGAGGCATCGCAGGCTCCCATCTGTTCAACTCATGCAGCCTCTCATATCTTTTACGCAAAGTCCAAATCATCGCTTTTCCTAAAAGATTTTTCTCTTAGACACTGCAAAGGGTAGCTGTCACTGGAGACAAACCTCCTCAAACAAGTACAGTGTGGTGGAGTATTTTGAAGATATATCTGCTGGTATAAAGAGTCTGTTGTCTCATTTTAAAGACAACGATCCTTTTGGACTCTGTACTAACTTTTTCTGTACAAGTACTCATCATTGGTATAAATAATAGAAGCAAAGGAATATTTTGTGTTATTTCTTCGAAATTTTACAAATTAAGTTTTCAATCTTTTTTCTTCTGAAGAATAGGCAACCCTTTTTAAGTGAAAAAAGACATTTTTTCTCCTACCAATAAAGCTGTAAAAAAGACATTTTTTTGACAGTTCTGACTGCCCCCATTTCAAGTACACATGGATTTGCTCACAATTCCTTAGGTGTTATATGACCAATCTGTTTTACTTCAATTCTATACGCAATTACATCGAAAAAAAAGGTCTATGAACAGACTGCTGAACCTTGCAAATATCGTTGCAGTACCACTTAACATTAGTGCTTAGAAAGTTAGAAATCACTTTGCCAGCTGCTCTAGACAACTACAGGGACTTTGCTAATATTATATCGGAATTTCCACAAATTCTTGGAAAGCCTGTCCATTTCTTCACGATGTGGCTGGACTGGAGGAGAGCTGGCATGAGGTGGCTCACATAAGACTTTACAATTCTTTTTTGCAGAAGGGCAAGTTACCGCATCACTCCCTGTGTCCAGAATTGAATGTAAATCTCCTCTTTGATTTAGCTTTCCAACAAAAACAAAAAGAAATGAAGAGAATTTAGAGGAAAAAGGAGGAAGAAGTGAATAATAATAAATAATCAAATACAGCTGTTTCAGAGGGGAGATAGGGGAGAAGGAATCTAGACCACAGTTCTTCCTACTAACATAACTTGGTGCCTAAGTATTTTGAGTGTTAAGATGCCCTGGTGATATGTGGTAATTGTATACATAGACACTGAGGCATTTTTTTCTTCTCACATCAGGCTTCTCCATTTTAACCAGATCTAAAACATGCACCATCAGGAACTATTGCTTTCTCCATTTTTCAAAGAGCTAATAGATACTAATCATTGACCTCAGACTTGTCATACATCACTAGAAGGATGTTCTCCATAAACAACATGCTGGAGGTCATGTCAATGTCCACTTCCACCTCCTTTGATTTCTGCCCATCTGCAGCTTGCAGGCCAAATAAATCTCGTTAAACAGCATGTGCACAACTCTCTTAAACATTCCAGAGAACAAAGACAAAAGAAACAGTAATGGCCACAGTTATATAAAGCTGCAGCAGTAGCAAAAAAAGTCTACGGGTAGCTTGAGTTTCATAAGCACTGAAAACATAATCTATCACGAAGCAGCATGCACACTCCATGTGACTACAGCTGGGGCACAATCACAGGCGATTTCAGAGTTGATTTGTGGCTCAGTGCTGCAGGACGGTCTCTTCCATCCACCTTTCCCTTTCCTGCTCTCAGCTGCATGCTTCTGCCTCTTCTCTTGTGCTGGCCTGTCTTGGCATCCTTCTGAACAGATTCTACTGATAAACTTTCTAAACTAAACTGTACGGGGAAAAAAAAAAAATATCTTTTTATGCCCAGGCAGATGAGCCAGCTCAGCAAAGCTAGCAGAGTGAGTAAAAGGAAAGCAGGGAACTGTCACACTGGGAAAAAGGAGACGGATGGATGTGGAAGATGGACCACTCTCTTTGTCAGCAAACACCTGTACTGTCTATGTGTGTAGCTATTGTTCCTTTACAGCCTAGTCACATAGTTAATTTTTGTGCTTGGAAAAGATAGAGGAGGGACAGATACACACTTTTGAAGAAACTGAGAGACGGCCACAGGATCCACTGAAATCCATGTCAGCCTCAAAATCCACAGTTGTTAAACTGATGAGCCTTGGCTTCTAAGAAGTTCAGGATTTCAATAAGCAGAGGAAAGATGCAGTATACCAAGTTGTCAGTCAATATGTACTGGCTTACTAGGGATGTGTTTGAACCAAAAGGGAGATAAAGAAACAGAGACCCAGCAGCCCTAGTTTGCAATTTTAAAATTGTGAAACCGACTGGTTTTAAAATTGTAAAGCTATTTTGATTAGTTACTTCAATTCCTAGATTTTTGCATTATTCTACTACCGAAGTTTGTATCCCTCTAAAACTGTTATGCTCTGTTTTATCTTGATTTAACGGCAATGGGAAATTGCCACATACGAGGGTATTCCAATGATTAATTAACATTCATATTGAAAACGGGCATCCAATTTTTCCTCTGATTTTAACTTCAACTATCTTCAACTTCCAGCTGTTTTGCCTTGTTACCCTTTCTTTTTATTAAAGGAGCCCTTCTGAATGTGAAATCTTCTCCCTAGGAAGATAATTATACTCCCTGATCAAGTCACTAGTTAACCTTTTCTTCAATAAGCAGAATAGACTCAGTTTCTCAGGTAACACTGGCTTACCAGATCTTTAATCATTCTTTTGGCTCTTCTCTTAAGCTTCTCCAATTTTACTATATTTTTTTCAGAAATTTTTGAAGTACCTTTTTGTCAGCTTTGAAGCAAGGAAGTTCAGCCCATGCTCAGCTCCTGCAGTCATTCTTTTCTTGTCATTAGCTCATATAAAATTACAGCTACTCCGTCCTTAGATTTTTTTTTAAAAAGTTTTAAAAGTCCTCCTTTACATGAATTCCAATAGCTCTTCATTTGCATTAGTTTTTAAAAATCCTGACGTTCAGCTATCCCATCAGAATGCTTAAGAGATTTAAGCTGAAAGCTATCAGTCTGCTTCAGCGCACTTTGATGAATTTCCTAGAACCAATAGACTGTTTCCAAAATTAAACAACCCAGTGCAAGTGGCAGGAGTTCCTGCTTTCATGCCGCTGCATTAGGGAACAGTCCTCCTTTGGAATTGCAGCTGGACAAACTTTGCTCACAAGTTTTAATTCTGTCAATGCTGCAAATGACTAAGGCTGTTTACTTTCAGATGTAAAATTGATGGAAAACATTTTTTTTTATATCTTTTGCCTCACTTTTGATGACTTATGGAGATACCATCTAATAAAATGGAATCTAATTAATGGTTAACAGCTCTCTAAACTACACTGCTTTAGTGTGAGATGCTGTAGGGAATCTGAACTGAATGCAAGAATTATATTCAGAAAATATTCCATCTGGCAACAGTTGCATCTGTCCGTGCTCATTATAAAGGACAGGCAATAGTAACATTTGTATACTAAATTATTTAATATCCAGTACTATGTTAATTTCCAAGCAAAAAAATAGACGCAGAACACTATGAAACAGATAGAAAAGGGAAAGATACTTGTGGATTTAAAATAAAATAAAATAAAATAAAATAAAATAAAATAAAATAAAATAAAATAAAATAAAATAAAATACCACCAAAAAAATCTTGTTTATTTTCTATGGAAGAATAAAATTGATTTTGCTTGTAAAGCTACAACCATATGCCAAGCCTTTAGGGCACAGTGTGAGTAAAGGCTAACGTCTTCTGGTTTTGCTCTACTCCAACTTCATTCTGAAATATGCAGTCAAGACCTCCCTCCCATTGTTCTCCTTCTATTGTATATAACTTCCACTTCGCTGTTTTGTGCGAGCAAAAGATTTGTTTAAAACATATATACTACCAGTTCTGGATGGTCCTTTCCAACTGTCCTCTGTTCTTGCCATAACAGTTTAAGGCATGAGGGAAGAGCATTGTAAGGTGCTCTGTATGAACTATACGATCCATTTAGTTAATTGATTTATTCCTGTCCTTATGACCTTACGGTGGGATATGTTAACACAGTTTACAGTGTTCAGATTTAAACAAACCAAGCCACTACACCACCACTGCTATGGTAACCTCCAGAGCCCCAGGAAAAGATACAAACTGAAAGGTCAAGGCTCAATCACCAAGGCTCCACCACCACCAACTACCTAGATCATCAGCAAAAGAAGCAGTATGCTCAAAATTTTGACTTTTAACCAACTACATACAAAAGTAGTATGATAAAAACTTTGAAAAAGCGTGGCAAAACCCATTCTTTACTTTTTTTCTAATTGCTTGCAAACAGAGACAGCTGTCAGCGAGACGCCAAGGCAAAGCTGCGCTGAACGCACCGAAGCCCAAGATCTGTCAGATCACGTCAATGCTGCCTCAAGCCTGGGCTGAGGTAGGCAGCTGCATTCTGCCTTGGGCACAACTTCATGCCAGTATTTACATTGCAGTCCCTCCTAGTTCAGGGAGCACCACCAGGTTCCCAGTGCTCTAGGTCAATATTACACAAATGTGGAATTCGTAAATATATTCTTCAAAGCTAACTTTGGGAGTATTTGAGCTGACATCCTCTTAGTGCATCCGTATTAGGGAAGACAGAAAATGGCACCAAATAAACACTCGAGGTAGACTTTGTCACGTTGTTAATGCTCTACCATTAACCCTGATGTTTGGTTCGACAATCAGCCTTCTGTTTGGTGATGGTTGTCTTTGAAGGTTGCTCTTAGTCTTTGAAAATGCTAATTGTCAAGCCAACATTTACAGAGGAAGTTGTAAAATGAGAGGTTATTATCTACTGCCCTTGCTCTGATGATAGAAAGAGGCCACAAAGAATAGTTTTCTATTAAAAGCTTCATACATCTTTGTGGATGGTGGCAAGTACAAACAGATTACAGAGTCAGTCTGAAAAAGAGCGTAGGATGGACAAGCACCACAGCGGCTCCACAGCCTGCACTTCATCTAGCTGGGAAGATATCCACTCTTGATTTCAATTGATGGAGAATCAGCTTTTGAAAACACCACTTTAAATTGTCTAGTGGTTAATTAATCTTCATGTTAGGCTTGTGTATTATTTTGATTCAAGTTTCTTTAACTCTCAAACTACTTCTTGCACTGTAACTTGGCTAAAAGATGTTTTTATCATTTGTTTCCTTTTCCCTCCTGTGATTAAATTGTCCATTTTTAGCACTCTCTTAGGGGATTTAAATACACTGAATTCCTTATGTCTCACTGTGGATTTGTTTTCAAGAACTTGAACTAATTTTTATGGGTTTTTCTGAGTCTTGTTCTTTTTTTCCAATAGCTTTTTTTAATTTTTTTTATTTTTAATGGAATAAATTCTTTATTAATACTTCATATGTAGGTAACAGTATTTCTTTCTTATACATGAAAAACTTGTTTAATTTTCATGTTCTTCTGGATGTTTATGTCAATGTTTTTCCAAGACCCTTTAAAAATAGCTCAGCAAGTACCTATTTTCATTATGTGATTTCTTCAATTAGGAAGGTGTAATTGTGACACTGAGTCTTGCAGAGCTGCTGTGCACAGACAACAAACAGCAGTTGTCACAGCAGCTACAGCCAAGACAGCTCTGACTTTTGTTTGCAGACCAGTTTGTAGAGTTCCAGTTCGCAGTTACCGCAAATAATATCCTTATCATTTGTTGTCATTAAGACATACAATGTATTTGATACATGATCTGACTAGCTGCGATCAACAGCAGCAAATGCAGAGACTGTAAACTGAGCACATTAGGGGAATCAACTCATGCCAAGATTGAATTTAAGTAAGCAGACCCCAACATTTTTGTGACAAAACCAATCCTTACTTCAGCGAGCAGAAACTCAATGCAAACAAAATCTGCAAATATATGGTTAAGAGCACTGCTTTTATCTACCACATGCCTCAGGACACGATATTGTGCTTGTAGGTGTGGCTATAACAACTATCCATAAAAAGTAGAACAGCATGTATGAACGTAGGCAAAGAAAGAAAATGTCAAAATTTAGAAGGGTAAAGCACAAAGTAAAAAGCGCAAGTGTTGAGGACAGATATTATGGCAGAAGAAAAATAAGGAGGATTTTACAGGGAATTCAACAGAGGAGGAGGGAGTCAATTGTCTCTAACCTTGCACTCCGGTTAAGGCCATGGATGCCAGAGTGGGCACACGCAGGCACACCCTTGCAAAGCAGCCACTTCGTGAGAAACTGGAGAGCTTTGCTGTCAGGACTTATTTCTTTTATGTGATTTCTTATTTTGTCTTTTCATATCACAGGTGCAATTTTAATCATAGTCATACTGGTTTATCGGGTATGCAGAAGACAGAGGTAGGCCCAGTGTCACTAACTCTTATTTACATAAGGCGCTAATTCAAAAAGTCACATGTTTTCAGTACATTTTCTCCATACCACAACTTTCCCCTCTCTGGAATGTTTTTAGTGCTTTAGTCAAGCTGTAATTGCGGTGAGGTTAGGTGTGCTATGTCCACTCCTGGTTTTCCATCGTCCCTAAAGCATGGGTCCCATTTGTTTAGCTGTGTTTTGATCTCCTAATTCACACCCCAGTGTGCAATGTCCCCGCCACTGAAAAATTCCTGCCCTCTTCTCTCTGGCTCCTAGGAGGTGCCAAAGCAAACAGTTAGCGATCACACCACAAACTTCTGTTAATGTTCCAGGAAAAGAGATCCAGCAGTTCCTGCAGGCTATTAGGAAGGTGATGGTGCAAACATGAGGATGCTAAAAGGATTAGCAGGATGTGTATGTACCACCTTTCTGGAGGCAAGGAGCTAACAGAAGTTGCAAAAAGGATTACACAGTAAAAGCCAGTAAATTCCTGTATTAAAATGGAATTTTACATTGATACCAATCGCGTATCGAAAGTAGTATTATAACTATATGTATTTTATTCTTGAGAGTAGTTTTAATTTATGCTAAGGATATTTATTAAGGATTAAGGATCTACCCACAAACAAAATGCAGAAAAGCTCCCATTGAGTTAAGCGGGCTGAGGCTGAGCCCCATAATAAGGTTTTTTAGACAACACACGTGAAACTGCATGAAAACTCCTAAATGTCTGTTATACGTGCTATATTCTCTTTGCACGGCAGGTCCTAATTAGGGATGTACAATACAAAATATATTCAGAAATCACATCCTCAAAGTGAAGAAATGCTTAATTGTTTAAGCACAGGATTTCTTAACAGATTCCTTAATTTCACCTCTTTGAATCTTACACTGAATTTTGTCAGTTTATAAATTTACACCAGAACATGCCAAAGAGGAAGAAAAAAAAAAAGGGAAATAAAAAAAATCCCAGCCCTTAAAGGCATTTTACCACAGAGACACTGAAAAATAAAGACCATTAGCAAAAAAGTATAATTAAATTAAAATGCCAGCTTGCCAAAGAAGCTCAGTAAATGGGAAATATATCAAACTGTGATAATACAAATGGGCTATTTCTCAAGGTGTGAGAAAGTCAATGGAATAAACTCTGATAATTTGCTGAGTTTTTATGTACAAGGCAGAGTAATGACTTAAAAGTAAACTGCACAATAACAAACACAACAATATATTATGCACCACAGTTACTCTTCATATTAACATCAGTATTTTCGGTATTATGCTGTAAGCAAATATTAAATGTAAAAAAAAGAGGGGGTTGTGGCTGGGGTAATGTGGCCCAATGCTTGAAAATAGTGCTGGACTTTCTTGTAATTACGTAATTATATATTTTGTTGTCTGCACTTGCCCAGAAGTCATTTCTGCCTGTTTATGTTGAACATGTTTTAATTTCTATTCTCGCATTAATGACAGCAAGGGCTTTTTCTGTCCAAAACCAATCTTTTCATAGGACTATACTCTTTTTAGAATATTCAAAATTACTTTTGGCATGTAAGTTCATTTTGCTAATTCCTCTTTTAGTGTGCAAATAACCTTTGAAAACCTGACTCTAGGTGTTTATGTGTCAGGACAATATCAAAAATTACCCAATTGCCAAGCCCCATGTCAACACTCCCGGGCCGCGGCGCGATGGATACTCGCTGCTCTGCTGCCCTCTACCGCAAAAAGATCACAGGGGGTTTGTTTTGCTTTATGAAACGTTGAAATGCTATACGCCTCTTTGGTGCTGGCTTGCCACTTTGAAGGGATGTCTAATGTTTTAAATTAAATTCAACTTCCCTAATGTCCACATTGAGTCAGAACACCAAAAAGTAGTGCTATAGGTAAGAGCAATAAGAGGATGCTATTCTATTCATAGGAAAATATTTAAAATAAACAAAATCCTCCCTTTTCCTTTCCTGTGATTGAAATACTACTGTCGCAATGTCATTCTACGTGATGCAAGCTTGAAAGGAAAAATCTGCCAAGAAATAGATTTCTTTATTTTAACATGTAAGACTAGAGAATATAATTTCATTGACAAAAGTTGAAATAAGTATTTTTCTGGCCAATTGTGCTGTCGCCTGAGGATATAAACTGCTTTCTAGGGACACCTGCACCCAGGACAATGTCAGAGGAAACGGTGGCAGTGTAGCCAGAGGCGTGTTGAATAACCAAATCCTGCTGCAGAGCTGAGACACTGCCTCCCAGGAGTCCCCGTGCCCTTCAGGGCTGCCGGGTCAGGGTCACTGCCTCCCCTTTCTGAAATTCACTGGCCACCAAGGCAGAGAGGGTAGTAGAAATTAATCGTTGCAAATTATTTTAAAAAGGAAGTATTGATAGCTTTAAGAAAGAGATTTTTTTTTCTATATAAGCCTGCTGTGTATTTTAATGAATTTCATTTTCATTACATAGCATGCAATTAAGCAAGTAGAGTTAAATCTTCTCACAGGTAAACTTGCATTCAAAATGTTAAAAGAATCTAATTTGACCTTTAAAGGGCTAGAATTTAAGCAGTCAAATGCTTGCTTTCCACAAGCAAGTATGCACTTTATATGTATTATCTACCTGATTTTTATCCTGATAGACCATAACAGCTCCTAAAGAGCCATTATAGATTATTGTGTAAATCCTTCTTTGTTCATGGACTATTGACCCAACAGTGCATTATGTCCCTAAAGAAGTCTTGATAGTCCGTCATGTTAATCCAGCTGCAAGGTTAGTGCACGATGTACGGAAAATCTTTACATAATTTTCAATGAAATTAAATAAGAATTTGCCCGCACAGATAATTATGCTACAGAGTGAAATAATTCAATATCAGAGAGAATGCAGGGTACACTCGCATACAGAAGATTGGATCGTTACGGATTATACATCTGTATTTTTCTTATTAAAATTAAATTCAGGCTGTGTAATGAAAATAGTTGGAAGTGGATAAAACTATTAGCTAAGCTTCAGACCCAAGATAACTACAGAGATTTTACTTTTAACCAGATCATTTTAATAAAGTATATGTTCATTTCAGATATTAGTAAGCAATTTGAACAGAATTTGGAATACAGAAAACACATCTGAAAAAAACAGAAATCATGCTTGTACTTCAACTCTGTTACTCAAGGCTTATGCCTAAATGCAACACTGTCCTCTAAACAGAAATTGTATGTTGTGATGTAACCCAAAATGCAAAACTTGTGTTTAGTTGTATGAACATGTCTGTCGTGGACAGACAACTGACCCTTTTTATCTTGTCACTCAGGACAGATGCTTTGTGACGGATGGCTCCCAGGTGGCAAGAGGGCTGCAGAGGTGTGCAGTGCCTCAGCCCGCCAGCAGCTGTGTCTCGGGCTGCCTCTCCTCTGCCTATATAGCCCTGCTAAGGCAGTATTTTGAGTTTTATGGTATAGTTACTACAAAAATTAAACTCTTTAGTGATCTGTACTTCTCTTATTTATACATGTGCTTATCTTTCTCACTGAAACTAACATTTGTAGCTTTAATTCAGTTTCAGAATTATCCAGAAATAAAGATCATTATCACGAGTGAGCTGAAATCGTGCTGCTATATCGCCATTTTAATTCATTGCTCCGTTACCCATTTTCTAGTCACAGTATGTTCTACTCAACAATTTTCAGGTCTCTTAAAGGAATTTATTTTTTGCTCAACAGAGACATCACAGAAATCTTGATTTGCTGAATTCAAACAGCACTTTGCTGCAGACAGTTACATTTGATGTATAATAAAATATCCAGATCAAAGCATCCACCAGTTTGAGGGAGAGTTCCTTTCAAAACAAGTGTTTCTAAAAGAGCAGTGAGATTGCCAAATCACTGCATAAAAGACAGCTTCCTGGCAGCACATAACTAGATGTCTAATGTTTTTACAGGAACACTGGACAACAGTTTTATAGAAAGTATCCCCTGGGGATAGTTGCAGTATTTAGCTATTGCTCCAAATGAAGACAAGAACGTGAGAGAAGTTGTTTTCACCCAGTAAGAATATGCTGATTATTAGGGTAAAGGAAAATGACAGAGCTCCTGGCCTCAGAAGAAGATGAGGAAGAAAGGCTGTGATTCCATCTTTCCTCTCGTCATTCATGGCATTACCATGATAGGAGACTGTTTCCTCAGGGGACAGCATGCCCCCTATATCTCCCCACACTTCATAGATCCCCCATACACTAACCCCTCCAGGCAGTGGAGAGCCATCAGCAAAGAGCAACCTGAGCACCCAGGGCGTAAAGGGGACCTTAAGCATCGGGGCACAAGAGGTTGCTTATAAATTCATGCCTCTCTTTACAAGCCAGGAACTACTTCTTCTACCCCTCTTCACTACAGGGATGGCTTTATCTTGTGGACACGCTGCAATAATTGCAGATGCATCTTCAGATACTGTGTTTCAAGTCCCTTGGACCGTTCACGTCACCAGTGTTTTGAGCAGTACCAAAGGCAATGAGATCTGCTGCAACGCATGAAGCCCGTGGGTCAGCAGGGAACATTCCCTTTAGCCTCACATGAGCAGCATAAGACCTTACGTAAGACACAGGTATATTCAGCTTTACTGCCTACAGAAGCAGACCATTAATATTTTACAGATTTCTCATCCTCTCCACTTGTGTAATTTGTCAATGCCCAACAGGTCCTCTGCCAGCTATACATTAAAACCATTTTCAAAATATTTCATTGTCAGCCCATGGCACCTTCATTATTTATTAAGATAAGAGACATGATGAACAGGAACAGTAGGTAGCTTGTTTGCTCAAATGTACTTTATGAATCCTTAGAATGCACAGATCTGTTAGGAATATATACCCTGGAGGTATCAAAGAGTCAAAAGTATGATTCATGCAAATAATAAAAATATCGTATGCATGATATAGTACCAGCATAATCTGCCTGGGAAGTTCTGCTCTTGAATGTATACAAGCAGGACGTTTGAACCCTGTGACTTTATTTCAGGTGTACATCGATATAGATCAGAGACTTAATTGTATCTAATATGGTGTCTATGTTATGCCTTTTTACAGTATGATGAGTGAACAGCATGAACAGGTAAAAGGAGTCCATAGTTCATTCTCTAATCATTATTACTTTTTTAATGAGGAGTGGAAGAGTTCTCCCTTATACACTGGAAAAGGATTCCTTTAATTTGCCATTCTCTTCTACACAGTTTTTTTTTTTAAATTACCTTAAAAAACCAAACCAAGCCAACAAAAAAGCCAACAAAAAAACCAAACCAAATCCAAAACCCCCCACAAAGACCCCACCACAAAACCCAACACTTATGAGTCATTGTTTGTGGCCTGATTACATTATCTCTTGTTAATTCAGAGAATCATAGCACTTTTATGTTGACTATAGAAACTCATGAAGTGCACAAATAAACAAAGAAATAGATGCATGAACAAGGCAAATTCCCAGAGGAATTTTGAAGTGCGGTTAGAAAGCATCAGAAATTACTTAAGTCACTCTCTCACCCATCTCACTCCCACAGTACTACTGAAACCCCATTTGTGTAACAGGGAAAAGCAGCTTTTAGGACAGAAATCTGGACCTGGACACTGAAGTTTGTAGAAACACGTCATTCCTCTCCCTTTTTCAAGGGTACCAGGATATTTGTTAGAAAAGGAAGTGCAAAACCAGGCAAAGCAGCACCTGCGAGTACAGAAAGATCTGACACACATTTCTACCTCCTCAGCGCCAGAGCTACGTATCTCTCATCCAGCCCTGCAGTAGCAAACTAACTGTGCAGATCTTGCATTGGGAAACACCTTTGATCTCCTACCAGATAGCAATATACTAAAAAAAAACAAAACAAAAAAAAAAAACAACCCCAAAAAAAACCCCAAAACCAAACTCCAAAAACCCCGTCCTAGATTTATGCCTTCTGCAAGTTGGGTTCACAGTGTAGTTGCAGACAACCAAATGGCCTTATTGCGTGTCCTTTGCCTGTTAAAGGCAAAATGTTATGCAGAATTTAAGCTCCGACTATAGCACCAGGTACTCGGTAACTCTTCTGTAGCCCACTGGGCTTTATGCCCAGTCCCAAGTAGATGAGATTTGTTCCAACTCTAAGTACAGAAGCCTTTCCATAGAACCTGTGGAGAGATGAGTATATTTAACTTGGAAGACCCCCAGCGCGAGTCAGGATGGAGACAACCACTCTACAGTTCCCCAGATAACACAGACAAGCAGTTTGTAACAACCCGTTTGGAAAATCAGCACAGTAATTTCCTACTCATAATTTCCTTCAATAGTTTTAATGTATTATTCTCTCATTAAAGTTGTCCCAGTTATGGTGAAAATTATTTCCTGTCTATGGATGACTTGTGAACTGTCAGCAGACAAACACTTTTTGCATATTTGATTTTTAAACTGCATAATCAATCACATAGTATAATTTGTTTCCTGGTTGGACTAACTGATATTATAAATTGCTCTACTTCCCCTCTAAATAAATATTGTTTTGTGGGGAAGCAACTTAAATAGAAATCCATACCTGGTAGAAGGAGGAAAGTTGTATTTACAATCAACTCATAAGCAAAACTGTATTGAATTTTTTTAATGAAAAACCTGATAAAATGGGCATTAGTATAGTAGCATTTTAAGTCATATTACAATTTAATGATTCTGGTCATTATTCACTGGCTCTAAGCATCTGCACACATAGAAAATCACCTCTGATAAGGTAAGGAAAGACTATCATATATACTTATTTTAATCAAGCCAGCTGGTATTTAATTTTGTATATATTTCAGTTAAAAGAAATTTAATTTTCTCTCACACAGATAATTCTAATAGTAAAATGTAATCATATATCCATTACATATGACATTCAATTTTATGTTTAATAGAGCTTGTCAAATTGCAAATTGCAGTTTAAGACATAATCCTTCATAGGGCCTGTCACATACACAAATCTGCCATTTCGTTTTTATTAAGTTATCCAATAATTTCTTAACAGACAGTTAAGCTTTAGAAAAGATCTCACAAAGTTACAGGAGAAAAGTTCAGTCTGCGTTGGTCAAAGTCTACATTCAGAAGAGGGAAAAAACAAATCTGCAGCCTGGACATGATCATTTTGTGGTTGTTAATATTAAATTGTAGGAACAGTTACCCTCAAAGGTGTAAAAACATTATTTGCTCTTAAATCACATTCAGCCTCATAACTTCAATAGTTTTAATGTATTTTTTCATTAACTCCATCAATTACTATGAACACAATACTATAAGAAAATATAGCTTGCAGATTTCAAAATTATCCACTGTGGAGGTCTTAGAAACTGAAGGCACGGTGGAATAAAACAAAACATAGCACATATAAAAGAGATTTTGTAAGGAACAACTAAGGGAACAGCTTACTTAAAGAAAGTTGAGCTGCTACCTCCTATCTATGATTTTCTAATGTTGCCAGAAAAGGATGGGGAAATTAAGATTTCAGTTCCGTTTTCCTGCAGTGCTCAGCAGGGGAGCAGGACTCAGTATTTAGATGTTGAGGTTAATAGATGTTTTCAAATATTTTCAGAAAATGCTCTGCTAAATAAGGATATGGTAGTGTCTGTGTACAGAAGAATTTAGTATGTTATCATCGTGTGCTCTTTTACTATTTTTTTGGGTTTGCTTTTGTTTGCTTCCTTTCTTTTTATTCTTATGTACTTGTTTCTACAAAATCTAGATTTGCGCATTTACAAATTGTCACCCATTTGGATGGGTAAATGAAGACCGTGTTTTTGAGCCAGGTTCCTAGCTGGCGTAGCTCAGGATACAACTGAAGTCGACACAACTAGAAGTATATTTACACTGTGCTGTAATACTCCAATCAATGTTCATTTAACACAGAAACCTTCCAAAGCCTCCATGCCAAAGACTATATATTTCCATGAGTTGCACTCGAAGAAAAATCTCCAGAATAAAAAAAACCACCTTAACTTTAAACTGTGTTTATTAATTTCTATCTCAGCCCTTTAGGTTAGCTGAAGTATCTGCAACACAGGAGTACAGAGGCAGGGAGAGAAGGAGGTGGTGGTGGCTTTTTTCTTTAGTGATGAATGGAAGTCTGACTACAGCAGTGATGTACACTATCTCGGTTGCTGCAGGGGTTAGATCACATTAAAAGAGAACTGTGCAATTGAACTGACAGAAGGCGAATGATTAGGGCTGGACATCAGTCATTTGTTTCAAGGCTGTAACATGGTAGGAAACTCTGGGCACAGGTATTCATCTGCTGGATTTCACATTGGTCGATAGATCTGTTCTTAGATAGGAGAAGTGTTAATGTTGATATAAAATCATGTGATTTTTTTTTTTTTTTGTTCACCAGCAAGAACTACATTTAGAAACAGAGTCAGAAATTTGAAAATGTAAAAAAAAAACAAAAACCATCAGTTTTTGGGCCAGTGCCTGCCACAAGTGGAGGATTATTCCTAAATCATCTTGAGGATTGTCCACTCTAGCTAACAGTATCCCAAGGGAGATCACTTCATACACTTTCCCACAACTGATGTATAACACTGTCAGAAGCTTCTTGCTGATAATCAACCAAAACTTTACCTTTTTTAATGTATTTTTGTAACTTCTAGCTATACCCTGGCGTACTGAGCAATTCCTCTCCTGCCTTGGTGTTAACTCTGCTCATATACTTGTAGATGGTTATCATACCCTTACTTTATCACTGCTTAGGCAAGCTCTACACTTTCCACTTTCTTTGTCTTTTATCTTCAGGTCATTTCCCCTAGTCTTCAGATTTTATGTCACTACTAAGACACTAAAGGGAAAAATCCAATGTGCTAAGCTTTTGGTATACTTGATGGGAAGAGTAGAAATGTATTCGTTTGCTAAATTCTCTACTTCATTTCTAAGCATGTGCTTATTTCGCCTTTATGAAGTCTGGGTAAAATATTCAAACTGTAAGTGACATTTTTTCTCTTTATGAATTGTTCATAAGGAGATATATATTTTATTATATAGCTTGGTTTCTAATTTGAAAATTTTTGAGTTTACATTAAAACATGGATGAAGCTTATGAGCATAAATTGTGTTCAACTGAAAGAAGTGAATATTTGATATTATGTATATTATTTATATATTTATAGTCCCTTAGAATATAGCATTACTTGGTCTTTGTTTTCACAGGAACAGGGTGTAAGACACTTGAAAGAAATCACTAGATTAAAGATGCTTAAAACTCTGGACTCTTACTGTAATTGGAGAATTTTAAAAAGTTACTGACCATATTTCAGCAGACTGTTTTCTGTGGTTTCTTGATTACATAGCATCCCTTTGGAAACTTCAACAACTGTTCACAAATAAAAGTAGTAATAAAAAGGAGTAATTGGGATTGATTTCATTCAAGATTTAAAGTTATCTGAAAACGTTGACAGTAAAACACTGTAGATTATAAAGCACAATATTGATGTTTTGATATGGTTGTAGGTTAGTTTAGGTCTTGAATTAGACTTGCATAAAACATGTATTGCTTCATAGTTGTGAACAATGTGTGTATGCAAAATACAAACTGCTGCACACTGAGCAGTGTTTTGTTGAGGTGCTTCAGTGAAAGTGTTACAGCCATTAATATTACAGTAGCTGCCAAGGAGAAAGGTCCTGAACTGCGAATCCTCAACAGGGCTCCAGCCAGCCGTTGGGATGTACAGGGTGCATGTGATGCTCTGGAGGTCTCCAAAGTAATTTTTCACCTGTCCACACAGCATAGTTCTTGAATTCATCAGTCTGGCCCTCTCTCAAGCAAAAATGTGGTTAAGTTTCCTGCTTGGCCCTGCTCACCGGTATTTTGGAAAAGCTGCTGGGGTCAGGGCTCTGGCCAGAGTCCAGCAGAGCTCTTCAACAGGTCTCTCCTGTTGCCAAGAACAGAGGTTTTCGGGACCTTTCTTAATGGGACACTCTCACACAAAAAGCAGAGAAAGTGGTAACAGAGCTATACGTGCTTTTGGCGCATACTATCTCTGATGAGACAGGCCAGAGAATTAGAATAATCTTGGAAACGGCTCCCTTATTTTAATGAACTACATTGGAGAAAGAGGAAGTCAAATTTTCATTTTTTAATAAAGCTCAAATCTATCCCTAAACTTCTCATGCATATTTATTTGAAATAAGCTTTGTATGAATAAATATTTGTAGAAGACAAGAGAACAGAACTAAAGAGATAGAACTAAACCTGAGAAATTCAGATCAAGTTTTAGTATCTTCAGATTGGAAGAGTCTATTTACCATCACCCGTGTTTCAAATTGCCCTAGTTAGGTATTTAGTGGCAAGACATCTGGACAACCTGATCAAATTCTTTTAAAATTACTTGCATCAATGTTATATTTCATATCTGAATATTAGGGTACTTTAAATTACTTCAGTATCCTCATAGATGCTTGTCTACAAGAAGTAGATGCTCTACTTATTTTTTTAAATGCATTTTATATAACAAAATCCATTTTTCTTCACCATTCTTGCTTTTTCAGTCATTCTCTTGAAGAACAGTTCAACTGCTCTAACTGCCAAGCTCAAGTAAATTAAAACTCTGACTATTAGTCCCTGAAAACACGAGGATGCTTTCAAAGAATCCAATGGTTTGGACAGACACACCAAGGTAGCTGTGTTACAGAAGTCAACAACACTAATGAAAATTGCTTGGGTTTAAGATGATAAACAATACAACCAAGTAAAAAAGACTTTCCTTTTAAGGTATTAAACGATGTGAATAAAAATAATTGGATAGGATTCAAGAGATAACTGGCCACTTTTTTCAGAATAACATCGAGCTGCATTGTTTCTTCTTATACATTGGTATAAAGCAAGTGACATTGGTATAAAAGTCTGCTGCCGGACTGTTACATATGAGTCTTGTTACAAAGAAAATTGTGATAAACACGCTGCTTAGTAAATCTAGACAACTTTTACTATAAATCCAACAAAATGCAATGGACCAAACTTTAAAATAAATGAGGTAAATGCAACTTTTGTAGCACACAAGCGGTTCTCAAAAGCTTGACTATTGTAATCTACCTTTAATAGGTATTTTGAGATTTAAGGTAAAATAGCTTGCGCTAGAGCAGAGTTGGTTTGGAGAGATCATTATAAAATCCCATTATCACTGCTACAAGTTGGACTATTTGTCATCACAGAAGAGATGACAAGCTCAGAAATACTACATTTGTTATTATCAGATGATAAATGATATTCCATTAAAGCTGCAATACATCATCTGCAAAGCTGCAAAGAAGATATCAAACCTATCAGTACTTGACTTATAATTTAATTTTCAAAAGCTGTCAACTAAAATTCCAAAGGCTAAGCATTTTCATTTTCAAAGTTCATCTTATTTATTTTCCTCATCTGTTAGTCTAATTTTTTTGATATGGCAAAAATAACTGATTATGTGCAAGGCATAATTCTTTTTCTCTTGATTAAGTAATACATCAGATGTCACTTATGTATTAAAAATATATGACAAATAATAAAGCAAAAGAGTAGTGATGAACACACCTTATTTGGATTTCTTCTTTTATTTTTAAATGCAACAGTAAAGGATGGGTCAGTCTAAAAATATTTTGATTATGTTGTATTCCAACTAACATAAAGTCTGAGATTTTGAAATTTACCCTTTGAATTTTATTTTGTAGAAATAGAAAATGAAATATAAATGTACTCAAACTGGTACTTGGCAAATATCTGTTTAGCGTCTAAATAGTTTTGATATTCTAAATTCCAGAAAAGTATTAAAAAGTAATTTGGACTTGGGACTGACCAGCTGGGGAGCAGCTCTGCTGAAGAGGTACTGGGCTCCCGCAGGGGAGCAGGCAGAGCACAAGCCAGCCAGGGCCCTGGCAGCAAAGATGGCCAGCAGCATCCTGGCCTGTATGAGGAGGAGCCCAGACAGTAGATTGAGAGAATGGAGCACAGCTAAGCAGGGGCACGGGTTGCACAGAGAGCTCGTGCAGTCTCCATCCTTGGGGGTTTTCAAGTCCCAGCTGGAGAGAGCCCTGAGGAACTAGATCTAAGCCCATACCTGACTCTGCTCTGAGCCACAGGTTGGACTACAGATTTCCTGGGGTCCCTTCCGATCTGAATTGTCCCATGATCCCATTCCTATAGCAAAGAAATGCAGTGAATAAAAGGCAAGAAGCAAGCCCTGTGCTATCCCTATAACTACTGTTGCTCAAAAAAAACCCCACAAACAAACAAAAACCCACACCCAACCAAAAACCATCTCTTTACAAAAAACCTCTTAAAAAAACCCCCCAAAACTCCATGTTCATGTCTTTGAAGAACAATATTGTAGAGGACACTCTGTATACAAGTTATTTTTAATTTCGAAAAATACATACTGTCTGAAATTACATGACCGATGCAAGTACTGAAAGTGATAATCTGTAGTTTGATTATGCATTTTATTATTATTTCAGTGTTACCTAGTTCTTTGTATTTCTTAGAGTATTTCTAAAGTCAGGCTGCATCACAAAAGATCTGAATATTTTTACTGCTAGTTAGGCACAGCGTATAATGAAAGTGTTTAAACTATTGCCATGCCAATTTTTGCAATATGTTGCTGCTAAGACTAAACAAGCTTCAGACACCACTGCATCCTGCAATCCGTTTTTAAATTAATTGACTAAAACCACTTTCTGAGCTGATACATTGACATAAAGTTTGTGCCTCTTCATTTATTAATTTAGCATCAACTTATAATAGCATCAAAGACCTCCAGGTATGGCATTTCCTGGCAATAAATGAAGGGCATCAACCGAATACTGGGAAGCGATTCAAAATAACTTGGTAGTTAAAAGACATGAATTTGCTGTTTACTCTTTGATGTTAGTGCTCACCGTCTGAGACTGCCCTATGAAGAGAAAACAAATCCATAGCCCTACCAGCAATTGCTGTTTGTCTTTAAAAACATTCAGTTCCTCAGAGCATTTTCCAGAGTTCAGCAATAAGCAGTGTAACAGCCCAAGTTGGACACAGGGCAGTTTCTTCACAATTAGAGCAGAGCATAGAACGACAGTCTAACAAGCTTCTTGTAAATGCAATCCTCTGTGCCATGTATCATAGAAATATATGATTAAGGATACTAAATAATTTCTTTGTCAAAATGCGGAAATGAGAGGTTTTCTGGAAATACTCTTTGACATTCATGATTCTGAAGTGAAAATTAAACTGACGACTCTTTTACCCACCCTAATGCAGATAGTTCCTGCAATATCACTCTGTGCACGGGACCACATTTGAGGTGATATATTCAACTTCTACACCAATTTTTTTAAATTTTAAAAAGATCCACCTTTGGCTAAAATTAGCAAGCACTAATCTCTAGCACAGTTTTATTCGCCCTGTCTTGATCCGGCAGCAGTTATTCTGTTCTTCCTATTCCAACTTTGTGTGAGTTTCAGGCAGGGAGTTTTCATTCCCCGCACTAGATCCAGTTTAACTTCCTTTTCAATACTGCCACCTACAAGGGAAAACAATATCTACCGAGTTGCTTTGAAAACGTTGCCTTCAGCATTGTGTTACTCTGATCACATTCATCTCTGTCCTTTTTTTCAAATTTGATTTTAAATATTTACAACATCATACATCTTCCCCTCCCGAAATTACTAACGAACTGTTACTGTCTGTGAAACCTGCTGGATGAGTGATGGCCAACTAAAAAGGGAGCATCAATGTTTTATTTGTGAAATATAAGCTGAAAATAGTCTGCAGATTCCTTTTTTATTGATCTTCTACTTTAGGGAAAGGTACCTTATGTACTTAACAAAGAAAAGATTCCACTGTGTATTACACAATATTTAAAATCTTGAAGTAAGGAAGTAGATCGACATGTAATAGTCACTAACTTGAGGTAATCTTTAGAGAAACTAAAAAGTCAGCAGACAAGAATAAAGCAAATGCAGCTGAAAATAATTTACATAGAGTGGAAGAGAATTTAGTATTTCTACATTAAAAATACAGAAGAACAGTGTGGGCGGCAGATTAATGAAGAACCTAGCTGCAGGATAGTTTAATGAAATGAATTTCAAAAATACTTGTGGGCAGTGTTTCCACAGTTGCGTGCGAGTTCTGAAAAAGACTAAGAAAAACAGAATAGTTTTCAACTTCATTACAGAAGAAAATTGCAAGTTCAAATTTGATACCACCTAATTTTTACATCCTTGATATCATAATTTCTCATGGTTTCTCATTTTTTTTGGTAAGGGCACCAACAAAAGTCTTCCAATGACTACTGCCTGCCAGAGGTCTTAGTATTGCTGCTAATTGTAGCTGGAAGACCTACGGAAGTGATTTAAACCAGTGTGCAGAGCCATAGACCAAGCTGTGTACCAGTTCAATCTTTGCAGGATGACTGTAATAGTTGCCAGAACACGAGCAGCACAAAATATAGCTTGAATAAGTGACAAACAGAGGGATACAAGAAATAGAACGGGATTAAATTAAAATGAACGAACTACTGCTCAGAGTACTGCTAGGGTGAAAAATAAGGGAAAGGCGTGTAAATACTAAGCTGAGAAGTATTTGAACATGAAATAGGCCTTTGGAGCAGAGATAGTATCAAGGGAGATATCTCAAACTAGACTGCATATAGCAGAGGAATCAATTCAGATGGTTCATTGGTTCTTTTCAAGTCCCAGCCTCAAAAATATAAAAAATTCCACTAAATATCATTGGATAATATCAACATAAGCCTTTCAGTTATTATCAATATTACAAGAGAATATAGGTCCACTTTTACTATTGAATATATCCATATGTCACATAAATGCATCGCACTATGCATGCATGTATTCTGCATTTGTGCATATACTACAAAACGACTCCTTTTCACAAGGAGTCACATGGAAAAGATGAGGAGTAACGGGTACAAGTTCTTCCTGGGGAGATTCTGACTGGACACAAGAGGAAAATTTTTCACAATGAGAACAATCAGCCATTGGAATAATCTCCCCAGGGAAGTGGTGTATTCCCCAACATTGGACACTTTTAAGATTCAGCGGGACAAGGCGCTAGGCCATCTTGTCTAGACCGTGCTTTTGCCAAGAAAGGTTGGACCAGATGGTCTTTGATGTCCTTTCCAACCTGTATTCTATTATATAAAGCATACTCTATGTATATATACATATATATACACACACAAAGCTGTCATATGCATCTCAGTGCCCCGTGGTCCTGTGCTCTCCTGCCATGTACCAAGATGCAATGGATCTGATGAGCAATACCTGCAAAAAAGGCACTTTTTGTTTTGTTTTGGCCTGTGAATCATGAGTGCTCAATATTTGAGCACTGTTTAGATTAAGCATACTGTTTTCCCAGTTCGATGAACATAAATCCTAGAGTTATATTTCCAGCATAAATAATATTGTAAATTTGAATTTTACCTTTCCATAGACACGTTTTAGTAGTTGCTTAAGGCTCACTGCTTACCCAAATGTTTCTGACAATGAATTAATTTGCTAGAATATTTATAAGATGCAGATGTTCAGCAAACTAATTCTTTTAAAATATTGAAGAAATATTCATTTTCTCAAAGATCAACATTTCTTCCATGAGAACCCTAAACTGGTCAGCAGTAACTTGCCTATGTAGAGAATTAAGAAATAGGTCCATGGTTTTTGTTTTCTTAAGCAAAGATAAAGAAAAAGAAAACAACAAAAAGCCAGCCATAAAGATGGCAAAGTCTCTCTTCTTTTATTCAGTAATGCATCAGTATTAGCCTGGAGTGTTGAGGATACAAGACTGCACAGCGGCCTAAGAGTCTCTGCAAAAGCGTTTTATCAGTGAAAGGAGCAAGGAGTCCAAGATCTGCCTGAAGAAAGCCGTCAGACCTCTAATGGTGAAGAGCCATTTTAAATGACCTATTTTAAATTTGTTTTCTCTGAATTTCTAATCCATAGAAGAGAAACCAACAAAGAATATATTAATCTCCTCCTTTCTTCATCTTTATAGAATACAGGTACACTTCTGCTAATCCCAAAGAAACTCAAACCTTTGCTGTAGCCACAGTTGCTCTTTACGTGAACGTGAGAGCGGCCAGCAGCCAGGCGCTGCCAGGGAGTCCACATTGGCAGTTACCCACCGCCTGGGACCTGCCCAGGCTCCTGCCTCGCCTGGCCCAGGCACTTGGACCCCTCTCCTCTCCTGACCAAAACGTGGAGAGCAGGTCTTCTAGTAGAACATGCACAGAGAGAGAGCGTGAGTGCACTTTGATACCATTGCCCGTTGTGGATTATACCACTAGTAGAATACTAGATAGTAACAATGATTTTTAAAAAAATTTTAAAACAATGATAATAAAGAATTCATACTTTCACAGTGGTGATCCATTCCATGCCTGGATTCTAATGTGGAGACTTTTTCAATCCCAATGTTATTTTTCGTGTTTTACAAAAACTTAACATCGATTTTCCATATCAACACTCCATCAGAACCAGAGACCCATAGACCTTCCTATGCTTTTCGATTCCTATCAGTATCCTGTTACAATTTTCTATATTAATAAAAAAAGCATTAATAATGAATACATGTCTCTATTTCTGGCTTCGTTTTTTTTTAACTGCACTAGCAGTCCTTGTTTGTACTAACATAAAATCAAGCCCCTCTTGTGTTAATGTGTTTTTAAATTCCTTCTGCAACTTTTCCTTGGGGTGGGGGGTGGAGATAAATCTGCTCTGTCATCTATCCTAGACAAATGAATCTGGAGAATTTTGGAATTTACTTGTGTGTGTTCAAAAATGTTTCTTTTCAGACGCTGAAAGTAGACTGGAAGCTGCTTTTCATAAAGATAATGGAGTCATCAATATCTCAGCCCCCTCCTCCTGCTATTCCTATGCAGATTACTGACTCATGCTTTAACATAAACTCTGTGTTTGCCTGCAGAGCTCTCATTACCTTTGACATCATTTTTGGTCCCAGAACATCTAATTTTCAACTGTAGAGTACACAGACGGGAAAAGAGAGACAGTACTTGTTGCCTTTGAATTATACAGAAACCAAATTCTATTGTTATTACCTTTTCTTGTCACACTGATGAGAAACAAAGAAAGCGATGCTTTTTGTAATGCATCTGTATAACACTGAGATTGCGATCCATTACTTCAAATGGCACCTTATGTTCCTAGTGTAAAAATGGATGAAAATATTTTTCTTGAGCATTTAAAGTTATATATTATAATGTTTTCAGCTCAGATCCCAGAATATTTTGTTGCAATCAAAGATGATGATACTGGTAGATTAAAAATAAAAGCAAATAAACAACAATCCCTTCTCCTTCCTCTGTACCATTTACATATGAAGTGACAAAAGCATCCTGCTGCACCAGGGGAATTCAGATGCTTAAAGATACCAATACCTCAGTTTATTAAATTCAGAATCCTTCTGAGCTGGAAGAAAGGATCGCCCAGCAGTCGTTTTGCTGCATGAGCCTCTCCGCTGACTTGGATACTAAGTGCGTGCAACTCCCTGCAGGTTTGGACATAGGTGGAAATTCTCCCAAGGGATCTTGGCACCCATGAGGAATCAGTGGATGGATTGAGATTACGCAGATAGGGCATCTAGACAGGAATTCAGGGGATTAATTTCCTTAAGGACTTTTTATAGAACTATTATAACTTCTACTGAAGTAACAGAATGAGATATTAATTAGAAAAAAAAGATTTATACTCTGGATCCAGATATAGCATGGCTGATACAGTTTGAGGAGAAATTCTTACATTTATAAACAGTAAATACACACCAGTAAGTTACAGAAACATCCTTTCTTGCACAATTTATCTTTTTTCTTCCCCCGCGCGCCCCCCCCCGCCTGTACCACTACCAGTAATAGCTACATCTTGTATGATTTTGAGAATTTTGTAGCTGAGACTTCACTTCTAATTTGTTTCAGATTATACGGAAGAAAGCAATAAGGTGTTTCCATCCTCAGCAACTGCACTGCAAGGAGTACTTTCAAGTGAATATATTGTGCTGTAATTCCTGCAATCTGTTTTTGATATTTTGGTGCTGGTGTGTGAATTCTTTTGTACCTGTTGCTCATTAAATATTTTTTACATAAAGCATTTGGTTTGGTTGGAGATATGGAGTCTCAATTTTTTGTTAAGTCTCACTGCATAGATTTTAGCCTCTCCATTGGCAACCATAGAAGAGGTGAAAAATACTCCAAATTTGAGTCAAATTACAGAGTACGCAAATTTGTGTGCCAACTTTGTATAGGTTTATTGCACATCTTCTGCAGAGATAGCATTTTTTTTTTTTTTTTTCCTTTACTACATCCTTATGATTCTATTTTGGTAAAAGAAACCTATAGGTGCTCCCCCCCACACCTTACCCCAATTCCTGGGAGATCAGAACTGGGACTTTTTTCCACAGAGACGCGGACTGAGGAACTTTGAAAGGCTTTATCTTGCAAGGGTTACGATTATTATGGAATACATTGAATATGAAGTCTTGTTTGAGACCAGGACTACAATGATATTACCTATTCTCCATATATAAGTACCACCACTCCCACCTGATTTTGCTCTCAAAAATATATTTTGTAATTAATAACATCATTCATTTCTAGGTGAGCTTCCAGTGCAAAAGTAAAACCAACCAAAACCCCAAAGCAAATCCTCAGGGAATCAAGAAAAAGAATGAGACCAACTATAGAGTTGGTCTATAGCAGTTAAGCTAAAAACTTAATAACCTTAGTGGCTATTATGAATGTAAGAGAAGAAATAAAGACTTCTGACTCAACTCTAAATGAATAAAGATTCAGAAAAATAAGCTAGAGTATATTAGAACTAGCCACACACAGAGCTGCCTCTGCCTTTGGAGGGATGTATTGTTTCCTTTTCTACATTCATTACTAATTTTCAGAAACATAACAATAACCTCTTCATTCTGAGCTTCAAAGGTGGGTCATGAAGACTTTCAAATGCTTTCTCATGGAAGCTTTATTTTCTTTAATGCTGTTGCTTCTCTTGTTTTCTAGCTTTTTTATTGAAAGCAATCAAGTACACCATGGAAGGGAGTGGAGGAGGTGAGCCCACGAGACCTTTGTTATTAGAAAAAAGCTTGTGACTGAAGATATAATAAGACTGAACATTCAAATTAAAATCTCTACTTTTTAAGGGCTTGTGATAGACTAATGACCCCCAGGTTTCCTCATTCCCATGAGCTGAATGACCTATGACACTTTGGACATTTCTCTGCATGTGCCGCTTTATAGAGCGAAAAAATAATTACACGATACCACTGTTAAAGGTGTGCTGCTCACCAGTGCATGCTTCCAGCATCTTTCCCATTCACTCATTGGCAAATGCTTAATGTCATTACTAAACTCAGACATACAGGAGCCTTATAATTCAATGCCAATTAGAGAAATGCTACCTCTGTGCAGGACAGGGAAGACAAGAGTGGCTAATCGCTTCCTTTCAGTGGGGTGAGGCTGAACTGTAGAATAAGATTTTGGAGAAAGAAAGAAAGAAACAGCAGCTTTTCAAGTATTTCCTAGTCTGTTTTCATCACAGAGCAAATGGATCCTTATTGAACCTCAGTGCAGTCTCAGAGCAACACCCCTTTTCAGAAATAGGCTTGTACCTTTTCTGAGTCGCACCAGCCCTGGAAGCCAAGTCACAGGGAAATGGCATCTGCTCTTTCTCTTGGGTCCTTATAAATTACAGGTTTAAGAAGGAATAGTTCATCTGTACCTGAGAACTAATTATATATTTTAAAGTCCAAAACTGACTACTCTCCTCAAAGCCATCTGAGCGAGCCTGATCCTACATCACCTCTTCTACTATATTTTCCACTCTATTTTATTTTCTCTTTCAGAGGTGGCAGGAAAAACAAAAACAAAATAAAATAAATAAGCCAAGAACCAGGCATAGTTGCAAAAAGGGGGAAAAGGTTTTGGCTTCCTTGAAACAAATATTAACGTGGCATGCCACACAAGGTAGGTATTGATAACTGATCATGCCCACTTACCACTTTTAATATATATAACAAATACATAGCAGAGACTATCTAAAATGCAAGGGTCAGACAGAAATTTGCGTGTGTTGAACGGGCACTTCAATAAAGAGGATATTATAAAGTCTTAAATAAAGGTTACTGCAAAAATGATAAATTGGTACATCGAAAAAAAACTGCTCAGCTGAATCTTTTATTGGAAAAATATCCTTAACTAGGTTTTAAAGGAAATTAGGAATTTTAATTATTTGGCTGAGAGCCTTGCTTTTGGAAATAACTCTTCCCAACCTCCTTACCCCAAATATCAAACAGAATCAGTCTGAGGACCTTCAGATCTCACCACAAGCTTTTAATTCACTTTATTAGGTAGCGCAGGTTTCGCAAGGCAAATTTTCAAAATACAACAAGCTCCCTTTCCGGTGACTAAAGGTATAGGCCCTCAAGGACACGTCAAGGCTAACATCATCAAGACGACTTAGGCATTATTCTGCCTTTGTAGGTAACTCTGTACCCTGACCTCCACCTGAACACCTGACAGCCCTAAATATTAGTACTTGTTAACCTAACCTTGCCCGGGATTAAATCTGATTTAAACACCAGATGTCAGTGTTGTGCTTATGTTACACATAGCTTGGTCTGGAAGATGTCTTGTTCTTTCACCTATGAAAAGTGTACAACTAAACCAAAAGATTTTGTAATCTTTTAACTGTACTATATCACATAATGTAGTACATAATTCTGTCTTTAAAAAAGCACTAGCTCCGCTGGAGCAATTGGCACACCAATTTCAGAAGCAGCATTAGGGCTTTGGTGCGATATGAATCAAACATACCCCACTTCTTTGAAAATTCTAAACCAAGTAAGACTTTTAACTACTTTATGATTATTTTCCTCTATTTCCATGAGGAGAAGAGGTAAGCAATGGATTATTCTGACACTTGTTAAACTCCTGTATGATACCACCAATTAACAACTGGTCTGGTCAGAGTGGATTTGCTCTGCAGAACCGCTCCAGCTCTGCAGAGGTCTCTGTTGTGAAAAAAATTCTCAGGGGAACTACAGAAAGATAAGTTGTTAAAGGAAACCATGTCAGCCCGTTGAACAGATGATATCTCAGTCCATGCCTATTGAAGCCACAAAACCCTGACAGAGGGAAAATGAAAATAGTATGTCATGAGCCACATAATATACGTTTTAATTTTATAGCTTGAGACCAATATTTAATGACCTGTCTTTCATACGAGAGCTCTGTCTTCTGTCATTCGAACTTTCACACTATATTCTCAAATGAGGGAAAATAAACCAGATCTCTGTTAGCTTCTATTAAATACCGAATTCCATACGAATTTATAAACACACAGAAATCAATGTTCCTGTTACACAAGTGTTGAAATATTTTTGTATTGAGGTTTCAGAATAAAATAGACGTTAACCAACACTGTCTGCAGAAAATCTATGAAGTCTTGGTGTTTTAGGGTTATGAGGTAGTCGTACACGGAATGGCAAATGTTGGATTAACTTCACTTGTGTCGTTTCTGACTTCTTCCACAAGATGGAGTAGTAAGATTTGAGCTGCCAGAAACGCTCATTGACTTAGTAACTAAATTTATTTCTGTAGTGATTAGGTCTGATTCACAAGTATAAACTGATATAACAGAACTTTCTTAGAACTTCCTTACATAAGGAGATATTATCCCCCAAACTTACAAAGAGCGAGGAAGATACTGACCGCGGACTGTGTTTTCCATAGATGCATTATGCATTTCAGTCAAAAGAAATATCCAGTTTTAGTATCTGTAAAGGATGGTAGAATATTCAAATCGTTCTAGCCTAAGGGTGACTAATAGGTGACTCAACAAAAAAAAAAAAAAGAACTAAGGCACTTGTTGCCCAATATTTGGTAAAACAAGGAAAAGAAAGGGAAGAACAACATACTTCATTATGTAACTCACTGTAATAATTCTGGGGCATGTGGACGAGTACCACGTGAGCTGTGCATGAAACAAGGGTGGGATAAACACCCCTAGGAGTTATCATGCCACTTGGGAAGGAAAACGAGGTGTCTTCAATGTTTTCTCTCCTCCATCCAATGCTTTTTCACTGCAAAAGGAAGGGCCAAGGGAAGTCTTAACACAGACAGAAATATAACAGCTCCCGCAGGGACAGGCAGCATAGCGAATAAGAGGAGAGTATTAATATCCCCTGTGATGCCAGCAGTTTTCTAAATCACATCCAATTAATGCTTAGATCAAAAGCAGGTATTACAGCAAGTGGAATTTACCCCTTGACTCTCTCCTCTTCCCACCCCTTCCATTGCCTTCACTGTGATGCACAAGTGTCTCTAGCTCAGAGCAAACACAGCCAGATTGCATCAGCCGCAGAAAGAATCTTTTCAACCTCTTTTTTTGAAAACAAACAAAAACAGCCTCCTCCCAGGCAATTTCTGCTGCCTTTCATGTCATTCATACTCGCCACGGATTATGTTGTACAGAACTCAAAGCCTAATTATGTTTCTCTCCCGTACACACAAACATCATCCTGGGAGCAAGCAAGCAGACCTATCTTGAGAGTTCTGGTAGAAATAAAAGTAACCATTTATCAACCATACCTCTTCAAATGCAGAAGAAACCCAATAAAGATTTACATTTCCTTTTATATTTGATGAAACCAAGCTGTGGAGACAGGCAAGATTTTTAGGACTTGCCCTCTATACTAAGTGTCCACCTACTTTAAGCTATCATGACTCCTATTTAGAGGTGAATAATTTTTTTTGGATGAACAGCTTTTGCATACTTAGGCATACTATTTCTTTTGAGAGTTGTTCTTTAAGTGGGCAGGTACCTAAGGAATACTTAGATCTAGCTTTTACAGTATTCTGCCTGTCATAAAAGTGAATTGCATTCTCACCTGTTATCAGTTGGCCATATTTTGATGGCGTATTTTGGTGGCCATATTTTGGACCCAAAAAAGGTATCAGTAAGACCTTTATGTACTAAGTTACCAAAAGTACAATAAATAGGTCACAAACAGAACGGACCTCGACAGAAGCCCAGTGGCTATTTTTGCAGATGTTATGTGTGAAAAGTATCATGAAAGGGCTTTGAAGACTTATCAAATCAGTAGATTTAACAGGGAAAAGGCAAGCCCAAGGCTTACCTTACAGTGCTAATCTTCAGGTTATCATTGGAAGAATCCCTTGACTGCACGAAGGAGGCACAGAAACCATGTCAATTATCCTATGGAAAATAATTAGAGATGTACACAAGGGCCTTTGAAAGAAGGAGCTTCTTAGGTGGAGCTTGGAAGGCTGCTAGCAGTGCCCAAATCTCTGTAACTGGTCTCCGGAGAGTTTTAAATTCTTAGGGTTATGTCGCAAATTACACGTTATTCCTTTCCTTCAGTAGGACCTGTAAAATGCTGACAGGTGAACAGGTTGGCAAATTTAGACTGCCTCTTTCCCCTGCCTCCTGGACTATTTTTATGCTGCCATGAACTTTCCACATGCTTTGTAAATAAAAGTAATTGGAATTAAGATGGATTAGCCACTTCTTTGGCAGCAGGTAGTTTAGAAGAAGCAAACGTGACAGTCTTTCTACTTAAACTTCATTCTACTCTTCCTCCTCAGAGAATGCGCTAAGGCCTGGAGCATGTCACTGGAGGCAAGGATTGCCAAAGCAGGATGGCACTAGCCTGTTTGTTTGGGTTTTTTTTTTATGCTGATGATTTCACAACCTTGCCATGCTTCAGTATTATTCTCAGCTTCCATTACTAAATAAAATGACTACAAATGTTATTGCAAAGTGACAGAAAAATTATTTTCTGCAAGTATCTCCTAAGTTTGTGGATAGCCTGTTGATAATAATTGTGTCTAATAATTTAACAATAATCTCTTACTCTGACATGATGAATGTTGCAGGGGGCACCCTGGAACACTCCTATTTTTCTGTGATAAGGGTGGTACAGGGGAGCAGAGCTGCACGCTCAGCTCGGTCCCTGCTGTGGCACCAGACTTTTGCTCTGCTGCGACAGGGCCACCTGCACTTATTGTACCCTTCAAGACAGGTTCTAGAACTTTTTGTTAGAGTATCTTCACAACAGCACAGTGAAATGGATGGTGATGGAAGGCACAAAGAAACTACAGACCAGATCCTCAAAAGTACTGGATGAGGAGCTGGTAACACCAATGCCCTGCAGGACTTAGACCCCAGTGGCGCTCAGGCCCAGGTCGCTGGGGAAGCACAGAGCAAGGTCCTCTGTGGAGAGTGCTGTAACCACCTGCCAGCTGTCAGCACTCCTTCACTGCACTGATTTGAGCTCTGCCTGGGACCTTGGGGTAAGAAAAATCATCATCTGCTAAGAATCTCCTTCCTGCCATTGGAAACCCTTTCAGTGAAAAATCACCTCCAACTTTTTCTTTAGGAGGAAACCTGAGTGAGAAATTGTTACATAAACTCTGAAGTCACTTCCAAATTTCACTTACTGCAAATTACCCAGTATTTGGCTTAGCTCTATTTTCTGTCAGGAAGAAAGAACACACACACACACACACACACACACACAAAACCAAGAAAGTTTCCTGAGTCTTTCGGAGGTAGGCTCAATTAGCTCTTGACTTCACTTCTCCAACCAAGCCCCAAACGAGACTGTTGTCTTCTTTCCTCTTAGAACTTCCCTCAAGTTCATTTCCCACTGCATCGCCTCCCGTATGGCGACTACTGCAAAGCATTTTCTTTGTTTGTTTGCAGGTGCAGGGTTCGCCGCACACTACTGCAGAGCTGGGTGAGAGCTGTGCTAGAGCGAGACACTCTCCCTGGATATCACCACAGTCATGGAGTCCACCGGAATAACTCAAATGGTTGATTTAAATATATCACCTGATGGATTTAAATTCGGAGGCTGAGTCAGAGAGCTTTTCTTAGAGCATTTTTAACTCTGGAAATTGCTCCCCGGTGATATGATAGACTCCCTAGTCCATTGACTTTCAGGACGATGTCCAAGGCTTATATATTTATTGATGCCTTTGCCTGACGATGTTGTAATGATTTATATACATTTATTGAGGACATGTTGAAGGAGTTCACTTAGTTGAAACTAGTCAATATGTTCTTATTTTGTTGTTATCTTTGTATACAAGCCAAGAATCCTAGTGATGAGTGCACTTTATAAATTGTAAAATAAATAAATTTATGCTAAACCATGTAGTTATTTATGGCTCAGAGAGCTAACTTAGCTGAGGCAGCAAACTAATGTTATTGGAACCTAATTCATTCTCAGACTTCCAGAAGCAAGGATCAAGTCAATTATTCCAGTGTGACACGAAAACTTTATTTATTGTTTCATTGATTAAGAATATGTATGTGTTATTTACTTAGGATATTGTATCATTTAAAAAAAAATATTTTGTAATCCATTAAACCTTGTTTTCTCTTTGGAATCCCATTTCCCAAGCCTAGCATTAAAAAGAAGTCAGGAAGTGAAAAGAATCATGTTTGGAAGAGTCTCTCTCCGGTTCACTCAAGTAGAGAGAGTGAAAGGTATTTAGTCCCCATCCTAGTAGCAGCACTGGTTATGCACTTGTACCAGGGCTAAAGGTTCTTTCTGTTCCCTGGGATAAGCCACTCACTCAAATCTCCTGGTGCACCTGGGTTTCACATGGAGAAGCAGTCATTACTAAAATTCACTGAGCAGAATTTACTCACCCACGTCTAAAATCCTAAATAACATACAGACTAGAGAAACAAGAATTAAGAAAACAAATGGCGCTGTTGGGGAAGGGCACCTATCCAATTCCTGCAAAACTATTCCAAAATGCTAGATAGGTAACAGCCCCAAAATACTAGTGTAACATATACAAGGCCAAGTAGCACTCTTTCACGAGCTCCTATTTTACCATAAGCCTAGAGCACGATGCTTTATGCAGAATGCTCTAAAGGCTCTGATGCAAGAGCCATGAAATCACACCAAACGATGGCCATTACTTCCAACACTTTGAGAGCCCACTCCAGATGAGCTACGCCATTCAGAAAGGAATTTCTTCCCCTACAACCAGGCTGTCAGTCATTACTATCTGGGATTAAAGGGAACCTTGACTGTGGTAAGGAGCTTCCCCCTCCTCCTCATTATTCCACATGTGACTTCCCAAACCTGGTTTAAAACAAACAAAATGGATTTTCCCCAGTCATTAAATAGCATTTTCATGTTATGTACACCTCAATCAGGCCTCTCAGTGCACCAATCACTGTTACACACAAGTGACTTTCGGATGTTCTCCTAATGATTTGTTTAACATCAAATGTATTCCTCTCCTTCAGTTGTCCCAACTGTGAATGTAGAAACAACAAAGTACTCATGATACAAGTTTCAACTTCAGTGAGCCTCTTACCAGATGGTATTTTAGATGTCAGCAATTTAACCTAGTGTACTAATATGAAATTGCAACCCAGATGGAGGTGTTAGATTAAAAAGCAGTCCCCATAGGTTTTTCTGATATATGAGATAATATAAAATCTTTTTTGCCTATGGTCATGGGCTCCAGCTTTTACTACTTGTTTCCTGGAGGCCATAGCTCTTCTCCCTGTTTTCCAACCTGTTCAACAATTCCTCAGAGGTGGCAGTGAAGATTTTTCTATAAAATAAGTTTGGATGTCAACTGGGGTGTGGTGACAATGACAGACCTCTTTCAATTCCTATGATTCAGGCACAGCACAAGAATGTAAATAGTCTCAAGACTATTAACTATGACTGAAAATGTGTATATTATTTGTTATTAGTCAAGCCTACAGTTGTTCTTGTCAAGCTGTTTTTCTAAACCTTACATACTCTTTACAATTACATGTTAAAACTAACAGAACTTACTATATCGCAACTGAAAAACTTAAAGCAGTACATTTGGACGCTTCTACACTCCAGTGAAAGGTGCTTATTTAAATGAGATGCAAAACAGAGACAGAAGACAGTTTAGAAGAGATAATATTTTTAGAGGTGTTCTGCATAATCTATGAATCTATTATTTCTTACCCACTTAAAACAAAACCATCACAATCCCCTATTCCCAGCTCCAGGTACCTTTTAACAATAATAAAAGTAGATTACAAAAATTAAAGAGTGACTTTACTGAAACTTCTGATAAAGCTGGCTCCTTCCTAGTTTACCAGATAGGCTGTTAAAGAGCCAGACCTTGAAAACCTGGGCTTCCCAGCAACACCATGATGGAAAATACCCAAATCACCTCTAATGCTGAAGTCAGAGCTCAACATCATGACCTCCCTTCCCAGTTGCAAGCTTAAGGTGAACTGCTCTGATAACACCTGCAGAACTGCACAAAGAAAGAAGTCCTTTTAACAGGCAGGTGCAGTCATTTAGGACGTCACAAAGCAAAGTAAAATAATTGTATTGATTAAAAGCCAGTACATGTCCCAGAACATGAATATCATCTGCTCACAGAGACTCCTACGAGCAGCTTCACTTCCCAAGTGTACACCCCGCCAAGCATTTCATCATCTATTTCATAGGGTGCAAAAGCAAATATCAGCTCTCCAATGACATCAAGCAGCAAAAGTATTATACTGTTCTGGTCACTCTATATGCAATAGCGGATTTTAGCCATGACACCAGTTGCAAACTCTGACGGCAATGGGCAGACAAGGATATAAGGGGTAATTACACTTTCTCTATCTTCAGCTGGGGCCCTCACTTAACATCATCTTTAAACATACCTGGATTTAAGCTTTCACATCTGCCAAGCACAAAGCAATGCTTTCAACAATGACTTTTTAATAGCTTCAGCATTCAGACAGTACTGCTGCCGTCTTAATCATATTAACACCGCCACACATGCTAGAAATGAGGAAGGAATGTTTTCCAATCACACAAGTTGTTCGTCATGTTGTAGGAAACACCTCCAGAGCCCTAGCGAGAATGAGGAAGACAGCAGTGCTCAGTCAGCTCTGTTGCCCTCCGTTGCACCCTGCACATCCAGCGGAACATGTCAGAAACCACCTGCCTAGAACATCAAGCCTGGTTGGCATCAGCCACCTGATACTCATAAAACTTTTTTGACCTTTACTAGAATCCCCTCTTCCCCCAATATGCTGGTATAACAGCAAGCAGAAACGGTCCTGCTCATGACTTCTTGCTTGCATTTATGGTTACTAACACTGCCGCAGAAATATACACAGTATATTAAAGTTGGAGGAAATACTACATTTTTCATAAGAAATATCTATTCAATTAATAAGCACCAGTGATTAGACTAAAGTACCTATAGCATTTATTAATGTGGTTAGTGAAATACGTTAAAATGAACATAATTCTATTTCACAGTCATTTTAACCAAAAGACAGATGCATTTAAAACTAATAAAGAACTTAAACACTTTTTTTTTTTTTAGAGTAACACTAAAAACTTTTTGGACCCATTAGAAATAGTTTTAATGCATAAATAACTCTTTGGGTGCTTAAAAAAAGAAATTAAGAAGCTTCCTGAAAAATGGGGTTGAGTACCAAGTGTAGAACATAACCAAAAGAAGGAGAATTTAGTGTAGGTTTGGATCTTCTGCAAAGCATTTATCATTGCTTTAGCTGGCGTCATGATCACTTCTCCTCTCTGGATAATGGATTGTAGGGAGTGTACATGAAAACCCAGGACAGGAGTTACTTAAATGTTGTGCCCTTAATATAGAAATCAAGTGGAATGGTTTGAAAAGGAAATGTAATTTTGACAAGAAAATAAGTATATTAAGGTTGACAGGGTAAAGCAGGTCTGCTTTTTGTCATCTAATATTCCCATGATTGTTGAGGTACCTGCAATACAGCAGAATTTGATGACTAATAGGAGTGGTGGGTGTTTTTCAACCTTCCACAATTTGTGCTGATGTAGTTATGCTTGTCATGGGAAGCATCCTTCCTGAGCTTATGATTGTGGCTAGACTGTAACTATTAATAGGTGTGAGACACATATGTGGACTATATTTTTGTGCATTTCAGTATAATGAAAGCTTGATTCCCAGGTCTAGCTTTGTGCTACCTTTATTGTACTGTTTGCTTTTCTGGTGTTACAGCGAAGTAGTGCAATGGTGAATCTGGCCCTGAATATTTAACCACCAAAAATTGTTGAGCAGTAAGTAAAAAGCATTGTTAGAAAGAGGTGTATTTGGAAATGGAAAGCACCTTGTCCCCAGCGTACTTTGAGGTGATCACACATTTAATTAACATTGCCTCGGAAAGCACTGTATTACTTTTAACCAACATCACTCTGGTTTCATTTGTATGATAGGCGTAGATTTCTTTGCATGATTAAGTGTTATATATTAAAAGCACACACACACAAAAAAATCCTAATATGCCTCTACTATCTAAAGGTCACTGAATACCCTAGTATATGAAAGTGCACAAATCTCCTAGGGGTACCAAAGTAAATCTAGGGGTTAAGTTTAAAGAGGAAATAGATTACATCTCTCTTATCAGTTCTTATGTTTGCTGCTATTTTGTTGCAGCTGTGGTAATGCAGCAAATATGGCCACTGCTACTCTGCTGAAAGAGGATCTTTATAAATTCCAGTTGTCAACATGAAATCAATTCTGCTATGGGCAAAAGAGTGTTTCATCATTCCAATATTTGCACTCAGCTAAACCATATCCACAGGCTGTATGTGTCTTCATTTATTTATTTATTTGGAACTGGGAGTACAACACGTTTTCAGCCCAGAACTGTGGATCTGTGGCAAAATTGCATAAAGGTTGTGCAGTGAATTTTTCTAAGTAAATGGGTCCTTTGATTTCAAATGAGAGAACAAAGCCTCTAACTGATGCACTGTGGATTCAGTCTGAGCTATGCTTCCTAGTCAAAGAACAAATGATGTATCATTAATTAAAGACGAAAAATGGGAAGAGAAATGATGATTACATATCTTGGCATTCCATAATGATTTTTTCCGTGTCTTACACCTATGGTAAATAAGCCAAGCACTCAGTAGCAATAGGGGAGAAAAAAAAAAAAAAAAAAAGAGGCTTCAGTTTGCAATTTCTTTTTCTTAGTCTTTCTTCTTCCAGTGAAAGTGTCTATAAAATTTTTAAAGGAAAGTAGGTTGCTAAAATGTACTTAATTTGCCATGATAGATTGAGTCCATGCTTCAGTGACTGTAATTGAATCTGTGACCTATTTCTTTAGTAAAGTAGAAATAGTCTCTTGGGTTTTTGTCACTACCATCTTTTAATGAAATTCAAAAAGACTGTCAAAACGTCTACTTTTTCCACTAGTTGTTAATGTTATTACTTTACAATTTGTTACTTTTTAATTAATCTTAATAAATGTGTACACAGTCTACCTGGCAGTTGGAAATGGTAGACATCAATTCATCACTGTCACACTGTAAAGCAAAATTAACAGGACAGAAAGGGCATTAAAAGCAATAGAATATTGAGACACATATTGGTTCTACTTAGACATACTTTATATCTCTAATTTACAGGATCTGTATATTACAGCAGTCCCACTCCCATAGCTGAAGTTAAAGGATCTGTCAGCACTTTAATCATAACCCCGGACTATTTCCAAGACATTGCAAACTCAGCCTTCAAATCAGCCTTAGGACTGAATTTGGTAAGGAGATTCCCATGCCAGCACCACCCCACTCCACCACCCGTTTTCCTCACCAGAAGATATTCTCACTATGTTTTAGCCATTTAGAATATCACACCATGGGGACCTGGGATGTGACCCAAGGCTTGGGTGATGCCCCGACTCCAGACTCGGATGAGATAAACCCTACTTTTCCCACTCAGGGTTTCCAGTGGGAATGTAACAGACAAACGGGGCAGAAAGGGGGAGTTTTTATCTAGTCCCCCAGTGCAGACAGTTGGGGAAGCAGAGCAAACCTTTTCTGCCCTACAGTCCAGACATGGCCTTAGTATCTTAACAGGTGCTCTTTAGCTTGATTATTTTTCATTCATTGGTGTCTCTAGGAAAAGTCACTCTGTCAGTTCTTCACTCATCAAGGACTGAGATGACACTAGCTTGGTGTTAATATGGATCTGCGGATGATCTTACAAAACAATCAGGTGCAATGTTCCTTTTATACTATTTTTAAGCCTGTAACTACATAACTGTTCTTTTATGACCAGTATTACAGCTGCACATGGACAGCCTAGGGCTGGCAATCACAATGGAGGGGGTCTTCAACAGAGCAGCATAAAGCAGCTCCTGTCACTGAGGATAATTTCCTCATTGCATAATGATAGGGAAGATACTGTTCATGTAAAACCGAGACCTATAGGAAGCTGAAAATGCAGTCCAGATTGCCCCCATCTTTGGGGGATGCAGGCTGAGTGCCCACAGTCTCTTGTGAGAGCAGGGTTTTTGCCCAATTGCACACCCCTATCTCCTGTTGTGGACCTGCAGCAGAGGCGTTCTCTGCTGGCGTATACGCTACATCAGACTCACAGGAAGAGAACGCTATATGGACCAGCAATTTATAATTCCAGTATGATCTTCTCTCCCACTCAGCCTCAGCACGAAGTAACATGAATTGCACTTACCTGAAACTATTGACAGATTTTAATTTTTTTTTTTTTTAAACAAAACTCTTGAGAGTAAAAAACAAAGAGCAAACAAAATAATCCCAGACCTTGATTTTGCTTTAAAAACTCCACCTCAACACTTAATTACATTCCTAGTCCTTTAGTCTCTCTCTTTTTTTTTCCTGCCTCCATCCTACAGCTCTTTGCATTGTAATCAAAGTCAAGAGTAAAGAAGCCATAGGGTAAAGGGCTTAGCTCAGGAAGGTAACCACTGTGCCCTCTTTGGGGCACAATGAACCAAGGGAGCTGTAAAGGCACCAGATCACACTTTTTTTGTTTTCAAGTCACATAGGTGCTGTCTAGTTAACAGCAGGCTACTGGTGTAATTTAAAGCACAATACAGAGTACAGTGTACTTCAGCTGGACACAGATAGATCTGACTGCAAAAGGGTACCATACAGGCTGACAGGTAAACTGCTGGCAGGACACCTGGGGAAGCTTATCTCACCATTACCTATGATCTAATTGACCTCTTTCTTAACTAAGTGAAAGGCTTTGTTTCCACTGAGCTGGAATTTTTAGCAAAAATTGAACACACACCCTTTTCCATGGTGACAAGTTCAATGGCCTATAAAGACATTACTGCTATTTTGAAAGTGAAGTGATTTTTGGATTTAAAAGAAAAATACATGTATATACACACACTACCACATAACTATGGCACATTTTCTCAGAAGAAATATCATTGATAAGGATATCCAGCATATGGAGTCACTAACATGATGGACTATAATGGCTTGAAAGCAGTCATTATGTTCTATTAGGATACACAAACAAACCAGATTCCCCTCAGCAGATCTTGGTACGCTTCAAAGCTATTACACTCCAGAAGAAGTAAATCTGCATTTTAATTACTGTAAAGCTGTTTAAGTTTTACCCAATCTACTGGATATTATCCTCCTAAATGTAAAGATTTAAACAAAGAGAGGTCATTAGAAATTAAGTAAGAGAATTAAGTCCACTTGCCAAATTTAAGGTTAAAGATATTAACTAAAGATATCAGGAGCTATACAGAGACAAATGTTCAAAGGGTTACAACCTAACCTCTATTTTTGTGCCTCATTACCTGATGGCTAGGTGCACTCAAAGATCTAGAAATTTTCTTCTTATTTGCACTTGCCATCAGGTCTGCAATTTTGTAAGTGCATCAAACTCCTATTTTCTTCAGAAAATGAGGTTGTACAGGGAAAGAGTGACTGAAGTGTTTATACCAAGCACTGCTGTAGTGGCTGAGACAACTGAGAACTAACATTCACCTGATGTTTCCAGCCAACTAGAACTGCCCACTTGCTGTTGATTTAAGTCAGGTTCATAAACCTCCATATTTGCCATTACTAAGATCCTGACCAGGCATCTTACGTAAACACATCATGTAACCTCTAATACAAGCACAGTTGAGACATTAACGAGTAAATTCATAGGAAGTTTTTCCACTGAGTCCAGAAATGGCTAAAATATGTATAATGTTGAGGCTGAAGAGAGTCCCATGGAGTTCCCAGAGATATTTCTGGTAGCTTAGAAAAGCCTATTTCAGACTTTCTGACTCTTCCCCCCATGTAGTCCTTCAGTTCTTTAAGATCACAGATCCATGCTCTGAGTCAGAAAAGCACTTAATCTATCACAATGTCTCTCTTGGATGATGGAAAAGTTTAGATACATTTAATATATTTTGACTTGGAGAAATAGTGCACAAGAGGTCTAGTCCAAAAAAACCCCAAACATTATAGTAGCTCCTTAGGCTTTAAATGCTTCAGATAGATTTGCATATAATTTCTGAAAAGACTAATGGCTCATTATGTGATGAGAAGATGCTATTAAGACATAGAAAGGGCGGTTACATGAAAGCCATTCATTTCAAAGAAATTAGACTGTGCAAATTTGTTAGGAAACTTTTTTTTATCTAAAATACTATTGCAGGAATATTAAATTTATTATCTTATTGGTATCCTTTTCCAAAACTTAAGTTGCTAAATTCATATTCAAAGTCCTGTTCAAGAGATGGGACTGGACATGTTGGAACTTGAAGCATGCCAGCCCCTACAGGAGACAAGGAGGCTGAGGTTACCTGCTTCAGAGTCTGCATTGAAAGGTGGATCACATAACTACTTTCTGTCCAAAAAATACTGCTTTACATTAGATTTCAGTATGCAAAACATTTTTCAAAGTAAATAAAATCGAAGACACTATGGCAAAGCATTAAAAAAAGAGAACTTAAAACTTTGTCGAGACAGTTTTTACCTATTCCCCATGTAGCTTTGAAAAATATTATATTAGCTATCAATCAATACATTAAAGAGATGAAGTCAGATTTTTGCAATCTTCAGATTTTTTGAAGGAATATTTAAGCCACAGTCTTGCCGGCATACTGAAAGGTTTCAGCTCATTGTTACTAATCTAACAGAAATGGATCAACTGTATCAAAAATAAACCTAGAAGGGGAGGATGTAATCAGACTAAAATGATGGCAGCAGAAGTCCTGAGCTTACAAGGAAGATTGACAACATTATTAAATTTCAGCTTTATCTTAGTAATTTTATCTAGATCCCAATCTCACAAGGCTTTGAACATATTTAAATGAAGTCTCCTGAAGGGAAACTAATAGATACATACATACATATAACATAGAAAACAAACAAAATAGTAGCAGGAATCAAAAAAGGCCAAATTTCTTCATCAGTCCTAGAATCATTCTGTAACTGCCTAGAAGAAAGGCAAAGGAGGGAGGACAGAAGGGCCCCCACCAGTGAAGGGGTGGTGTGGGGCTGTGCATTTCTTGAATTATGAAAATCCAAATGCATGTAATTATGGATCTGCACAGCTTTTGCCAGCCTTGGAAAAGATAGCAAAGTAATTCAAGAAGCAGAAATGAATAAGAGTAATGGAATTGCCCACAGAACACAAATGCCATAGCTACAACTTCTAGACAGAGGGGACAAAAGGGAGAAACGACTTCTTAAAAATAATACTGGTGAATTACAGCTCTGCATAGACATTAGCATTTTTATATAAGATGAATTAGCGATTAGCTCTGGATATCATCCCGCACCATAGAGTTCTAAAGCACATCCTTTTGGAAGAGCCACATGTGTAGTTCAATATTGTAACACTGACCCCACTGGCACTGAAAACGTACCAGGACCTCAAAGAGCCCTACTTAGCAGTTCTAGTGAAAAGTAGAGGTTTGAGGCTTTTGTTTGTTTTAAACAGATAAGAATTGTTTGTTCCATATATATTTAGAGCATATGAAACATGTGCCTTGGGCTGGAAATGGCAGCTTATATGATTGTGGAAGAACAGAGATGATCGTGATTGCATGGGTAAACCCCCAAATTAAACCCTCTTAGATTCAGTCTTCTGAAAATGCAAACAAGAATAAAAAATTAACAGAGGAATCACACTGTATTACATACTCATTTTCAAACTCCACATGTAAAGAAAGTAAAAGCCAGAGAGTATATTTAGATTCTACTAAAACTTCCAGTTAAACATTTTTTCCTCCTTTTACAGACTTTGAGAGTCAAACTAGGTTCTGTACTGCAAGAATTTCAATGGAAGGGTGAAATATTTTCATGTCTCACAATGGATAAGAAACCATTTGGCAGATGGTCAAAAGTTTAGGAAAAGCTGCACAAAGCACGACAAGATGAATAGAAAAGACGCCTCGAAGCACTGAAATGGAACAACAGGAGTTGGGAAAGGTCACTCACAACAGTAAAACTACTGAACATTTTAATCACCGCCTGGTTCTCTGTTGCTCTGAGCCTTATTTCACTTAGTCATTTTTACCAGTGCAAAACGGGTGCAAATCATTATTCAAATACTATTTCATACCCACTTATACAGCTATTAGCTATCACTGCAAGGTATGAGGCAGTAGCTTATCTAGGTTGAGTTTTGCAGCAGTCACAAGCCTTTGGGTCAGTGGGATTGCAACTTTGCAAAAAATATTTTCAATTAAACTGTACTTCAGACATTTGCATTTGTACTTTTGACATTTGCAAAGAAATAGTAAAAAAGGATCTTTAATGCATTATAAATAGTATTTCTGAAACTCTACAAATATTTTTTACTCTAAAAGCCCCCAAATACTACCACTAACATCCTAGAATAGGAAAACAGAGACAAAATACAACTGTCTAATCAAATCACTGTTTGAAACAGTGATTTATGGATGATATCAAAGTCACAGGGAGTTAAATTCAGGAAAAAGTTATTGATTGACTTTTTCAATTCCAAAAGATTCCAGTTCTTAGAAGTGTCATTAAGAGGCATCTAGCTGGGCAGGTTTGGATTTCATTTGAAATAAATATGTTCATGGTATTCAAAGTGCAGGCTGAATAACAGTGCAGCAAGTGAAGCCATGCTTTCATTTTATATTGAATTTAAAAATAAGTACTACTACTCAGAAAATACAACAACAAAATGTTCCTGTGTTCATTCAGAACCCAGAAGAACAGCTAAAAACTATTCTATTAATTTTAAGGCCACTTAAACTCTGTCTGCTTTCATTTCCATTTATGACAACAACAAAGCCTAAGTGGCTAAGTTCAGTTTAAGTCTAGATCACTACTTCCCCCAAGCCCCCAGCCCAACAGAAGTAAGGAGATAGTAGGGCTGTGCTGTACACTACATATGTCCTTTGAATTTCTCAGATAACAACTTCAGAATAAAAGCAAGGTTAATCTTATGGAAGGGACATCCATTTTGTTCATGAAAGGGACAAATGGATACTTGCTTTCTCTCCTGGATCATTATAGATACCTTGAGGATTATTCACAGGACAAACACCATTTTGATGTACTTGCATTACCTTCTCTTGCTATCAACAAAAATGGAATACTTTTAATGTCAGACATCACATTAACTCTAAGGAGTACATATCCCCTAAGAGTTGGGAAATGTACTGCATTATTTCTTCCTTTTACGTCCACTAAATAAGTGATAGTCCCAAAAGCTGACTCAACACTTGATTCTGCCTCTTAAGTTTCTTTCTTTTATTACTTGACAGTGTGTTTTTGCTGCACATTGAAAAGCTACTTCCATCTCTATGGTATGGATTTTATAAGGCTTGATTTCTTCAGCATTTCCAGCAAGTCTGATGATACCAATAAATGAAGTCTAGCAAATAATTCCCATTTGAAAGAACTTTCTGAATGAAGTCCTCCGAGACCCCCTGCATGGGACAGACCTGCACGAGAAAGAAGTGCAATGCAGTGCAGTAACATCCTTTAGGTGTTTTTGTTTAATATCTCTTCTTAGTGTGCAGAAAACACTTTTCTAATACAAATAAATTGAAAGGAATGCTAATGGGGAGAAAGCAAACCCTACACATGGAATGTCAAGTACTGCCTGAAATGACCATTAATGCTCAGAGACAGTATCTTGGCACTATATCGGACAGACCAGCAGAAATTTCGTCTTAATGGTAAATAGCAGTTAAAAAGATAATACATTATTTACAATTAGGGAAGGAATAGGGAACTACACAGAAAACAGCATTGTGACATTGTGTAATTCCATTTTATCCCCACAGTTTAAATTCCGTGCGAGTCAAAAAAAATAAAAGGATTGAAGAGGTGCATAGAAGGGCAATATGGATAAAGTTTTTTGTAGAAATGCGGTGGCAGATAAAGCCTATGCAATCCTATGGAATGGAAAGATGAACAGAGAACTCTTTCTTCTCTCTCTTCCTATCCATCAATCAGACCACAGCAAAAGCAATTAGCAGAGCAAAAAGTATTTCTTCAAGTTATCTACAGTTCAGCTGTGGAAGTCTTTGTCACAGGATGCTGTAGAGGCTAGAACTCTACCTAGGCTCAAGGAGCAATTAGAAAGAAAAACCCTTTGAGAGCAGATGCATACAGCTAAGAGAGAGACACCACCTTTTTTTGGGATGTCCTTGATTGCAGATCACTGGAAGCTGCAGAAGGACTCTGGAGGTATACTGCTATGGGCTTCTCCAGTTCTTACATCCTAATGTCAAGGACACTGTGCTACAGTGATGTTTGTCTGGCACCGCACAACTGCTCTTATGCTATCTAATGCCAAGCGGCATTGGATTGGCTTGCATTTTGCAAATGAAAATATTAAATATGAACTATAATAATTTTTACTTGCAGAGAACTCACTGGGCACCCTGGCAGGAGACAAATAGGGTGTAAATCACATCAGTTATGTTTTCAGCACAGGCTGCCCCCTCTTCTAGCCACTAAAAATATACATTAACCAATGGTATACTTAGTTTTGGGTGCTTTTCCTCTACAAAAACATATATGTAGCTTCCATCTCAGTCACACTCAAACTTCTATGTCTTAGTTTGAACCTAAGAACTGAGAAGCAGCCCATCACTTTGATTTTTACAAATCCTTGATGCTGGTTATGTTATCTAACAACGTACTTCATTATCAGCTCCAGTTTCTTGAAACTGTGAGTTCTGAAGCTGCTGTTCAATTATATATACAGAACATTCCATTTTTTGCTTGCAAGTAATTTGTCACAGAGTAATTTCAATAGCTGCAATAAGGAAATCATCTAGAAAAAGGGTTTTACATATAGAATTTTCCTTTGCTTATTTTCTTGTATACTGCACAAATCATTTTATGCTTTTGATGATGCTTGATAAATAATTTCAGAGTGATACATCATAAAAAACCAAATTTTAACTGTATCCTGCTTGTTTCTCCTTCCTATGTAGTTAGACCTTCCTTTAAGTCTAATACTCTCAGTGGTAGTTTGTTGGTTTTGGTTTTTTGGGTTTTTGTTTTTTGTTTGTTTGTTTTTGGTTTTGTTTTGTTTTTTTTTTGAAAAGAAGAATTATACCCAAAGTCTTATTTTCCATGTTTAATTTCTCTCAACCACCTGTAGAATTATGAACACTAGCCCTGTGGACTTCACTCCCATTGTTAAGCTGTGTGAAGCAACAAAACAAAGCAACAATATTCACCTGCACCCTATGGGTAAGGCCAAACAAAAATGTATAAATGTATAAAATGTATAAACAGCCTGGGAACACTTGGGTACTTTCTCAAAAACTTGAGTCTTTGCTTTCCATTCTGGTTTTCTGTTTTCAGGTACAGGGCAGGTAGCAGGCTGACTCGCATTGGAACATTTAGAGGAAATTTCCAGAGCAAATGAATAACTTAAGCTCAGACACTCTTACATGTTACTGCATGTTTAATGGTGCTTGTCTGCTCTTTTGCTGGGTTATACAGTGCCAAAAGCAAGTAGTCTTGTTGTGAAAAGTGGCAGAATTTTGCTGTTAACTGTAACTGTATCTTTAGAACTTTCTCCATTTTTGTAAATGCTCCTCTGAATTCCTCCAAGTGTTTGTATATCATCCAAATAGTGGGCAACACCATCTACCTCTTGCTGTACCTCATCTGTTTTTCTCTGAAATACAGCAGCTGCACTGGTCACCCCATAAGAAAAGCTTTTTTACCTAAACAGTGTCTCATCCAAGTTCACTGTTGGGCGATATTTTCTGCTGTGGCTTCCAAGGCCCCTGTGGGCAGGGATGGAACAGCTGAAGTGGAGAAACTCTGCTCCTTCTACCAGCCTCATAAGTTCATAAGCCAGTTCTCCAAATTCCTCTGGTAAAATTGTACCTAGGTTTTACTGTAGTTGATTTGAAATAAAATGCTTTTACCAAGACCTCATCTGTACTAAGTATAAGATAATAATTTTTAAACTTCCTTTTTCCCTCTGAGTCACTAGCACATGGTGGTCTCAGTCAGTTAAAGCCCAGATGGCAGATTTCTGTCCAACAAGGTGAAGAGGACACAAATGCATGAATTCTAATGGAAAACGGGTACACTTAAGAGAGACGGTAGCACATGCATACATAGCCTTTGTTGTATTTTGTAAAAAGCATTTTTCTTTCAAAATACGTTACATTCATTTTCTTGTACACCCTATCAGAAATCACAAATATTGTTACTTCTCTACCTATTCCTATTTTCAATGCCATGTCACTTAAGCAAATGCAAGTAAGTGGATATGCTACACTTCTTTCTTTTCTTCAACCTGAGATTTTTCAAAGCGACACAATATCCTAATTATGCCGTCAAAGAGAGCTCGGTTTCTAAGCCTATAGCTCCTTCACTGTTATAGAATAAATTCTGTAGATCCCAACTGCCTGGTTTTGTCTTAGTAAAGGGTTTACTATGGTAGCAGCAAAAAAATCCTTTCCAGTCAACATATATTAGCATGCAAACAGGCTCAAGCAGCATGTCTGCTCTAACTACTGCGTGGTGCTCCTGAGCAGTAGAAAATTGACTCCACAAATTTTCTTAGGTCCTGTATCTCATTTCCCTCCCAGTCTTCCCTGTTTTGTTTTGAAACATTAACTACATTTTTTCTTTTCTGGGTTCAACAAGTGCTGCCTCCGTGGTGCATTCTAGTGGGACTTCCTGCATGCAAGCATTTCTCTTCCTATCTCTACCTGTTTTGCTACTAAACTGAATTTATTTTAAGGGTCCCCTCAAAATACCAAAACAGCATATATGATCTGATTATTTTAGGATTGACAAGAATAGAGGGTTGATTTTTAGGATGAAGTTTGTATTCATCTTTTAAGTTATTTGTGGCAGGCTTAAAGTGTCTTAAAGACAGTTTTATGCTTCAATATTTCATCTTATCAAAATCTTACACATAAAAAAAGACATTAAGCAATAAAAAGTATTTTTTTCCAGCTACTGTAAGAAAAACAAGCCTTTTGTGTGGTCACATCTTCTATATCATTTTCATAAAAAAATATTCAAGTTCCTGAGTACACATTGCAATATCTACCTTGCGCTCATTACACTGGAACTTGTTCATGGCTCTATGCATTAAAATTTTATTTTTTCATCTTCTCTTTTAAAATACTATTGTAGGTGTCAGCGTTTTCAGTTGTGCTGTATGTAGAGGGTTTAAAAGAAAAGCAAACCCTACCTCTCCAAACAAACTCAAAACCATTAACTACTTGCTTGCTAAAAAGGAAAAACCACCAAACTGGCAACATTTTGTTATATTGAACCTAAAAAAATAAACATCCAAAACACTATTAAAAACAAACCCACCTCATCAGCTCCTTGCATGAAGCTTACATTGTAACCAAAGCTGGAACTGAATTAAACACCACCACTTCCTTGGTAGCAATGGAAGAAATTAGGAAGTTTTTACTATGAGAATGACACAATAGTTTTCTCTAGACTTGATAGTCCATAAGTGCATTATGCTCGTGGGCTTAGCATAGTAATTAGGTCACATGCGTCTGTGAACATGCATTAAGTTTGTGCAAACAACTGTGTTTGGGCGTCAAGCTAATTCGTGTCATACACATGAATAATGTCCATCCATGAATTCCCTGCTCATACATGGAAATAATATTCATGAAATACAGACACGCACCTGCATCTTACCTAAAGTCTGATGGCCAGCTTTTGCTTCTCTCCACCAGTTCACAAAACAACCTTTTGTGGTCATTAGTTTGTGCCTTCAGTAATATTACTCTGGATTTATACTAAGAATGAATCTGTTTCTTGCCACAAAAAGCAAATGTAAGCCTTGAAAATGAAGCTTAGTTGCATTTCTTTTAGCAAAATGGTGGCTTCCAATTAGCTGTCTCACGGGATGAAAAGGGAAGAGCTAAATATTTTCTCTACAGAAAGCCACATCCTTCAACTAAATAGAAAGGTTAGTCCATCAAATGTTCCTTAGTTCAAAGCTATTTGTGCAACACTATACAAATAATCATTTAGGTCACTAAATTATATCACATGTCTACATTAAGTAATAGTTAGATCTGATGTATAAAACCATGGTCATACAACAATTCTTAAGCCATCATTTTGAGAAGACAATTGGATTATATTGAACTGAATTCCTCCCTTGAAACTAGACAAGGTACTTTATAAGAAACAGACCCTACATTTAATCGTGGTGAAATGCAATAATTAGGTTTGCAATTGTCATGGAAATATTGAAGGAAACTACGCAAATTAATTAGCAAAACAAGCAGTTAATGCAAAAAGCCTCAATAAATCGCAATCTCCTATATGCTGGTGAGTTGCAATAGTTTTTGTAATCAATAGTGTAATATGTTTAGATCCATCAAATGTACTGTAGACTGCAAGATACAGGTGACAAAATATGGATATGGGAGCAGAACTACCTACGTTGATTGTCTGAACAGCCTGGAGGTACATTATCACCAGAGAAGCCAGAAGCTACAGGTCATTTCCTTTCCAACAGACAATAGGAAATATATGCAATCCTGATTGAAGCTTTACATAAAAACTTTCTATCCAGCAATGAACCTATCGATTCACATAAATGATTGCAGTAATCCTGGCGTAGCTCTGAGTAATTCTTTTTGATCAGAAAATTATTATATGTATGTTCATATCTGAAACACGTGAGGAACCTTGTTAGAGGCAAGAAAATGAGTGTCATTCTATTTACACAACTACATTCTTCCTCTACTGCAGCATAAAATGTTTCTTTTATTTACACTTTGTGTGGTGTTTTCTCACATTTTTTAATACTATGCCATTCGTCCCTGATGCAATAAAGACTAATATTAAATTCATTTTCAGCCAACCCTATCATACGAAACAAAAATATCTAATGGCTGTAGTATAAACAACAGTAAAGAGTAGATAATAGGAGCTTCTCCACAAATCTGACTGTTCCCAGAGATAAGCAGTTTCACATTTTTGCAGTTATTTGTCACTATTTGCATAATGACTTTAGCTTCAGCTTTTAGTCTAGGCAGTGTTATATCTTAGGACTGGCTTAGACAGCAGGCAAATAAGAAAGATCTCTTGATTCACAAAGAGCATATCAGAACCTGGCAAGTCTCAAAAGATGAGCAAAACCTCAAAATTTCTAAAGTGACTCTGGATCAGACTCAAGCAAATACATTTTCAATTCCTCCTCTGACTTCTGATTCAGAGGAGAAGAAAGTCTCTTGAACTCAGCATGAGGAAAACGCATCCAAAAGAATCTGCAGAAAGTCCACTGCTGTTCAACTCAAAGCTCCTGTGTACAGATCCTGGAATTTGCTTGCTTTTCAAACCTAAATGTAAAACTAAAATGGCTTTCTTGACTTAATCCTCTTATTTCAGCAACTCACCAAGAACTACTGGTGGTGCAAGAGAAACTACGCACTGCCCTTGACATCAGCACAGTTTCTTTGGTAATTCTGTGTAGAAGAGCACCTTCAGTGTTCATTTGGACAGAAAATACATCTTTTCTATTGTGCCCTACAGTTGAACAGCTTCTATCTAGATAAGACAATAAGGTAATTATTTATGACAGCATAACAATATGCTAAAGGAAAAAGAATGCCAAAATCAAACCAGGAATGTATTTTATAGCAATAGACTATTATTTGATCAAAACACATAATTCAGTTTATGTAACCATCAACCAACTTGTTTCCTTTACAAAAGAAGGGGGGAAGGAAAGAAAAATTAATATCCACAAGTGCTTGGACTAACATTAAGACATGAAGTATCATAGCTGATCCACTTCAATGGATAACAAACTGTTCTTCAGAGTACATTAATATGTTTTTAAGTCCTATCAAAATAAAAGTCATACTGAAGGAGTGGTAAACAGAAAAATAAGGTAGTTTGTAACCAATAGGCAGTGACAGAATAAAGGGAGTTTTTCATTCAAGCCTTATTGAAACACCATGTTTTGAACTGATTGGGATATTGACATATGTTATACCTCATTTGCAAGTTATTTAACCTGAAATTTATAGCATTCATAAGCATATAATGTTGTTGTTTTTTATTTGCTAATCATAACAGTTGTATATGAAATGAGAACACAGTACCAAAACCAAGAGTTTAGTAAGTCTTTATAAAACTTCCTTTTTTGAGATGTACACCTCCTGCTGAATTTTGAATTCCACTACTCTCATATCTCTGCCATTCACTTGGGTTGCTTGAAGCCAGAGCAGAACATAGCTCACAATCTAAGGAATACAGTCTGGTATTTTCAAAAACTTCCTTCATTCCCACCCAAAATACTATAATTTAAGAACTTCAAAATTTCCTATTGACACTACTAGCAAATAGGTCTACCTGGAAGTAGAACGTGCATCCAATACATTTATAAAGTAGTTACAAGGTAGAAGGGAAAATAATACACTAACATGTTTTACCAACTTTAAGAATGTACTAGATATAATTGCTAACTAATAATATTATATACAGCATACTATTAAAATGTGAACGCGTAAGCTGAACACCTATTTTATTAGCTTGGCGGAAGCCCAATATCGGTCTCCTACATCTACTGTTAAAGCAACAGTGAAAAGCGTGGGCCGTGGTCTGTTTTACACTGTCATGGTTGCTGAAACAAGCATTGACTTTCCTGCAAATCTAGCTGCAGGAAGAGATTTCATGCTTTGAGAATACGAAGGAACTGTTAGGCTGACCAATTCCAGAGGTTGCTTGGAGATTAATCTTCAAGCCTACAGGAAAAAGATACAGTGATAGTGAACATGAATTGCAAAATAATATTTTGCAGTGGCTCTGTGATTTATCACATGGTGCCGTAATTCAGCAGTTGTCAGTACCAGGTATGTACCTCGAAAGTGCACAACAAAGACACATCTTGTGGCAGTTATGAGTAGGACATCAGTCTATTTCTAAATAAATACTTGTTTGAAATGCTATGAAATCAGCCACTGTAATTTAACACATTATACCAAAGATACCAGGCAAGTGGGACAGGATTAAAACAAATTCCTTAAAATTTGCAGTCATGAAACTATGCAATGAAAGGATAAAACCAGTTTTTTCTATTGTTGAAGTAATCCTTTTTCATTAGTAGAGCTACTGTGATTGTGATATTTAACAATTGTATGTCACTTTAAATCTTCAAAAACTGTGTGAACATTAATTATAAATGAACATTAATAATACACCTCTGTCTAAAGTATTTAAGTATTTATTAAGTCTCCTTCACGTGCATGGAAACTAACACAAAGAATCTCAAGTTTCAAACTCCAAATACTTAAATTTAGGTACCAAAACCTGTATTACCATAACATTATTTTCAAAAGCTCTGAGGACCAAAAATATAACTTGAAAAGTAGAGCTTCTGTAGGTCTCAGATCAGGCTATTTATTTAGGAATCCCAGATAGCAGTCCAGGTTTAGGACAGCAGCCCAGGACTGCCCAAGGTAGGACAAGTGCTGATTTGTGGTTCATGTTGCTCAATTTCAGCCCTGTAAACACTTTAGGTGCCCAGTTTAATTAACCAGGCTATATCTGTAGTCAACAGGAACTGAAAGATGTCTTCAGAGTTTAAGTCATTCTGTCCTAAGAGCTGCACCTAATCTAAGTGGGATGGAGGAAAAAAATAGATGAACAGTTTACAGTGGTCATCTATAAGCCTTATGAGGTAAATGCAGCCTGAACGTGCAAGCCACCCACAACAACTCCCTCGCACGCAGCATCAATTCAAAACCAGCAAGGGCTAGTATGTTCCAAACGACCTGCGAGATCAGACTGCCATCGCAGCAAAACAATTCAAAGACTGTGCAAGGGTTACATCTCTCTCTCTCTCCATACTGCTTGTTTATTCCAGCTGTAAACAGCTAAAATAGTTCCTCTGTGAGACACTATTTATTTTAATAGCTTACTATTACAATAAAAAGAATTATTATGCAAAGGATGCCTCATGATTAAACTTTTAAAAGCTGCACAACACAACGCTGTGCGGAAGATTCCCTTAAATATACAATCCAGTGTCCATGTAGAAATAGATGAAATGCTTGGAGATGGATTTATCCACACAAAAACGTTCTTCCAGTCGGGCATATAAGTTTTATAATCTATATGTATATTATTAAAACTACTATGAAAGAAGTTGATTCTTTATGCATAATCAGTTCCCATTGAATTTAAATTACTTTCAGTAAAGCACTGATGCAGACAAAATACTCTAAATGTACAGAATATTAAGCAAATGTTTATATTAAAAAACTGCTTTCAGGTGAAAACGTGCTCAGTGAAGCACAACCCCCATAGTGCCTTGCAGAATATTAATGCTCAGTAGATCACAAGATGACAACAAGTACTCCTATGTAAAAGCTTGAGGTGGGATAAAAGGTAGCATTCAGATGACAAGCCTCAACAAAAGAAATGTGCAAACGCATGGGGTGTGATACTATTGAGATGTAAATGAGGTTAGATATGTATGGAATCAAACCTGCTTAGAGTCAGGAGTGTCTTGTAAAACACAGACAACAACATGTTTAGCATGAGCAGCTTCAGCTGACTAGTATGCCCACTAGAATTTGCATAAAGAGTACCTAACTGTGAGAAGAAATATGTGAACGGAAATAAATTTTAGGGGAATTATAATGTAACTCCTACTAGAAAAGGATGCAAACTAGACCTCCTGAACCAACCTCTTTTGGAAGCTGTGGGATCTGGGATCAGAATCAAAATGTCAGGTTCAGGTTAAGATCTGGTCAATGTGGGGAAAAAAAAAAAAAAAAAAAAAACAAACAAAACAAAAACCACAAAAAGGAGGGGCTGAAGACTACAGATTTCATCAAGTGAACCTGTAAGGGACACCAGCACTTGGATGTGTTTCTTACAGAAACAGAGGGAGAAAGGAGCAATTATTACTTTGAAATTGAAAACACAAGTTAATGCCTTTCGTAGGAGCATGGGTACCAAACCCACTTAATAGTCATGCTCCTAAATGCAAGTTTTTCCTCATCCTTACCTCCTGTTTGACCAGACCAGCAGAAGTTACTGTCTATGCAATTCTACCATGATCAGCATCGAGCAGGAGGAAGACAGCTGGAGGAATTGTAGCTCTTCCACCAAACTTAATTGCCTGAGCAGTGGGGTGGTTCCTCAAAAGATGACCTAAGTTAGCTCGCTCTAATGAATGATAATCTAGGTAACTAATCTCGATCAGCTGTCCAGACTCTTAATAACCTGTACAGACAGAAATTTTTTTAAAAATACAGTTTGTACTTCCCTAAACAAGCATAATCTGTTGCTGCATTTCTCTTCCACTTCTTCCTCATGGTGGCATATGTTTGCTTTAGCAATGCGCCCGCTACTCTTTATTGATTATGGAAGAACCCTAGACTAGACACCTGAATATGTTTCTTTCCTACACCTCCTTCCAGACAAAAAAGAAGCCAATTTAAGAGTCAATAATTTTCAGAGGCAAGTACCCCTTGGGTTGTATAGGCATTCTTTAGAGTTGAGTTCTACTGGATCAGAACAGGTCTAAAATACAGATTTTTTACTGTCTTAATTGTGCTGCCCGTGGATTTAAAGACTAACAATCTGTTTGGAAAGAGTCAAAGGACCAGAAGATTTTATTTCACTGGTAAAACTATATTTTTATTAGTATAGACTGCTTTTGACAGCTTTAGCAATAGACCTCTGTATACCCGGTAAAGACATCCCAATAATACCTACAAGTTGTTCGTATCCGATTCGGGTTTTACTCATTTATATAACTCCTTATCTACCTTGATGAAAATGAGTTTAAGATATGCCCCTCCAGCTCCACCATTTAATAGAGAGTCTGCACTATTTCTTTCAGACCAAAAATTGGAACTGCTGTATTATGTAAATGTTATTGCTCCAAAGAAAAGACTGGTGTTGTCCTAGTAATTAACTGTCTGGTTAATTAGACCTCTTTCTCTTTGCTCAGCAACCTGCATTCGTGTGCATACACAGACTGTTACAAAAATAAACTAATAAGCTTTACATTGTCTGTGCAGAATTGCTAGGAGATGGGCAATAACAAAAAAATTAAGTCTTATTCTGGAAGCTGAAAATCTATTAAAAATGGAAATACAGCTTTTCTCCAAGAAGTGGAAATCCAATAAAAATGTGAATTTTGTCATGTGGAGTGATGGATTTGAAGCACTCAAGAAGGACAAATGAATCATGCTGAGCTGTTAATATCCCTGCCAGTTCTATGGCATTCCATGAGCATGTGAAACTGTCTTTGTTTGCTTTCCTAACAACCATCTTTTAAAAGATTCTCTGGGAACATAGGAAGCTTCTGTAGTGGGATAATTGTTTCAACAGCTTGGACACTGATTTTTTTTTTTTTTTTATGAGTAATAGAGGACTCGGATCATTATTACGGAGCGTAATATTTGACGTCAATGGGAGCACTGACTGCACTACACAAAGATGATTAAAAAAATAATACTCCTATAAGAGCAGAAAGTGGTCTATATTGGTTAATTTATATGTCGGTTTTGATGCTGTTGTGAATTTCTAGTTTATTATTTTTTTAATAATAATAATAATACTACTTGTATTTATTAGACCAGGGTAGTAAAGACTATGAATTATTAAACCTTAACAGGGACAGAATCACGTCAAAGATGCATGAGAGTATTTGGATTATATGCTCACTAATGCCTTAAAAAAAGAGAGCCCTACACGTTTAGGACTTGTTTTACAAAGGTCTACCATGCACCTTTGAATCTACCCATATTTTATAGCAGGATACTGTACAAATATTTATTAAATGTTTATAAACTATAATATTATTGTCTAGCTTAATAAAATTAATCTTTGGGGAACTGAAAGCTTAGGAAAATAGATTCATGTATACAATTTGAGGCATACATTTTTCAATTGACACAAGCAGATAGACAGTTCTAAGAAGTAAATAAAAACTATTTTTCTAATCTGTCTCATGGGGAACTGCGTCCTCTGCAATAAAACAAGTCAATCTCCCACCGTATGACTAAGCCACTAAATAATTCAGGATAAGGGCACAAAATGTGAAAAGTAAAAAGACATTCTGCGGTACCTTGTACAAGAGTTCCAAAGATTATTTTTTTTTTTCTTTTTAAAATCTATCTATACATACTAAAAAACACCCCACCTTATTCAGGGTACTGAGCAATGCCTTCTGCAAGACATTTTAAAGTGTGTGTGTGTGTGTGCGTGTGTATATGCAAAGTTGAAATTTTGAGGAGACACTGTTAGGAATTCCTGATGGAATCCTCATGTGTACATGGGTACTTTTTTGATGAAGAAAAGTAAACTATTGAAAGAGTAAACATATTTCACAGTAGTAACATGTTAATCACACAAAATCAAGTAATCTGAATAGAAAACAGGAAAATTCATCATCGTTTAAAACCAATATTACTCTCTAATACATTTGTTTTGTTTATTCTATCGGGGCTTGGGTTTTTTGGTTTTGTTTTGGTTTTTTAGGAACTCCAACGCAGCAGCTTGAAGTAACATTATATAGATAAGAAAATATCAGAAAAAATTAAAGATAGAACAGTTTCAGTCTGAGGAGGTAAAAAAAGTTATCAAATACGTGGCCAAGAATATGACTTTGAGTTAATTATTTAGAATCAGCTCAAGCTGCTGTGTAGCTTCTATTAATAGTCTGTAGAAATAATACCACTCTGAAGAACGTAGCAGATGGTGGTAAAACACTGAAAGGAAAAGCATTTTTGTTCCTTGTGCTTCTAGCGTTATCTGATCATCCAAGTCCTTAGGCATTCTGGTTTACTGAAGATATCAGGTAAAAAATTAAAAAAGATCTGATATCATGTTGGGACATGAATCTTAATGCCAAAATGGCACATATTTATTTCCTGTTAATGGCAGATGTATTAAATGTGCTGCAGCTAAAGAACAGCATACTCAGGAAATTACATGACAGTCTATCATAAAGCTTGGGTGCTGATAACAGAAAGAATATATTTCAGAAATGTACAGATACCTTATAAAATAAGCCTAACATTTTTTATTATTAACGAGTATATAATGCTGTAGATGGCCGCTAATGGATATGAAATGATAAATTTGTTTTCACATTCTCTTTGTTGAGCATTCTAACCCTAGCAAATTTACTATTGTACTGGAAGCTTCTGTCAGGATCTCTAAGGTGCTTTCTGTAGGTACTTTAAATTCCTAGGGAGTGGGTTGGACTGTGAGATAATGCTCTTGTAATAGAGGAAAACGTCCTTGGTCTGCAGAGACAATCCCCTCTCTGTTGCATCTCCAGTAGAAAGGGTGCAGAGGGCTGTTCTGCATTCACATGAAGTCAGGATAACACCCGTCTTGCTTTTCACATGTAATAGTTTATGACTTTGGTTTGGGAAGTTATGCTCCCACTCCCCCAGACTGCCACCTCCCTTTATACTTGGCAGCTTGCCAAATATCCATTGATTTTAACAGTGCAAGCCCCACAATTTGAAAAGCTATGCAAAGTAGCGTTCTTCACAAGAAAAAAGTGTGCCTAAACTGGACACCTTACTACCAGTATTGGCAGAAGCCTAGCCATGGCAGCACGGTCTCAGCTCAGGCACATATGTCCTGACGAAAGCGGGATGTTATGCAGTGTGAGCTGCATGTAGGCTTATTCCAAGTTGGTCCCCCTCAGCAACGCGCTGACATCAAACCATTAGCCTGAAACTGCAGAGCTAAATCTGTGTGAGACACATTACAGCATATATTGCTCTTCAACCACGATGAGAGGCTGAAATCAAAGGATAACTAATATTCAAACCTCTTTTCACTACTTTCCCATCACTGTTTTCCATTACCAAGGATTGGATACTTCCTAATTGATGCTTTCAATTCATAGTAATTAATTGTAGCTAGACTTCTTTTCATCTCTTGAAATACATAATATCACAATGGGCTCAAACAGAAGAGTGTAAAAGCAATCTATATTACTGCTAAATAATCATATTCGCTGGTTTTTATCTTAGCTCTACATGCCTTTCATCTGCTTTACAAACATTAAAAACTCATTTAATATGCTTTTAAAAAATGAATAAGGTACTATAAAAAAAGCATATTAATGGCTGTACATATAACTTTTTATAATTTTAGTCAGGTTTATTATTTAGTGTAGCGTAAATCAGATTAAGTACAAATATTAGTACTGACAATGTGTGTATAATTAGTTTCTAATCTTTACTGCCTGAACATGTATTCATTGTAAAGGAGTAGGCACAGACATCTGAGCCATATCTAGGCAAATAAATGGCACATTTAGAGGTACACTACTGTAATTTATACATACATTACTCACACATAGCCCTGTCATGACTTAGTTGTGATTTTTAGTAGCTAAGCATACAAAATGCTTGAAAGAATTTCAGAACTACTTTAAAGAAAATTAGTAACCGGGAACTTAGAAGGTAGCATTTTCTGGTTTCTTGCAATTTCCTCATATGAAAATATATGAATAAGTTCTCCCACTACAAGTAATATATGGTTGGGGATTTTTTTTTCTCCTTTCCTACACTTTGAGAAAGCCCTACCAAAACAGAAATGTCACTGTACATTTTAATAACAACTCTTTTGTAAGCTAGCAAAGGACAGAGGTCACCCAGACAACTATTCTAGCATGAGGATAAAATGATTATATCCTTTTAAAATAAAGCAAATATATTATTATTAAATGTCATAGTCAAAGAGCTTTCAACTACTCTGAGAAATATATTCTATATATGATGGAAAGTATTATTTAAGTTCTAAAATGTGTTCTCTTTGCATTTATTGGATATACTGAAACATGGCTAATAATCAAATTAATTAAAGAAAAAAATCTATTTTTATTTTACTATTCCCTTTGTCTTAAACACTCTACCAAAGCATGTGCTGACAAAAATTATAATGATTCATTATTGTATTACATGAACATCTTAAGCTTCTCAAAAGAAGTAAGGAAAATGTGTCCTTTAATCCTCTATATGTTAAAATAATAAATATCTAGATACATATTTAGCAGACTGAAAAAAAATCAGTAGAATAGGACTTATGACATTTACTATCAGTAATATGCCTATAGAAAGGTGGAAGGATTCAATGTGCATCAGAACTATGCACCATACTAAAGAAAGACAAATATAAAGATATAAACCAAAAGGACATATTTATTGACTAAAGGTAGCTATTCAAGCTTTTGAAATTCAGTATTTGTTGGCCAAATCAGCGGCAGTATAGAAGTAAAAGGGGAGCTAAAATATTTGAGACAGAAATATTTCAGTCAATCCTCTTGCACCTATAAATTAATGTACATTAGGAAAGGCTAAGCCTGTTTGCAAATCCCAGTAAATTAAGAAGACTGAACAGCCCTAACAGTATTGCTTTACCATATTCTAAATTATCCAGACCCATCTTCCTACACTTTGCTTTGTGGTCCTACCATGTCTAAGTTTAGTTGATTACGCATTTCAGGTCATAAGAGAATCTTTTTTTTCCAAATCTGAACAATCTTCTGGCAATATAGGACTTTTTCCCTTCTTTTATTGAAAGACTACAAAGCCTAGAGAGAGTTAAAGTGGTTAAAAATAGTATCTTAATATGAAGATGTAATATAGATATGTCCATTTAATATAGATACATCCATTAGTTGATTATGTCTGCAACCACTGTGGGCTAAAAGAGCCCTCTTCTAGAGAGTGCTGGCAGATGTCCAGAGGCGCTTAAGCTTAAAAGGATTTTTATGAAATCTTTGCATTTTGATATGGCACCTTGTACCTTTTAGGTTGTATGGAGACTCACTACTCTGCAGAATCCAGACAATATAAGACCTACTTAAAACTGATGGTTGTTTGGAGGACACACTGTTAACTCTAACACTGCATACTGGTTAAATATCAGGGTTGGGTAGAGAAGATATTGGTGTTTTCCTGCTGTTCAGTTAACGAGGATTCACACTGTAAATATTTCCTCACCTTTCAAATTTTCCCTTGTTCTCTTTAATCTACTTGTTCCAGTTAATCACGTGCAAAAGTCTATTTTTACACACACTCACTCAAAGTCCCCGGGTGCCTTAATTTGACTTACATCCATAGATAAACACTTAAAGCTTGAGTCCAGTCCTTAATTTCAAGCCTTCTAGGAGCATTAACCTTAAAATTAAGGCCACACTTCACTTATTCCCCCTAGTGCTGTCAATGGCAAATACCCAGGACACAATCCCAAAAAAGGAGCATGTTTTGATCAAACTGTGTTCATGTGAAAGTTCAGGAAATACCTTTTCCTCAGAGGGTATATGTTAAAGATGTTACAATTAGCCTCTTCATCCCATCCCATCCCATCCCAACCGTTCATGGGAGAATTCCTGGCTAGTTTCCTAATGACATGACTGAAAATGCTTACAGTTAATAGTTCATATAAATCAAAGACTTGTTCTGCAATAATGCTGTTTAATATATTTTTAAATGATTTGTTGTTTTGAAGTATTTTGACTTGTCAGCAATTTTGCTGTAAGAAAAGAACGGAGAGATAAAGTAGATGGCTAATAGCATAACAACTCCTATGTTGACTTAAAAAAATAAAAAGATGCAGAGTTTGGCCTAAATCTGTAAATCTAGAAGTTTGGAAGTTTGAAGTCATGTCAACCTGCTTTTGTCAAATAGCAGCAAGAGAATTCAGTTTCCAGATCCAGGAAAAGATAAGAAGATGTACTTATGGAAAACAAAATGGAAGTGCAATGTGTATTACAAAGAAAAAAAAAAAAAAAAGAGATCATAATGTGATAAAAGGAATTAATAATAAGACCATAGGAAAATGACTAAATTAAAATGAAGATTTCATCTTCTGTTATGAAATGTTAATTGTGAAAGATTATTACTTGACCCACTAAAAGAGAAGGTCGGGGCAAACTATGAGCTGTTCTTGATCTCAGAATGGAAGGAAACCTTACACAGATTTAATAGATATTTTAAATCCACAATCAAACTATAGGAAAAAGATACAACCTCTCGCAGACCTATCACACCTGTAAGCAGACTAAAACCTTCTCTTGCACACTGTGTCTTTGAGACATGGAAGATCATAGAAAACTGTAAGAATTTGCTATAAAAAAATCACATAGAAAACAACCGGAATTCTTCTCCAGTAAAGATAGGTATCTTATCAAGAAGAAACAGAGGAGAACGGTGCTTAGAATATATAGGTAAAATGCAATGAAATTATAAAAGCAAATTGTGAAAGTGTCACAGTGTTGAGTATAACATTGGTGCAAATCTCTTAACATCTTCATGCAAAAAAATGGAATAGATAAATGAACAAAAGCCCTGTGAAGGATGTGGAATGCAATTGTTCTGTACCTTTAAGACCAAAGTTCAATGCATAGTTCTGTTAGCAATTCAACTTTACTGCCTGGTTTCAGTGGGAGTTAACTGCTGATTCTCTTGGGCACGTTTGAAAATCTCTACCAAAATTCCTTAGACTGTTAGCCTGGCGAGTATTTTTAACAGAGAAGGGGTTAACTGAAATCTGAAATCACCTCTTCCCAATGGACTTAAAAAAAAAAAAAAAGTCTAATTCAAACTTTTTTCCCTTCAGTTGAAAATCAGATTTGAATGCTCCGATTTCTCATGCATCTTCAAGATTTATTCATGAGTCACAGCTGAATGCACTATGTGTTGTACTTATATGAACAAACATATATATATATAAAAAAAGAATAATTTCCATTATCTAGGTAGATGTATGTTTGTCAGCGTCTGAAAGAATATCAATCCTGCAAGTATTCAGTTACTCTTTTAAAAACATCATTCAGGCATTGTAAGACATAACTACAGCATAAGCAATGACCTTTAAGTGTATCTTCTTTCCTGTTATCTCAACACTGTGAAAGAGTGATACTGAAATCTTTGCAATATCTGCACAGAAGCTATTTATTTTAAAATCATTTCACCCAGTAAACCAACCCTAATTTTATTAACAATAGCAAGGAGTTGATATGGTATTCAAAGGAATACTAACATGCTATTCACCTTAGCTTCTTTTACAAAGGATCTCTTAGTTCATTTGTATTTCAGCAAAAGGGCACATGATAATTTTAATTCTTTATTAAACTTTTTCAATTAAATTTCTAAAACCTTATCAGGTGTAGAGCATCTTCAGGGAACAAAACTTTCATAATAACAATACTGTGGAAGCTTGTAATCTTTAAAATGACTCATTCACTATGATTAATTTACCCTTTATTTGTATCTGTATATCTAAAGGGCGAATGTCACTTTTAGAGTTATTATTTCAGACAGAAAATTTTATACAGAATTTTACTTTAGATGTAGGTCACATCATTTATGAGTAACTGTCACGACTGACTCATCGCATTTTCTGTCAATGTTGAGTTTCTTCCCGTTGCAGAAATATCTCTTGAAGAAGAAACATTGCTTATAGGCTGTGAAAGACATCATACAGCTAAGCCAAGTAATGCGTCTCCAATTAACAGAGCCTAAGTATTGTCATACTGTGAGTATACCAAAAGTAACACAGAACATCTTGTGTCTTTCCTTCAAAGTCATTACTGGATTTTGCAGATTGCATGAACAGTTTTTAAGAGTGCTATAGGCAGCAATGATTTTTCTGTAGCCCGTGGTATAAGAAATTCTAGTAAAAAAATTATAATTAATGTTAAAACCACCACTATGGCCATGTTTGTTTCAAAACAGAGCCTATAACTATCAACAACAATCCCACACAAACATACTGACACAAAAATCAAGACATGCTTTAAAATCATCTCCTTTAGTAACAGGATGAAGTGCAAAAACAGAAAGAGAGTATATAGGAATGCCCTGATGTTCGCACCTTGTGAGAACAAAGTCCTGTGGATTGCAAGCACACAAGTAAAAGGCAAGAGTTCCTATATTGGCCAGAGTGAGTGAGAGCGAGCATGTGCACGCATAAAAAAAAGAAAATGAGACTGTATTTTGGGAAAGTGTTGCTGCCAATAATCCATCTGTATTTAAATCATTTCTTTATTTACCTGGACCTGCGTTAAAATGCCTCATATGATTGAAATTATGTTTGGCAACAGCCCTTTTAGAGACTGCCTTCAAGGAAAAAGGTTATTTCCTCAGTCACACAGCCAGCCGCCTACACATAGTCATAACCTGGTAACTCACAGGCTCCTTTCCAGTCCTTTTAATCCATCCTGCCAGAGCACACAGCCTTTCTAAGCAGCACAATACACAATCTGGCAACAGGCAGAAGAGGGCAAAAATCTAATTTCTAATCTGGTACTTGATCAGATTATGACCCACCTCCTGGAACAGCGGATCACTTCTAATGTCCTAAGTGTGAATGAGTTGGAAGATGTCCTTAAGAAAAGAGAGTCAAGAACCAAGCTGCTTTTATTTTTATCTTTTTTTTTCCCCCTACTGAACATCCACAAGTGGTTTCTCAGCTGCAGTTAATCCACAAGCAAAACTGACCAAGTCAGTAGTGACTACTCTAAAAAAAGATTTATTTTGCTTATACTATTTGCTTTATCAGGCAGATTTCTTTGCCAGTCTCTTTTTTTCCCAGTGTCCTGACCATCTGCCTACAGTCCTCTTTCCATTTATTACAAGTAGTGGTATCTTATTGTATTTCATTGCCATGGTGTGTGTGGCCTTGACTAGTTATCAGTTCATTTCACAGCTTTGTTGTTTGAACTACTGCCAAAATGACTGGTTCATATTTTTGTTACAAGCTTTGGAAAAGTTGATAACTTGGACAGAGACATTTTTTCTTTCTACACAGTCTCTCTTCCAGATGGTTGACATTACTTTGAGCAGTCCTCTCTTTTCAGTTTTGAAATTATTTGGTCTGGCAGTGACTTTTATTTCTTATTTTTAGAGTCTACAAGCTGGATTTGTATCCTGTCTAAATTTGCCTTTTGATGTCAATGAAGCTACAGCAACTGACATAGCGTGATGGCCTTGTTTCATCAGTGGGTCAATTATAACTCCACATGAGGCTGAAAACATTCTTCAAATAGTCAGAAATTGCACCATTAAGTCAAAATTCATTTTTTTTCCCAAATCATGCTTTTATTACTAGATTATCAGCTAATATTATTAGTAAAACATAGCTGGAAGTAGGATTTTCCTGATGTGGACAAGCTATTTGAAGTGCTCCAGCCAGTTTTATGTTCCTTATCTAATAATGATTAGGCATCTTTTAGATATAAGAAAGGTAGCATTTAAGATGTAGTACAGGACACAAAACTACATTAAATAGGACATTCATGAGGATTTAAGGTTATTACTCTTTCTAGAGGATACATCACGTATCTAGAAGATTCATCCCGTCAATGATGAAACTCAATTTTGCTTAACATATCTGACAAGAAATATTTTATCTGGGTTGATTTCAACAGAATTTAGATATTCAAAGCAAAAAAAAAAAGAAATTGGAATTAAAAAACCAACATTACTTTGAAGGATCTATATGGATCTGAAAAGAATGTCGTAATAGGCATAATGGGTGACTTTGCAGTTTTAGGCCACCTGAGCTATATACACTTCTGTAAATAAAGTTGGTAGAATATAAGCATAGTATCTATATGTATAATGTATTCATAACATATGTATGTACATCCAATGGGTATCTTTGCAGTTTTAGTCCACCTGAGTTTTACAAGCTTCTGTGAATAAAGCTGGTAGAATATAAGCATAAATTCCTGAGTAATTAATTGAAACATTTAAGCTTTCTTCCGATTTTAGCTTAAGTATCAAGAACATATTTATGATTCTGACCAAGTCACTGGAAAAGCAACTCTTGGGAAGCAGATGAAGCCTGCACATTCTCATTTTGACTTTCCTCAACTGCTGGAGAAGCCAGTGAGCACATGGGAGAGCTGTCAGTGCTCCAGGGGGAGTTTTCCGATGGCAATGAAACGAGTAGAATTTAGGTCTCATTGTCATCTGTGAGAGCTTTTCCATTGACTTTAACTGAGCCGGATTTCATCGCGGGCTGTTCAATTACTGTTTCACTATTTTATTTCCCCTGGACTAGATGGCTGTGACACAATTTTGTTTCAAAAAAGCAGCACTGGCAAAACAGAAACTCCTTCTCCACAAAAATACAGTAATTCCTCTGATCTCCAGTATAAACGTTTAAATCTTTAAGTGTTGTCTTTTAAAGTACAGCTACTAAAAGCTCCTTCAAAACAAAACTGAAATTAAGCCAGAAAGTCTACAAGGTGTATTTAAGGATTAAAAAATTCTTTATTGTGAGAAAAACTTTGAGATTTGAAGCATTCATCCTTGAAAAACAGAAGGATGAGAAAAGACTTCATTATGTGCAGTTAGCAAAGAACTGCTTAAACTACAGGACAATAATGATAACTCAGTGATCTGAATCTAGTAGATACATTTAGATATTGTATTAGGTAAATATGAGGAAGTATAGGCTTTTTCAGTTGTTGGCTCTGACATAGACTGTAAATTGCTTAATGTCCCTTTGTCTCAGTTCCTTCATATGTAAAATAGACTGTTGCCTTTGCTGATTTGCCCATTAGCTTTCTAAGCACTGTGGAGCTGTAGACTCTCTCCCTGCCTGTGTCCACACAACACCTCAATATTGTATAGGTGGTGCCTTCTAGGGAACAGAAAAATATAAAAAAATAAAAACTTTGAAAAATCAACTTCCATACAGTTGGGAAATTTTCCTCAAGACTGCTTTAAAGCAAGATCAGAATATACAGTTAAAAGAAGCCCAGCCTAGCATGTACTTACAATAATATTTCGAAAAATACATGTCTAAACAAGTTATTTCCTGGATTAGCTTTAAAGTCTGTAAGGAACAGACACATTTCTTAAATTTTAATAGACTAGCAATTTACAAATCAGTTAGATATTCAAATCAACGGGCTTTTGCACCTCATTCAGTTGTAACGATATGTTTGTCTCCAATGGAGACAGAACCACCTGCCAATATGGATCACATAAAAAAAAAAATACAGTTTCCCCTGAAATAAGAAAGAACATTTAATTAGGCTAACATCTTTTGCAGGTGGCTTCTTGAATAGGTACTTGAAATAATTTGATACTTTGGTAAAAAGCAGATGAAATGCATTAACTACACAAATACTCAGCTTCTCTGCAGGTAAGATTAATGTCTTTAATTCATGAACTCCTGAATCTATGGCTTGTTGTTAATCCTAATATTGTTTTTTCTTGTTTATTACCAGGACTCATGCATAACAAGCAATTTATGCATCTTGTTAGTTTTGGGGCTTATGTTCTGTCATGGAAAAACATGTTTTCACTGCTTTGTAACCACAGTGAGTTTCAGTGGTGTGGGATACTGTTAAGGCCGTTACACTTTATACCAACGTTTGCACCCGCTACACTGAGCACACAGTGTATAGCGATTATGTAGCTGTGCTAGATTCCCCAAAACAAGTTTAGGAATGACTACAGCTGAAGACAGGAACTCATTTACCATCATGTTTTAGAATCCAAAATGCAGCAGCTATCCTCCAAAAGCTTGTATTTACAACAGACCGCTACATCCGAGGTTTTCTCCTGGGTATGCCACTGTGACAAAGGCTCACAGAAAACTTACTGATTGACTCTGCAGCTGTAAGACAACCCAGGATGCCACTCACTTCTCAATACTCAGACTCTCCTTATTCATGACATCATGTCATGTACCAAATTAAAAAAGGACCTTTTATTTCCTGCTCGTTTGAGCAGTAAGTATTCACCCTGCATTTCTTCTGCAAACTAAAGAAAGGTGAGCAGTATGCTAAAGCATGAACTGTAGAAAGCAAAAGAATGGAATTCGTTCTAGTTATTAGAAGCGGAATTTAATAAAAAAAGTATTAAACTCATTGTACTTGTTCCAATGAAAACAGAAACATCATATGAATACGAAAAAGATCATACAGCATGGAACACGGAAAATGTTTGAACAATAATTACTTTGGTTTGACATTATTCTTTACAACAGCTTTGAGAGCATAGCTTTTGTTAGAGAACTCTGACATTAAGTGAAAAGGCTCAAGAAAAAAACCACTGGATTCCAGGTTTGATAACGTTTTAAGGTAGAACTGTCATTTCAACTAGTGTTGGATTCCGGCAGATGGTAGGGTCAGGCACAGCACCCCTCTCTAAAAGCACTTAGAGCCTTGAATTCAAATTGAGGTCTAAAATTGGTTACACCAACTTCACAGCAAAAATGGCTACTCTGTTCTTACAAACAAGAATTTGTATTAGAAAACCTACTGAAAACCATTATCTGACTTCCAAAGGAAAAATACAGATTGAAATAAGTACAGATTCCAGGTAAAATAGTGCAGGGGTCACGTTTCATGTATGGACATACACCAGTCACACGGTGTCCTCATGGATATTCTAACATCGCTTTTTGAAATACAGAAAGTTAAGAGGGTGGGATAAAATTAGGGCATATACCTACAATTTAGGAAACATTGTAATCACTACATACGAGATTAGGTAGAGCAGATGAGTCAAGTGGTCTTCTGCATCCGTTTTGTTTATAATTATAGGATCATAGGGTTGGAAGGCACCTCTGGAGATCATCTAGTCCAACCCCCTGCCAGAGCAGGGTCACCCAGAGCAGGTTACACAGGAACGCGTCCAGGCGGGTTTTGAACGTCTCCAGAGACGGAGAGTCCACCACCTCTCTGGGCAGCCTGTGCCAGGGCTCTGCCACTCTCAAAGTAAAGAAGTTCCTCCTCATGTTTAGGTGGAACTTCCTATGCTCAAGTTTGTGCCCATCTGGGCCTATGGATCAGTACGTCTCAAAAAAAACCCAAACCAACCCCTAACAACCAAACACAAAACCAACCAAAAAAAACCCAAACCCACCAAAACAAAAAACCGAAAGAGCAACAACCCCCCATCACTGAAAGCTAAACAAGACTCCTGTAAAGGTCACTAAACTACAGGCACATAGACATAAACATACCAGTGGGAACAGATCTTAGTGTCAAATCTCAGAGCCCACACAGTGGTATCACTGCCCAGAAGTACAAGGCAATGGGGATGATGTAGGAGGTGTGTTTCACACCTTGGGACTGGACATACTAGTGAGCAGGGGGAGCAAAGGGAGGATTATCTATTTTTAAACAAGGGTAACTCTGCCATTTCCTCATCACAGTTGTGACCACGGAGTGGACATAACTGTCAAACAGGAACACCTCAAGGGGTCCAAAAATGGCATGTCCGAATGTCAGGTGCTGAAGCTATAAAGAAGGGACAAGGTTTGACAGTTGCCAGCACAAAAATGGCCCCATTTCATTCTTTTCACTATGGCTAGGGTCAGCTTCATTGCCCACATTTCGTGGCATGGCCCTGCAGTCTCATGTGAAGAACTGTCCCCTCCCACTCCCAACTCCTACTGCTTCTGTAGCACAGCTCGCAGCAGTGTAGGTTAAACAGCATTTATAGACACATATGTGAGTGCATTCTCATCCATGCAAGCAAATAAAATATATCTCCCCCTTTCTTTCCTATTCTAGGGAGCATCTTCTTTTCCCCTTTATCCATACTATTTATTTCAAAATTTACATTTACAATCACATTCAGTATCTATCCCTCTGTGTTAATACCTGCACTCAACTACTGAGAGTTTTGCAGACCTCTGGACATGGAGATATTTGACAGTACATGGCTAAGGACAGATTTCAGGAGTCCGTTTTTAACTTCAATATACAATGTAGGTATCTGATCAAACTATATAAAACTACTAAGGAAAAATGTGCATTACAGTTTTGAAATCAAGTCCTAAGTATATATTTAGCCCACATAAATTTCAAGTAGTATTAAATATATGTTGAGACAGTTTAGACAGAAGTAATAATTTCAATGAAAATGCCAAAGAAGTTGAAGTATAAAATTAAGATGTAGATTTTTAAGATTCTAAAAATGGATGGTAAACTTGCCCCAGCATTATTTCTTTCTGTAGCAAAGCAAGGAGAAATCCACTGGGGGTGTGTGTGTGTAGGGCGGGGGGAAATCGCTTCCATTTCTCATTCATCTTAGGAAACTGTGACTTAGCAGAGACCCTAACAGCAGGTGCAAATTGCAATACGCCTTTCATTCCACACATAGATCTCATATTATCATCATTGGCAACTCAGCAAATGGACTGAAGGAATTGTGCAGCCATAACTCTAACTGTTACACACTAGCACACTTGTTAAAATTATCTGGAACATAGCAAGTGCTTGATAAGAGAATCAGACCACAGCACAAATACAATGTGTTCTTTATGCTGAATCTCTCATTATGAAGAAAGTTGGAAAAATGCAAAGACTTTTGCTCTATTAAGGAAATAAGCAGCATGCAAAAAACTAAAATGCTATTTCTGATGTGACATTTTGTAATGAAGTGATACTGTAAGATTATCTGGACAGCAAAAGGTTTCCGTGTCCTAGTTACAAAGTGTAGATAGCATTCACTTCTATAATTGTTGAATCCCTTTCATAGTATTTTAATTTGCAAAAGAACCTGACTTTGCTATGGAAGTGTTATGATAAAGCCTAAAAAGCATTATCTGATCAAAGAAGAATGTATTACCACCATGTGGAGATTCGTTTCAAATCTTGCATAACAGCAATAATAAATACAACCCACTTTTGTGCAAAAACAGATAATGGGAACATAATGAAAAAAAACATGAAGTTTTCTTTAATAAGATTATATTTCAGAAATGAAGGGAAGAATATTTACCCATAAATAAGGTTTATAAAAAAACACCCAAGATGCTAATGTCTCCCTAGTAACATCTGCTTGTCAAAGTACCATGCAATCAAGTCAGCAGCTGAAGACTGACAATCACCTACTGTAATATATTTTGGATTATGGATTCAGGATCATTTAGAGATGTTGATTCCTAGTCGTTATGTATAAATTACAATATGTACCAAGTTACCTAAAGAATAATTTAATTCCAAAATTTAAATAGTGTCTCAACGACAAATGAAAACACCATCTGCAGCTTCATAATAATTTGTTAATTGAGTATAGAGTACATAGAATTAAAATCACTGCTGTCATCCCATAAGTTTTAAGGTAAGCCACTTAATGCAGTCATTTAATGAAGGTTCACAAACACTGCCGCATTACATAGTTAGCCTATGAAAAACTGTGCTTATCAGTTCTATGGCTATACTAATCATTCTACAATAAATAAAATTTGGAAATACGTTTTTTGCCAGATCCCCAAAACCTGCTGATTTTGGAGGGCCTATATTTAAGCCACTTAATAGTCTTTCAAGATACATTAGAAACGTGATATATGAAATTCAGGTAAATATAAAACATAAGCCTGTACTAATCAAAGGAATCAGAAATTTATGAAGAAAACACAGGAAATAGCTCTCTTTGTCAATGTAATGATAGATAGGGAATAACTTAATTTTCCTTGGTTAAGTACAACACCAACATAGACTCAGCCTTAAATCTTTCTCTAAATTTTCTTATTTTTCCCCAGGGTGCAAACACTTATGTGCAGAAAAAAGAAAAGAGTATGAATTAGCCTTGTGATAGGTAATAGATTAGTAGTTCAACCACTAGTTAACTAACTAGCCTTCAGGATTATACTGCTTTCATTTAATCTTCACGCCTTTGCTGTGTGGGGAATATTGCCACCACTCCTAGATCAGGTCCCCGGCATCTAGGAAGCCCAATTCAAACTGCTTTCAGGGTTGAGCTGAGAAAGCAGAGAAATAAAAACCGTAGAAAGATGCCAAAGTCCTAAAGAAAATAATAAGGATGGGCAGAATAAATAAAATCTCAGGGTATATTTTGCCTGCACTACTGCTACTCAGTAGAGTAGCACTGATTATAGGAGGCAGAACAGCAGAAATCTCAGCTAACTGTGCTATACCACAGCCTGTGCTCCGGCTCATCTGCTGGCAGGGATATAGGTAGAGCTTTAACGAGAAGCGAAGACAATTTCAGGATACCTAAGTGGCCCTAATTGAAAAGATAGTTATGGAAATGTACACGTACACTGAAGAAGGAGAAAGAGAAATAAAGCATAGCATGATGATTCCATAAGAAATCTTACTCTTGCAAGTGATCTGCTAGTAAAGACACTTTAAAAAGTCACTCTAATCAGTTCTCAGATGAAGTACACTGAAACAGCAAAATCCTAATATAACGTCTACCATATTAAGGCAGCAATTTGTGTGGGTAATGTGCATATTTAGAGTCTAAACTTCAGCAGCAAACATAGAATGTTATTAGAAGAAAACAGGGAATTATCCTCAAACTCCCTTTCATGGAGGAGTTTTCAGAAATCAGTGCTTTTTTTTTTTTTTTTTCCTTTTTACTACACATTTTCATGTGACTTGCTTTAACCATGGAATTTGTAGAGCTCTTAGGCACCATCCAGTAGTTTCATTAACTGTATCGGATTCAGTTCAGGTAGTCTTATTTCCTGACCCTCATCTACAACAGCAGCTTTAACCAAGGCCACTTCCAATATCTCCAGTTTTGAGGCTTGCTTTTTCATTTAAAGAAAAGTAAAAATTAAAAAAAAAACAAGAAGAAAAAAAAGAAAAATCCTATATCTGGGAAACAGTTCCCTTGAAAGTGCAAGTTTTGGTGGCAGTGACCCTAACTGGGCACCTAGGCTGCTGGGATTTTCACCCTTTTTCACTACAACATATTTATTTCCATGATTTCCAATGCGTGGCATATATCCTTTGGGAATGAAAAGTTCTCCTGATACTACTTCTCATCAATATCTTTTATCAATTGATCTGAAACTAACTGCTACACTGTCATGAAACAAATTCAGGCACAGTTCACATTTGAAAGAAATAAAATTAAACAGCTAAAGAGAAAAAAATATTTTCACCATATCAAAAAAAAGTTACTCTCAGTGAATAACTTAATGTCTACATAGCATAGATTTTTCATGCACTTCCAAAACTTCCTACTTTCTTCCAGAGTCTCAATAGTAGCCACTTCCAATAAATTCTTCTGTATGTGATTTCACATTGAGAAGCACCTTTTCCTTCTAGTGCTTGGAAAAAAAAATATAAATTCCCCACTTTTAATTTGCAACAGACTGAGTTTTATAGAGCACTTCAGATGAGCTGAATAATCATACACCTGCATGAAATTTCCCACTAACTATTATAGCCTGAAGGAATCTACATGTCAGGCAAGAATCTTGATTTAAGCAAGAAATTACTAAAAGTCTAATATCTTCTGACAAATTAGCATGAAAGAACATCATATTAAGTGGCGAAAAACACAAACAACACAAAATAAATGCCAACAGGTAACTTTTATGTCTTCCCCATTTTGTATCTCATTTCACTGGAGTTCCCTTGGTTGTCTGACCCATGTGACACATTAGCATACATAAATCAAGCCTAATTATAAATTGTGTTCTTAAGGAAAGTGAAGGCTCAGGCTTATATATCAAGATATGTTTGAGGCATGTAAATCAGTATTTGTACTCACTGTGAAATGAAAAATAAAAACAGAACAGACTTGACCTGGATAGTGAGTGTCAGAGGCAAAAAAATATTAATCATTCCTTGTTAAAAAAAAAGGAAAGTATATTATGTTGTCTCTGAGAGTTTAATTCTTCAAACTGCAACACTAAACTTAGACTTTCCTCCTATGCATAGCCCCACCATCCGCAGAAAGTTTATTTAGGCCTCTATGGGAGCAGAATAAAGATTACTCCTACACTCTATTTGAATACTAAACACCATGAGTACTCAGTACAAAAGCTATTGAACATAACAATGGTTAAACAAGAGAGACCTCATCCCATGTCATTATTTCTACTTGAGGATCTACCATGAAAGCATCTTTGAGCAAAGGGCAATTGTAAATACTATGATAAGACACTGGCTCTAATAGAGCACTGTCTCTAGTGGTCTGATAATAACTAGATGAATCAGTGTAGACTCAGGGTAGCAGACCAACACTGGAACATGAATTTTCTTTCCTTTCTTTACAGGAAGCAACATTTTTCACCAACACTGTACAATAGTTGTTTCAAAGTCTTCTGCATGCGTGTGTGATAAGTAGCATAGCACTTAATGGATCAAAATATTTGATATGAGCTTTTAACAACAAATCATGCCTAAAGAAAGGGGAATATACCTCCAAACCCTTTCCCCCAAACAGCTATTAACAACAAAGAGCTCCAAGAATATATTGATATTTAAGCAGATTCCTGAAACTTGAACACCTTCTGAGCCTTTCATCCCCGTTTGAAATATGTCTCTGACAACTGATGCTTGCCCCGACATTGTCAGTTTTTCTCTTTGTACTTTTATGAACATTTCAGCAGCAATTCTAAGATGGATATCTTTCTAGCCCCTTACTGGAGATCAGTAAGCCTAGTCAAGTACATTTGGTTTAAACGCACAGCAAATTTCTGCCTCCAGATAACATGTTTCGGTATTGATCACTGAGAAAGTACATCTGAAGCTGTGAGCAATCTATATATTGTGCTGCCTCTCACCTCCATAAACTTGCAGAATTACAATGAACCTTCTTTTACCCCTCTTATGCGTGAGCAGAGGAGGGCTAGTAAGATATGAGACAGTTTTTCCTCACTTGATGTTACCACCAGCAAATTTGAGTAGTAAAAAGAAAATAGAGCAGAAGATCAAATATATTTATCAATGACACAAGATGTTATCAAATACAGTGTACTAGCAGGAAGAAGTTTAGTAAAAGAAAGATACATATCATATAGACCTGATGGGATATTATTAAGCTACTTAATTAGCCTTTGGAGCGGCTAAAAACATTTATAAACCATTGCAAGCACAACATATATTACATTATTTTCTGTTTTACCTGGCCATGACCTGCTTCACCTGGGACTGTGTCTGACGCTGCTTAGCCTCACTGGACCTGATCCTGATCCCTCACTCATAAACTGAGATCCTGACCCGGCCTCATCCCATCCCCATGAGGTGTCTGATGTCTAGGCTGGGGGCAGCCCCCCCCGGCTCCTTTGCTGGGGCTACAGGACAGATCTTGCTGGCCCAAGGGTCCCCCCCAGCTCCTGGTCCCCAGGGAGGAGTCAGCCCTCACTGCATCCTAAAAGTCTCAGAAGTGTATTTTTTGTTTATTTACTTTTAAAGTAAAGTATCAAAATGTGATTTGAATATTTTTCCAGTTCTTCCCCTAAAATATTTTTCATTGCAAGATTAATGAAGTGACCCCTTTTCCACTAGTTTCAATAAATTAGCTCCTGCGCATCTGTAATTGCCATGTTGCAAGCATTACCTGTGAGCATAACCTCTCACATCACCTGCAGATGTATTTCCTTCTTAGGTCAAAGGAATGTCCTTTATTGAATGCTACTTATGTTTAATAGGATGTCTGAAAAAAATTATTTCTCTCCCACATGCCTATGCGATACCACATCATCTCCGGAGATAACCGAGACAGATGTGCTTTATACTAATTGCTTTGGAGACTCTCTGACACTGAAGGTCTGTAGTTATCTGCCAATTCTTCAAACACCTTAAATAAGTGCTCAACACATGGACTTCGCTCTATAAAAACCCAGCGTGGAATTACTATGAAGAGTTATCACTCAATCCCCCATCCATCTTCACCTCTATGTGGTGTTTTAAAGGTCACTGCCCTTCAGGCAACACTTCCATTTATTCTCATACCCAGGTTTTGGTCTGTTTTGAGGATGAGGTCAGTTCCACTCACACTATCCCTTTCAGCTGGCCATGTCTCAGGGATCCTACTGGAGCCCAGGTGCTACATTGATGAAAAGAGATCGATGGAGTACATACACAGCAGCACCTCTCCATGGTGGGAGCTGACCTGGGGCTGAGAATAGAAGGGATAAGATGCGGTAGGGGGAACCATCAGAAAATTTTGTCTTTCCTAGAACCTATCATCATATACATGTTGTTGTAGTTTCTTTTTCTCTGACAGAGAAGGTACTTTGAGAATAAGAGGACCAAATAAAAGACATAAGGAAAGACAATATCTTTGATTTGATATAGATGAAAAAAAGTAAGCAAACATTTGGGTGCACAGTCCTTTAACCAGATTAGATCCCAAAAAAGTACAAATTTTAAGCTAATACTAGTATTGGAATCAATAGCTCTCAGTTTAATCTAGAATCAAACACAGATTTCAATAAAAAAAGTTATGTATCAAAGACTTAAAATAATACCTAGGCTTGCCACATGTTAAAGCAAACATTCACATGCCATAACTGTTTCAAGGAAATTATCACACTGTTTTGTAAGCTGTCAGAGTATGTCTCAAGAACAACAGACTTAATATTACTCTCAGCTGCTACTAGATACAATATTCTCAGTTACATATCTCCACATTTAGACATCTTCATTTTCACCTTCATGCTCTTTCATTTTATACCCTTAAGCACTGTCTTCTTTCATGTAGGTCAGATGGTGAAAAAGCAACATGCCTCTGTCAACACCTAAATGTTTTTGGATGCAAGAATCAATCTACCTCTGTTTCCCTTTTCACATACATGTATATGGGCACACACAATTCCTGTTTCTTTCTCTGAACTAATAAGCAGATACATACTGCTCCATGTATACAGATATATAACCCTATAGTACGTAATTATCTCATAGTGTTCTGCAGCCAGCAACTAAATGCATCATCTTGCCAGAAGAAGGACAATGACATATACCATAATATGAAAGTATTACCTTCAGTGCTTTAATCAATGTTAACATTAACAGCGCTCATCTCTGGCAAAGCATGAAACTATTGACCCCCTAAAGACCTCTGTTAAGATACGACAGGATTTTATCCTGGAATTTAATTTGTGTTTGCTACTAATTAAAATACGTGTTACAGGTCTCTAGCATTAACCCCAGTTGTAATCAAGCTGCGGATTGTGCCTTTCTCTTGCAAAATTTCAAGAAGAAACCTAGGGACAACAGTAGTACAGGAACAAATCAGATAGAAATCCCATGTAATTCATTAAGGCAGCAAATCAGTGCCACATAGATGTAGAGAGACATGAGTTGTTTCTGCAGTGTCTCTGAAAGGAGTTTAAAAAAAAAAAAAAAGCTTTGAAAGAAAAATATCAGATAAGTGCAAAGAAGCAAATTATTCCCACTGGATTTAACAGGGCTCTATCTGTGAGTAAGCTCAGAGAGTATTATGAAGTGAAATCTGCATTTTTCTTTTCTCTCTCAGGGACAACCTTCCACACTCTGCGACCCCTTTACTCTTAAATCTTCTACACTTCAAAATAATTTCTATTTTTTAATTATATTTTCTGGGGACTGACTCATAATTATTAACTACTGTATCACCTTCAAATGCAGTTCACACTCTGGGATTATCCTATTTTATCCTATAGGGTCTACTGAGATTTCAGCTATCCCAGCAAAGTCTGGGTGGAATAGGTGCATGCTGGGGGCTCTCCCATCTGCCCAGAAAGCACCTAGGTCCTGTTCCAATCCACTTTATGCTCTTCCCTTGGTAAATCAATCATTAGTGTAACAGAAAACTCTTAACACTGGAACAAAACTGTCCCCTCCAAAAAGAGCAGTAAGTCTTATCTTCTCTCATCCCACCATCTTTTCCCTTGCTTTTCTTAGACAAAGAAAATAAAAAGAGGATATATCAATTTAAAAATCATTATCAGGTGACAAACAGGCAGCCCTTAACCCTTTCCAGGCATTTTACTGTAAGATCCATGGGTTACAGATCAATTGCTATGGACAGTTGGATCTTCTTTTCACTCAGGTTCCTGAAACTCAGCTGAAAGACAATGTTCTTATTTTATAGAGTAGTTAAGAGTATGGAAATGGTCTTAAAGTGAAAACCTGAATTTCTTTCTGAATATATAAATTGAGATGCTGGCAAATAAGAAGCCAACTGTGAAGGTCTTATTTTAGATAGACTTTTATTGTGGAAAATGAGGCAAGTTTGAGGCTGGAGTGATAGGAAAAGAAAATGCTTAGAAGCATCCCCAGAGCCATTTTTTGCTTTTGAATTTTTTTTCTAGGAAAGAAGGACAAGGGCTGGATTGAACCTTAAAATATTTTGGGGTGGTTGATTTTGATCCTTGATTATTTTTTTTCCACTCCTCTCCCACTACTGAGTATAATAGAGCAATGAAATGCTTATTCAAAGAGAGTCCAAAACCACAGGGCCTGAAAAATTCTACTGTGAATCTTCCATGTTGTCAGTTTAGACATAGCCTCTACAGAGCAGAGTTAACATGAAGCTTTACATTCATGGAGACCTGGCTCCTTAGGAGACACCAGCAGTAGTCTCTGTACCCCCTGTGCCTCCAGAAAGCCTCATGCTGAAAAACTATGAGACCTTACGGTCAAGCTTCAGTAACTTTTCAGTTCCATTATTTTTTGTCAAATTATTCCCATTTTCTTCCTCCATTTATCTTCCCTCTGACAAAGTAATTTAAGAGGAAAATACATTTTAAGGGAGTAACAACCCAATTGAGATGAAAAGCAGTTATGATTTTAAAGGTGAGCTTTAGCTGCTATCAGTTGTACTGTGATGATAATGTTGGTGTTTCATGATGCCACCTGCAGTTTGTATGATAGATGTGATTGTGTATTTTGTTTTGATACACTTGAGAGTCACCCTAGAAATGTTGTGTGGCTCCTGGCCACAAAACATGACTGCCAATCCTCTCAACCTCCCTGGAATCAAATCAAAACAAGAGACAGTGACCTTTCCATTGGGGAGAGAGAGAGTATGAATAGGAAGAAATAAAGAATAATATGTAGTGACTCTCATGAAACGCAGTATTATTTCTTCCAAGCGTAGTTACCACTTCCCACTGAGAAAGATTCTGGTACCCTCTTTTACTCTATCATACTTAACTATCAAGTGATCTTCATTGAAATGAGGGGCATTACTCCAGGAGTAAGAAGAGGAAGATTTTTGAAAAAGGGTTGCAGAAGCCAGTCCATCACTGCTAAATCATTCAATTTAGCAACATCTATACTAAGTTTTTTTCATCCTTTTCTTCTATCCATTGGGTGTATTTTCATAAAAATAAGCACGCTTTATCATTATTTATATTTTTAAATAATATAATCCCACAATTCTCTATTTACAACACTGATATTTAATTAGTTAAGCATGATTAAGTTTTTATGCTTTATATAAACTGGAAAAAAAATATCAGTGTAATACTGCAAGACATTTGCCAATACTGACACCTTAACATGTGTATTTGGGAATTCTAAACAATATCCAGCAGTCTTAAGCAGTAACATAATAATGAAGCATATTCATATGGGGTATCATCGTATTCAAAGTCCATGACAAGAATTCTAGAAAGCGTAATCCTGCTAAGTCACATCAGTTAACACTGAAAAATACTACTTGCCAATACCCTGGTCACTAATGAAACATTACTGACACACACAGGGTGTGATTCTAATCTTGGTGTAACTATAATCATACTGTCTTTAATAGGTTTTGATTTACAAGTACGATCAAGATGCATGTCCACATTTTAAAATGCAGTTATTAATATACATCAAGTATCAATGGAGTGAAGAAGTGAATTGTGTTAGGCTGAATAACAGCTACCAAGGAATTAACAAGCAGAAGCAATAGTAGACTCATGCTTAAATCAGCTGAAGGAATTACCTTGCCCTTTCTACTGCATCAAATGAAAAAGGGGTCTGGAATACAAGATATAATTTTAAAACAGAACAGATTATTCTGCTGGCAGTATTCCATGGATTTCAATAGAATTAAGCTGGCTGGGAATTTGGTCTTCTGTGTTGCAGAAGGACCCTGTTAAACTGGTTGAGAAGTTGGCTCAGTTCTTCATGAGAACTTCCAGTGTGGAGGTGGAGTTTTTGCCTGGTTATGGACCACTTTCTGGTTTCAGTTTCTCTCAGGCAATTTCATTTAGTGCTTATTGTAGACAGGTTTAGCTGTAGGGTCAACAGCAATAGCTTAACACATTAACACTGACACTGACTGCAATGCAAATGTAAACTGTGTTTCCATCTCCCCTTGCAATCATTTGCCAACCCTTCTAATCCAGCCATTAATTTAGTAAGAATGTAAGGGACACTTCTCAGCTGAAAAGCTAAAATAGTTCCCTGAGTTCAGTGGAATTTGGTTGGCTTAGAGGAATGCCGACTCTCTCCTAGACTGAGATTTTTTCAGAAAGCAAAAATTTTGTTTTTTTTTCCAATATGCTTTCCAAGTCACAACTCTAAAATATGTCCTGTAAATTAAATTTTTTCTTCTCCCCCAGGAACTGGAACCTTGAGAATACAAAAATGTCAGCTTTTAGCCAATATTAACCTTTTAATTCCAGTCTCTCTTTCTAGAGGGTGGCTGCTGGGGTAATATGAAATACTGATGGACTATCCATCACATAGCTTCTGCCTATGGGTCATTGCACAGCCTTAAACAACCACAGAAACCAAAAGATAAATCTTTTGATGAAATACTTGCAATTCTTTAGAGACATTTTGAGCTAATGCCAGTGTTTATCCCAGAGTGGTTTCTCTGCTGTCAGCAGAAGCAAAGAGTGTTTATAATGCAGTTTGCATCAATACTGAAACACGGTTCCATAGACTGAATCTGAGCAACGGCCAGGCAAAGCACCTGGAGACTATTTTGTCTGCATTATTCTCAGTGCAGAATGCAAGATCAAAAGTCAGAGTTCACCAACGAGTGTCCTCATACAGAGTACAAGGCTCTTTTTGAGATACTGAAATTCGGAGCAATGCAATTATCTCAAGTATTAGAAGCATTTATATTCCTGCATTGCCAAAGCGGATAGCCCTAAGCAGCAGCCTTCAGGCTTACAGTTACATACTCACAGAGGCCTGGAAAGAGACGCAGTTATCCACGGTATGAAGAAAGAAACCCTCTATACAAAAACCATTTGCAGTGTGCTCAGCCCAGCTTTTAGAGAAAACGTGAATAGTAGGCTGAAGTTTGTTTGTTACATAATATTTTGTCTGCCAAATTCCAATCTCACAGCACCAATGAAGGTTCAGAGGACTTTGGTAGCGTCATGTTCTGCATTGTAGGAACAAATACAAGAAGGGGGAAAAAAGGTATTGAATTGGGCCACTACACTAACTGATGCGTCTTGGGGATTTTGTGCCAATACAGTGTAGGGTTCCTCACTCTGTTTGCCTTGCATCTATTTGCAATGGCTACCATATTTCAGCTGGTGATCCCCAGACTTCTGTAGGGTCCCTACCATCTGTCCAAAGAAATATTACGTTTTTTTCGGGTCTTGGAATGGGTTCTTCTGTTCTCATGTTTCAGAAATCCAGGAAACAAAATAAAAAGCACCATACAAATTAAATATAAGTAATCCAATACTCACACAAATTTAAAGAAAATGTAGTTTGCAGGTCCTGCCAATACCTCCTGTTGTGGATGCATCTCTTACACAACACTCTCACCATGAGAATTCTTTACAATTTTGATTCTCTTATTTGAGAGCTTGCACATTACTCACAAGAAAAGGTACTTGACAGTTAAATATATTACATACAGAGTCTTTGTACTATGAACCCAAGTCCCTTCTTCCCCCCTCCCCTTCCTTTTTTTCTTTTCCCTCCCCTTTATCAAAAGCCACTATTGACTGGGGAGCAAAAGCCCCTAAGATACTAAATCTTCAGACCATGAAGGGAAATGGAATGTTTTTCTAATGGAGTATATCTGAGTGCCTCTGGCTTTTAGAACCTGTCTTTAAAGTCTGCTTACTGAGGCATAGATGACCACTCAAACACAGACAGATTTGTCACTTCGGTTTTCAGGACACCCATCCTGTAAAGACCACAAGTAATTGCAAGGACTTTAGTGGCTAGACCTTCTCTTGCTATTCATGAGGTTCTTGAATTGGATTTAATTTCATGCCAGATTTGACTCTATCAATGGAAGACCAGCTCAAATGATTTCTTAAGAAATGTCCAAATAACACCAGCCATTGTCACAAATCTTTTTATTCTCCATAATGCAGAGCAAGAAGAGATGTTTTGACTGTAAAAATCAAAGTACAGCTACCATTGTCCCAAGAGCTACTGTAAATATTTTACAGTGTACAGTTACTGAGGACATACCTTTAATTATATTTCAGCTGATTTATAATCCAGGTCTTTAAAGCCATAGATCTATACAAAAGGACACTAAGCCCTCTAGTATACTGCATTATCAAGGTTTTCTTTCTTTGTCTAAGCCTTTCTGTCTGAGTTATAATCCTTATGATGTTGTGACTGCTTAGCTCTTCACAAGCTCTTGCACACTTGTTTTCATGCTACTGTGAGTAGCAGGCTGATTGTGATCCTAGGACCAAAGTTTTAGCATGTAAATGGCTGACCCAGAATGGGCTAATTTGCAGATGCCCTGGGGATTAAGAGTCCATATCAACTCAGGAGCTAGGATGATGGAACTGAGTTCAAGAATTCATTTGGATGCTGTGTTTTATAACAGTTATGTATCACAAACAATTTTCACCAGTAAATGCCAGAGTGCTTGACCACTGAAAGAAAGCAGCATTTCAGCTCTATTTTACAGGTGGTCAGAATGAAGCAGGAAATAGCTTGATAAAGATCCCACAGAAAGGCAATAGCACTGTTATGAATAAAGCCAAGTTCCCTGGTTGCAAATGTTCCCACCTGCCCAGTTATCTGGCAAAAGAAAGTGACTACAGACAGCTGTACTCACAGTCCCCCCACAGAGACAGTGATGGGAACTGAAAACTTTGGCATACCTGCCTCACTGCAGTCCTTTTATAACCCCTTCACTGGCTGTGACAATTCCCAATTCAAACCTAAATTGACAACATTACTAAAACCTCACGAAATAAGTGGATTTCATCTTCTAGTTCCTTTTCTTCCCTAAGTCTCAAAGACCTGGTCAAACTCTTTGGAAGAAAAAAACCAAAAACAAACAAAACCACTCCCACCAAAACTCATACATGGATGGCTAAATGTTAGACCTAGCTAGAAAGCCACCCTTTCTCAACATCCATAGTTAGACTGTCATCTGGCTTTATAAGGCTGCTTCCAATATATTACTATTTTTAGATCTGCTGCCATAAAAATGCTGCAAATTGGTTCCATGGAACCAATCAGTAAATCCATACTGATTTACACCACTGCCTCCACAGTAGGAATGTTAATAACCATGTTATTTTTTGTTTCTTTCCTGCGGCTGGTTAAAACTCTGAAGAACCTGTTTTATGCTAATTGAAGACGTCACCTTTTGCACCCATTAAAGTCCTGAATCAAACAACATCACTACACCCACTTTTTCTGTGGTCTCTATAAAACCAGCACATAATGGTAATATGAAACAACCCTAGCACTGTCCTTTCCTTTTTAATGCCTGACCAAAGTATTTCAAAGTACGTTTTACTTCATCAAGCCACTCTGACTGTAGGCATGAAACCACTGAGGTGGCTGGACCATTGTCTGTGTCTACACCTGCGGCCACCAGAAACCACTGTCAGTGGCTTCTGTATTTAGAAGCAGTCAAAGCAGCTTACGCGTTTGACTGAGCGTTCAGCGTGTTCCTGTATTCCCATACAATGCACAAGAGAGGAGTGATTTCAAGTCCACTCAAACTGTAGATTCGGAAGCTGGTCTTGAATTCAAAAATTTTTAAAGACCAGAAAGAAATGAGAAAAAATACACTCAAATGAGGGAACAGGAAGTAAAATGCATTTGAGAATAAGCAGAAAGGAAACCACAGAAAATATGTGAGAAATAGATCAATGGGAGAATCTAAGTTTTTTCTCCCTCATATCAATCTGGCTTTTATATAGAGGTGATAGTTACACGTCTTTCCTTCACAAGAACGGAGCAGAAATGAACTAACTGTACAAGTAATACACAACAACGTAATAACTGTGCAAAGAAAAGGGTTCAAGAATTTCCGCTTGTTTCAAAACTTGAGAATAGCTCAAAAGGTTCAATAAGATTGAAATAACAATGAATTACAATATTGTAGGGGAAGAAATTTCATTCAACAGAGAAGACAGAAAAATTCATGTTTAGGTTTATATTTAAATTAACCAGCATTATAACACAAAGTTATATTTACTCATACACGGAGTCCTTATTTCAGCCTGTGCAAGTCCAGCATGAAAAAATATCTAGGTTTCACCAGTGACAATGCAAACATAGTTATGGGTCTACTTTAAACACATTTCATAAACATACTGCAGACTAAGCCTCCAGAAAAATAAAATCCCACTGGATATCTTCATAAAATCTACCTGGTTGTTTTCGGCAAGGATTCTTATGAGTCATTATGAGCTTCTATGAAACTGAGAGGGGTTTTTTTTGTTTGTTGTTTTTTTAATTAAATAACAGGACAGAATGTTCTCAGTAGCTCTTCTGGTAGGTGACAATACAACATCAGCAAAACAATTGGATGAAATCATGTTTCCTTGTATGCTCCAGGCTTACTGGAAAATTAGGGAGAAAAATGAAGGCCAAACTATGTGCAAACAAAATGGTGTCTCTTGTCTCCAAAAATAATATAGATTATCAGAACAAAAAGTTAAAATAGGTTCCCTACACTGTTTCTACAGAGCTGAAGCTACTGCCAAAACCATAGTAAATGCAATTCAAGACAGCTGCATCAAAGAATCTATTATTGGCCTGGGCACACTAGTACACAAAAGCAGAGAAATTACTATTATATAACCATCAAGAAATGGAAAAATTATTATTTTGGTCAGAAACAAGTAAAATTCTAATTTATTTAGAGAATATTGGCTGAGATTTTCAACAGAGTGAAAAGAAGCTAGATGCCCACATTCCCCTGAATTTTAATAGCATTGAGGTTCCTTTGAGAAGCCAAGACAACACTTTCAATTAAACTATTTTGCATAATAATTTCATGGCTTGATCCTGATATGCACCAAGACAATTCCCTCTGCATTCAGTGAAAGTTTAGGGTAATCAGCATCTCTCAGCACCTGATTGAGAAAACCCAAACCGTATAACTTCTCAGTTACCTACTTCATGGATTTAAAATAAAAACCTACCACGAACAACAAACAAAAAAAACCTCAGACAAAAACCCTATCAAACAATATACACCTAAAGGGCAATTGAACTGATCATGTAAACAAGGCTAAAGGGGAAAAAAATTAAAAAAAAATAATAATAAAAATCAATGGAAATGCTTCCCTAGGTGAACTATTTGAGCATCATCTACCAAGAATGAACCTTCCCCAGGCACTCCTCAGCAGCAGTAGCTAGCTGATTAAGACACCCACGGAGACAGAAATAAGAGACAGTCCTTGCTTCAGTACGAACTATCTTTTTATAAAAGATATACTTCCCACCACAAACCATTAAGTAAATATGTTGTGACATCAACAATTTTACATCGTGACATTATCAAATAATACACAAGTCAAAAATTAACCTATTTTCATTAACTGCACTTCTAATACATAGAGCAATGTACTATATCATGTATTGATGCCAAGAAGCGTGTGAAATTTGATGTCTACAATGAAAGATTTGAACATATTTTTGATCTCTCTAACCCTGTATCTTTTCAAAGATCAGTAGATAATGATCTGCCATTCAGCTGGAAAACTTTTGGGCTGGAAACTCTCTTGAAGGGCTTATGAGCTGGCTGGGCAACTAGCAATGAGGAGATGCTTGATTTTATGCTTTGTGCACATTCACTTCAGTGATAAGTATATGTTACAGTTTTAAGCACGTATTTAACATTTTCTCTGCATCTGAGCCAGTGATCTATATATATTGTACTCAGGTATGCGAGCAGTAGGATAATAACCTTTCCTATGGTATAGTAGGATTCTATGTCTAAACTCTGCAAAAGCAACATGTTTCTTAACCATCCAAAAAAAGTAAAAGTGGTGTATAGAGTTCTTTTATTTTCACATGGACTAGCATTCTGTAGTATGTAACTGTCAATTCCCTTTAAATCTTAGAGGTAAGATACAATTAAGGGACATAAAACTACCACCTGCCACTCAGTCTCGTTGTTAACTCAACCATGATGACATTATGGTTGTGATACAATAATCCTGCAAAAACACTATTACTGCTAGGCTGCCTACTATGAGCAGCACCTGGATTTAAACGATTTTAAAGAACTTGGGTATAGATACTGGCAGTATGTTTTAAAGAGATTTCTTAATTATTTACTGTGTCTGAAGCAGTTCAAGCTCTCAATTGAAACTCTCTGTAATTCCCTCCCAGGCAGGTGGATGCTGGGTGATCTCAAAGTCCTAGCGAGATCAATAAAAACTGTGTTGGCAAGGCATGTCACTTGAAGCTCTTGGTCCTTTGCAAATTCACTTGCAGCCATTTTTGCAGTACCAGAATCATTTCATTCAAAGCACATCTCAGAGAAGGTTTAAATAGCTGCAGCAGAAGCCTTCACAACCTTTTGTATTTCTAAATTTAGTGAAATAGTAACTGTTCTCCTTAGTCATTAGTCATTTCCATTTAGTGTGGCTCCTCTTATATAACAAGGCTGGATTTCCAGAGGGAATACCAATATAATGGCCAAGCCAGATACCAGAACACGATAGTTGAAATAAAAAACAATACTGAGCCATACAGATCCTAAGGTACACTGAAAATAAAATTGTTTTCCACTGTAAATGTAATTTAAAAATCTATCATATTCAATACATTTGATATTGATTATTTTAGCAGTGTTTCAGAAGACTAATGGATACAGTGTGTACTAGCATCAATGTACTGGAGTACAAGAACTGCTTTTGTTGTCCTAGCAACAGCCAGGAAAAAATGATCTCACAAATCAAATTCAAGGGAAATGCAGTGCTTTACTGAAATAGACAACTAAATGATTCTAAAATACAGCAACTTAAAGATGTACTTTATGAACTTGAACCTGGCCTTTTCAAACAGATCCTTCCAAGGAGTAGAATGAGTGCGAAGCGTGAACCCATATTTTAATGAACAATAATAAATACAAAACTAAATTGCCAGACTGGAATATTTTGCATATGTAACTGCTCAGTTTCCTTTAGCTACCATTGACTATAGAGCAGAGAATTCCCATCTGACCGGGGAATCATATAGGGGGCTATTTCTATAGAGACACATGAAAGCAAATCTAAGGAAGTACTTTTATTGGCACTGCAACCTCAATAAAGCACCACGAGGGGCAGAGAGGAGGACTGGATCTGTATGCCATTTAATAAAACAAGGTACAATGAAGTGTGTCCTGTTTCTTGGAGACAGTCTCACTTTCTCTGACATATCCCCACCCCACACATATTGTTTAATGATGCTGTATGCTCTGAAAATCCCACTGACCTCCACCACTTAGCACCTAACTGCAGAATCAGATTTGTCATGTTGATCCACCAGGTCCTACTGCAATTAATGAATGGAGTAAAAGTGTTTCTGTTTACATTAATGGATCTTATACTGTGTTTATTTTATTAACATCTTCAACAATAATCCTCTAAGGAACAGAGAAAGTGAATAGCTAAACATATTTCATAAACTGGAAGTAATGACATACAATTAACACTTCTGACAAAAATTTACGGTTCATTGGTCAGCCAAACCAGGAAACAATACTTGAATATCCAGAATGCCCAGAGTGAAATCAGATATGAGAAAACAATGAGTATTTTTGAGGAATCTTTTAAAGCTCATAACCATCATCAATATAATGCCTGTATGTACACTTGCAAGAGGAAAATGATCACAAAGAGGATTAAAATATATTTTAAATGAAGTTTTTTAACTACTTCCATATAATTAGAAAAAAAATAAAAATAGAAACAAACAGGATTTTTTTGTAGCTTCTTAGATTTACAACAGCATTTAGAAAATCCTAAAAATCAGAAGAGTCTGAAATAGATTAATTCCCAGTAGAGTCTCATGTAATTACAATATAAGAAAACCAGGTATCTGGTTAAAGAAAGTATACTGTATAGACATTTTTACACATCATTGCAAGGGAATATTGACAACCTGGGGGCACGATGTGATCAGGAAATGAACAAAGTCTTTCTAGAATATTGGAAGAGCTAATTATGACCAACAGCACACATTCTGTTTCCTGCAAAAGATAACAGTCAGGAGTAGCTAGCCTTCAGACAGACTTCTTAGAATTGTTTAGTTTTGCCCTGTCTTTGCCGCACAGAAATTAATAGGTCGTGTGTGTGTGTGTGTGTGTCTTGGAAGGGCTTTTTGTTGGGGGTTTAGGTTGGTTTTTTGGGTGTTGTTTTTTTTTTTTGGTCACTTCATTGAACAATGGTGGATTTTTTTCTGAAATCCTAATGTTAAATGTATTTATTTATTGTTCATGGTGTCTTTTATTGCTCCATGAATTATCATCACCATATATGGTATGTCTACTTATAGTAGTGGCCTCTGTTTGTGATGCTAATTTGCTTTATTCTATTGTCTTGTATCGCCAGCAGATTCCTTAATTACATATCTAAATGTGAACTACCAATAATTTTACTTAGATTTAACTTGAAAAGTATAACTGAACAGCCACATAACCCTAAAACTGGTTTAAGAAATCTGTTAAGATAGGGGACAAAAGTGTTTTTCTTAGAAAGCTTTTGAAGTCTTTTTTTTTTTTTTTTTTTAAACAACTGAACACCCATGTACAACTTCACCAGCTGCACTGGAACCTTAATGGGATTGATGCAAGAAAGTACAGTATATAAACTTGTCAAGGCATGTTTGAAATGGCAAGAAGGACAAAGCTAGTGAGGTAGTAAAATACTAATGTTGCATTTTTTCCAGTGTCACTGGAATGATCCATCATCTATGAATTCTCACAGATACTAAGAAATCCAACATTAACTACTTTAGCGCTAAAGCTCAAGACTCAGGGAGATGGAATGGATGATGACGCAAAAAAAAATTCTTTTGTTCGTAAACAGCAATAGTAATTTAGTATAGCCTATATGCATGCAGCCAAACATCCCTTTGTAAAACAGAATACTTTCACCAACCAAAATGTGACACACTGTCTTAACTTAATCTCCGAGTCATGTCACCTCTGGGAAACCTCATCTGAGCAAAGCTTTATCTTGTTTTACAGCTCCAGATTCAGCTTCATGTTAACACAGTAGGTAAAGACAGAAAAATTACAATGAAATGCTGAAATTTAAATGTAAAATACATATACTATTTTTTCACTAAGCAATATATATTTTCATTTGGATTATGGCTCTAGCCTATAGATGTCACTTTGGAAATATAACTGGAATACGATAGATTTGGCTAATGGCTTGTTCACATAGGAAAGTTGAAGTGTACAATATAAAAATATTCCATAAAGAAATCAAACTAACTCCTCATTTGTGAGCATCCCTATTCAATACAAAAGGGTCTCATTCTTACTTAGTGAGTAATGGGTTAGAGGTGATGTAAGCTTAAAAATAAATATCCACAAGGGAGGTATACTATAATAATACTGCTAATTAGCAATGCCAATATTATTATGAGAGTACAATGGGGAAAAAAAAATTTTAAAAAAACCCCACTGAACAAGCCAGCAGTACCACTGGACAAAATAAATGCACCTGACTGTAATGTATTTGCTAGACAGTAGTAGCTACCTCTGTGGAGAGTACATCAGCATCAGATTTTGAAAAAGTAATTTCAGACGCCAAGGCTTTACTGGCTTGTACTTAACAGCAGCTCTATGATATTTCTGTAGAATTCCTCACACTCTCACACGCTTCATTTTTCACTAGTGGCAATTAGGTATTAGACATGAAGAGAGGAGACTGCAGAACACAAACTCTCCGTTTAAGCACACTTACCCAGAAGGGAATGTGGGTGAAAAAAAGTGAGAGGTTTAAAATAAACAAACAAAATACAGATGGCAATTAAAAAAAAGCATTCAAAATACAAGATTTGCTGCAAGGATGAAGTCAAAAAAAGCTCATGTACAAAGCCCTTTTCTGCACCCAGAGAGCAAGTCTTGCTAATTCACAGAGAAACAGAATTAAATCCACCCCCACTTAGCCCACAGACTTGTGTAAACTGAAAAGAAACTTTCAAGGTTCAAGGGAAGAGATAGGCCCACAGGACCCAAGGCACCAGTCAAGCCTTGCGCTGTCTTGGTATCTCTGCCACGTTGCTTCATTTACTTCTCCACAGGCAGGCAGTGGAATGTAAAGAGGCAACTGCTCAGCAGTACTAGCCCATATTCATGTAAAAATGAAAAACAGCACTGGATTTTGCATTAACTTAAAGGGAGCAACATAAATCTAATTTTCTTGATTCCGTTCTGCAGGACAATCCCCACCCCCAAATTCTTGGGATCCTGATCTAGTTCTTCTCAAAGTTAATGGAAAGACTCTCATTGACTTCAACTGTCTACACATTAAGCCTTTACATCAACAGATGTGTTCACTGCCCAATATTAGGAGACACTTATAGGGTTGATGAATTAGCATAGGAAAGTCGGTATTTGTTGAAAGTAAATATGTAATTTTATAGCGGCTTTTGTGACAGGCATCTTAAGACCTGAGTAGTAAAATCAGACACTTAAAATAATTATGGAGCTCATTGAAACCAATTAGAATATTCCAGTGAGTAAAAAGGTCATCAATCTCTCTTTAAATCTACCAAAGCAGAGCCTAATGCTGAACGTCAGAAAATCTGGAAAGTTTGAGGTAACTTTCCTCTTAGCTTTGAGCACATAAATCAAAAAGGCCTAAATCAGACAGGAGCTCACGCACTTGTAGCTGTCGACATGCAGAGACACAGGATTTCACAGCCTCCAAAGTGATAAGGGGAAGATGCATTTCTTTGCCCACGATAGTTTAAGTTTAGTTGCCTCCTGAGTTTAGTTTAGGTACAGTATTACATCAGCTGAACAAAATGCTTCCTGGCATACTTCAGTAGAGAACTTTGCCCAACTCAATGTAATTGGCTTCATCCTCTCTACAGGTCAGAGAAAACCCAATTGTCCACTGACAGGTGTCACTTTCAAGTCACATTTGCATATTATCTCTTAAAGGTTTTCTCGGTTAGGAAGGAAAAACATCAGGAAAGACACAAAAATTGACACTGAACCCATGTCAAACCTAGGAAAAAGAGAAACAGCTGCTCTTGGTTTGGTCTGGCATGTTCTCTACCACTGGCAGCTGCTGGACCTGCTGTGCTGCTTTGCTCAGCAAAACCAGGATACTAATATAACAGAACAGAAATAAGTTCACGGAAGTGAAACAATCAGCCTCACAGGAATGCTCAAATCTGCTCCAAGCACATGCAATACAAAGCCAGCACAGAAAACAGATAGTTGTGGAGAAAGGAAGCAAAGCAGCAGAATTTTGAAAGATACATAAGGACAAAAGCAAAAGGCATTTAGCACAACAAAAGAGCTTGCAATCCAAGCCGTGTACTGCACGCAATTAAGAGGTTCCTATGTTGCAATGGCTAATATAGCTTCATAACCCCCCATATGCCTTTTATTTTTTTTTTTTATGTCTTGAGCAATCTGGGACAGCCTGGCAGCATTGGCAAGACACAGAACTGAGTTTGTGTCTTTCATAGTTCTTACACTGTAAAACAAATTTCTGATTTAGCTGTGATTTGAAAGAGAACTGTTCCTTGCTTTATCCAGGAAGTCCACTGTAGATGAAGGAGAGCTCTTGCTAAAACCATTATTCGTTCTCAGGAAGACACTCTTAATTGAGCTGGAAATGAGCAATGTTGAAACATCAAGGTTTATATGTTGCATAAATATGCAAATAAAGTAACAGAAAACACCGTATTTCAGCCTTGTACAATTCAATACATGATTTGCTCAGTTGTATGCTTATTTTTTCAAAGAAACCCTCCATGGTTGCCTGGAAAACAGATATCAAGTTGCTAATCCCACTAGTAGAGAGCCCATATGTCTACATTTGTAGTCATATTAAGTGGCACTTAAATAAACCAGTTTACAGCACATTTCACATTGATTTCAACCACCAGGTCCTGCTTTGTTTGGTTAGATATCTACATTTTGAGATAGTTTAAGTCCTAATGATGTCCTGACTTACACAATTGTCTCCAATGTCACAGCCATCAGTTTTCATCCAAAACTTAACAGAGAATCCCTAGAATACCATCTCTGTCTATAGAAAATTAAACAACATGCATACTATAGAGAAGGATGAACAATGATTTCTCTTTAGGAGTATACGTGCACATATGCTGTGTGTTGGAGAGAAAACCACCACAAGCAGCAGAAAGCTACAATGTAACATGCTATTGATCAAGAAGATTTAAACAGAAAAGCAAGAATAAAAGTCATGGTGGAAAATGTAAGGGGCCAATACAAGTTAGGACAGACTAATGAACATAGACAGATGTAGACTTCTTTCCAAATAACCAGCTCATTTCCACTAACATTGTTTCATTTTGGCATCACAACGAAAGGAAATAGACTGAGTTCCCTGGATCAGCTCCATGAGAACCAAATAAAATATATAAATGTGCATAAAAAAAAATGGTGTATTCAACAATGAAATTCTGGTAGTACTCAGTGCTTAGCTAGCTGTTTGCAGAGCTTGGTATTTGCTATAAGGAAGAAATAAATAATTAAGGCAACTAGCTATGTTCAAATTGTTTAGAGATATCTATTAGAGTAGACCTGTCCAAAATGCAACATATTGCTGGACTGTTGACAAACAGATCAACACAATTCAAGAACAGAAGTAAATCCTACTTTTACCCACATTAGAATGCAATATAATCAGGAAAGAGAAAAACTAGGGTTTTCAGGAAAGGGTATAAAATAGCTTAAATTACTATAAAACACTATGGACTTTTTTTAATTGTTCAACATATAATTGCTTCCGATTTGACAATTTTTAGACAGTTATAACTCCATTGTCTTCTGTGACATAGCTTGTTTTAATCAAACAAAACTAGAATACTAACCACTCAGTTTTTCCTACCTTCACTTCTACACAGCATAACTGACTTCCGTCAGTAGAGATGTTCCTGATTTTACATCAGCTGACACAAGACAGGAGGGGAATCAGGTCCAGTTGAGTGAATTCTGGAACAGATGGGTTTAAAAATGCTTTAACTCACCACCCACTCATCCTATATCATCAACTACTACTATCAACTATGATCTCATCAGCACTTGACACCACTAACATATCATGAAGGACAAAATTATGCATATATTCACAGGTATTGCAGGCTGAATTTTCTGTCTGGCTAAACGGCAGGCTGATTTTAGGGAATCATGAGAACTGTTTCAGAGCTATTCTCTCAGAGGATTTTTAAGAGCTTAAGTGAAATCAGGGTCATGGCAGGGACCGATGACAAATGTTAGAAACATCTATTCTGGAACTCCTTCATTGAACTGTTATTGCTGCACCAAAAAGCTAAAAGCTTCAGAAACAAACATATTATTTACAATGCATAGTGTGAACAAATGATGCAGACCCTTCTTCTGCAGCTGTATGACCAAACTGAATCAGAAGGACAAAGGAAATTAACATATTGGGGGTACAGAACATATTTCACTCTGTCTACAGAAGAAACTAAAAGAAATATAAACTTAAACAAAGCTTTCCATTGTGATTTAATTCTTATTGCTAGTGGTTTCTGTAACAATATATTATTCCATAATACTATGGGTATTCCAGTGCTTCACAAGAGAGGGAAAATATCCTTATTTTATATTACAAACAAGGAAACAAAATAAGAAAAGTTACTTTCCCAAGGAAAATGGCAAAGCTGTAAGGAGAATTCAGGTCTCCAGTGCCCAGTCCTCTCCACTGTGTTCCCCCTATTGTGCCATGATGAAGCTGTGTGCTCCACTGAAAACGCATCTTTTCACAAGGAGTAAGATTTTATAATTGCAGCCCAGCTGATACAGCTGCATCAAAGAATGTATGGCTATTCGCTTGGCTATTTCAAGCCATACACCAAATCTTTACTACAGCACACTCTTCTTTATATCAATTAAGAAACTTCAATATTTCTTTCTTTCTTTCTTCCTGCCCAGGCAAGGCGAAATGGAGGAATACCTGTTCCATCCCCCAACGTTATTGTTTTATAATGTGAGAACAGGAGAGGCCAGTAATTTACTATTAATAAAAATAACCTGCAAATTACATCTCCAAGGAGGAGACTCGCATGTCTTCAAAAGACTCACTGAAGACTGCTCCTGAAACATATTCTAGCTCCAAGACACTTTTTTTTTTGCCCCATAGGAGTAATGAATGAATCCCAGCAACCTCAATGAGAGGCTTGGACCCCAGTAAAGTACTAAGATGTGCTACAGCATGGCCTTTCTCCTTCAGCAATATACTCATTCTACACCCTCTTCACATTTGCATCTCTTGCTACATCAAGAATGGAGAGAAAAAAAAAACACACAACAAAAAAAAACACAGAAGGGGGGGAGAGACTTTAAAGGCTGCAGAGAACATGGGTGATTACTGCCTTCATTAAGCAAAACAGTAAAATATTGTTGACCTTTGAAGAAAGCAGTAAAATGTCAAATTTTGCTCTTTTACTTTTGTGCAAAAATACCTTTTCTACACAGCATTGTCCTTTCTTTGTAGCAATGCATTACACTGTAATCATCTCCCAGTATTCCTAGCCTCCACCGAAAAACCAATTGAAAAATCTATACTCTTTCCATTCCTCTTTAGTAACTTGTCCCCCATCAGGGAAAAAGTAAGTGTTCCTCTATAGTTCTTTTGATTTCTGAGGTTACTTGCATGTTCAAAGTTAGGCAGGTGCCTATATAGTCAGCTGAATAGCCCTAATTTCTCCCACTTCCCTTCTCTTTATGCACACAGACCTGATGTTGAGCTTGTCTAGAACAACTCCAACAAGGCACGCCTCCACTGAAGACAACTACAGTCCCTGGAGTAAAAGGCATTTTTCCAGAATCGAGTCTTCTACTCGGGGAACCACGCTTTTCCCCTACTGCCCAATTGTTCTTCTTAGCAGCTTCCTCTGTCATTAGGGCAGCTGTGATCAATACGAGTTTTCCAGGTTAAGAAAAAGAAAAGAGAAGAAAACTCCCTTAGTGCTAAACAAGTCAAGGATACATACATTGTTTGCATATTGTTCAAAACCAATATTTGTCTTGAAGCTATAATTGTCAGATGTACGTTGTCCTCAGGATCAAAGTCTAAATTAGAATCACAGAATGGTTAGAGTTGGAAGGGACCTTAAAGATCATCTACTTCCAACCCCCCTGCCCTGGGCAGGGACACCTCCCACCAGACCAGGTTGCCCCAAGCCCTTTCCAGCCTGGCCTTGAACACCTCCAGGGATGGGGCAGCCACAGCTTCTCTGGGCAACCTGGTTCACTACCCTTGGAGTAAAGAATTTCTTCCTAATAACTAATCTAAATCTCTCCCCCTCATCCAGTTTAAAACCACTACCCCTTGTCCTATTGCTCCCATCCCTGATAAAAAGTCCCTCCCCATCTTTCTTGTAGGCCGCTTAGAACCACTTTCTGTTTCAACCATCCCTAAAGAAATAAGTGGCCATATAAGAACATTCCCCTTACTTTTACATTATATTTATTATTATCCAAAAAATAGTCACTTTTTATTACACTGCTGTCGTCTTATACAGGAGAGAAATAATTGTCTTTTTTATTTTTAGCTTTCGTGTTATGACGAAGACTAACAATTTTGGAATTAAAATTCAACCTTAACAAGTCTTATTCTTCCAGAATTTAGGATCCCCTTCTTAAAGTAGCAGAAATAGTATAGTATTGAGCAAAATACTCCCTTGATTGGCTATTCCATATTTTTCTAGGAATTATTGACATTACATGCAACTCATTATTCCCAGTATTTGGTGCGACAGTAGATGAAGAAACAAATTTTGATCAGTGTCAGTCAATCAATCATACATTATTTTCAATGGAATGACATGCCAAATTCCTAACATTCTAATGAAAGATGCTAATAAATGATGACCTGTCAACTCGATTGCATACTGCAGCCTTTAGACAAAGTGACTGCTTTGTAGCCCCCCTGTAGATAAAGGGCGAAAACTGCAGAGATGAAATTGACATTAAAGTGTGAAATTAAATCCATGAAGAAGAGATCCAGAATGCAGGAAGCAGACAGCAAGAAAGAAAAAAAATAACCTATAGCAAGACTTAAAGTCCCTCCAAAACTGCACAACGGTGAAAAATATTTGAGTTAGCAGAAATAATACTGAACGCAGACTACTCCTTGACAAAAAGAACGGTCTGAGTTGAGACTGGAAAGAGTTCCCCCACAGCAATATTTAATTTCAAAGAAAATGGGGATTGATCAATTTTTAAAGATTTTTCAATTTACATTTATGAAAATTAAATAAGAAATATTAATGTAATGCCTACTTTGGGCCATGTTTGATTTTGGACTGGTCAGCCGGTCTATGCATCCCCCAGTGCTTGGTCTTATCAGGAAAGGCCTGCCTCAGCTATTGTGGCAAGTCCTTGTTTAAAACCACACTCTGCATTTGTCCTTCAAGAACCACCCCACAATACTCTGCTGCAGGACCCCCAAAATGTTGCTGGAAGTCAGAAATTACCTAGTGTTCATCCAAAAGTCAGCTTGGCTTTGGTGCATGGTTTTTAAACATACAACTGGGCAAGATGATTGATGAACGCCCCACCAAAATCCCCAGCTAAACAATAGCTTTGAAAATTTCAAAGGGCACAGGTAAAGGCATCGTGAGCAGTCAGCAACAAATTACTTTACAGACTTACTGAACTCTCTGTTCACGTAGCACCTGGATGCAAGTGTAGCAGTTTATCCCAGCCTAGAATATCTCTGTTCTAGCTTAATATTTCTACTAATCTTTTGTTGCCATTTTGTGTAGTTCTGTGGTTGTCACTTCTTTGGGTAGGGGACTAACAGACTGAGTACAACATGCTGGTTGTCAGTGCTATGGGACTTCTCCCTACACATAAGAGGAGAAATTAAAACATAATCAGAAAGGGCTGGTACCATGCTCTTGTTTCTTGCAGTGATTTCTCTCTCTTACAGTTTCAATTTCCACTGTTCTAACCATTGGCAGTGAAAAAATTATATCCTTAGTCATGTATTCACTACTCACAGGGCACACTTTTTTCAGCCACATATGCCAAGTGCCCACGAATTCTTGGAATGCCAAACTACACGGAGGCACAATCCAGAATTTTTGATGAAAGGAACTGGCCAGATGTGAGGAAGTGGCATACTGCTCTTTTCTAGCCAGCAGAGGCTGGGTTGAAACTACGACTCAAACCCGTTGTGATGCACTGCCAAGGACCCCAGGTTACTGCTTAATTCTTTCCATAGTTCAAAAAAGTTAACCATTTAAGCAAAAATTTGTGAGACTACTTTGACACCTGATTTTTGAAACTCCATTCTTAAAGGATTTCCTCAGGACTGTATGTAGACACTTTCAATAAGATACTAATAGCACAACTCTGTTTTATAATCTGGTTCACTATATGGTAGGTATGGAGTTATATACTGTATACAAAAAATTACCTAGTAGTTTGGCTGCTTATTTCTTCCCTTATAATCCTTATATAGATTTATTATATTTGACCTGGAAATTAAGGAAATGCCTGAAAAATAAATACCTCTGAATGATCGAAATCAGACAAGGCAAAGATATATCCAATACAGAACAATGATGCACAGGAAATAAATTACTGGCCATCCGTTATCTTGTCTTATACACGGATCATAAACTCTAGTGACTCTTTTTTCTATTCCACTTGTACAAGGAGTAGTTATAAGACTAATAATATTTTTTAATATAGATTACTAGCATTTTACACTCAAAGCTTCTACTTATCTTTTTCTTATCATCATATGATTCTCCTTTTAAACAGATATACTCTTTAAGGAATGAACTTGCTAGTAATTCATTTTTATACTATATTGGTAAATGCTAAATTAGCATGGAATACATTAGAGGTAGCTGCAATATTTTGTTCTGTTTCAGTAGTTCATTATAAGCAGTGAGGTTAAAATAAGCCTCCAGTACACCAACATCTAGAAACCAGTTAAAGCACAGCTCATCAGACATCATCTTTTTATTGTGAGCATGAAAGTTATGACCAACAGACAGATATTGCAAAGAAAACATTAAAGTGAGAAATGTGATTTCATTGCACCTCCAACTTCCTTACTTCAACTTTTGCATTATTCAGCAGAAAATTTAATTCAACTGGATATATTTAAAATAAGCCAAATCAGTGGATAGATTTAGTAGATTAGCAGCTGTGACACTAGTACTACTTTCAACTTTCACTCCTAAAAAAATTAAGATGGAGGCTGACTTATGTATTCTCTCCACAGAATGAAGCAGAGTATTATAGAATGCATTTGCCAAAAGAATAAATCATGATTGACAAAAAAAAAAAATTGTTAATACAATGGTTTGAGGCAGTTGACAGAAATTTTTGTCAACAGAAAAGATTAAGGGATTCAAAAAAAATGAAATTTGCAGATGGAACGGCTTTGATGTTTCTGATGAAAAGTATTTTGTTGACAGAATGGATCAGAGGGAAAAAATGCATTTTCTCAACACAAGGGTTTTAGCTCTTTGACAAAATATATTTCATCCCCAGATGTTTTGGCTGAGTTGTCAATTATTCTCCGTGTCTGCCATTAACCAATCACTTTCCTGTTGACTGAAAGATTTCTTTAGTGTCAGCTCTGTGGAAGCAACTGGAGGTATTACAAATACCACTACAGCTAATCACATTGAATCATTAATTATGATGCTGTAAGCTGGTCCAGTACTCACCAATTGCCAACTGAGCTAAAGCTACAAGTTGGTTTTGGGTTAGGGTTTTTTCCTCCATCCTTATCTTTCTTTTATGTATAGTCTTTATTATAATATCCTTCCTTTCTTCCTTGGAAGAAAATTTTACGATAGCTGCCTTTCATTTAAGACTTCAGTTCTATGAAGACACCCATATACAATAAGGAAAAGGGCTAGCTTGTGCTCCTGGCATGTCTTAAGCAAGCACTAATGTGTAAATTAGACTAACTACAGCAAGTTAAGTCACTGTCTCCACCCCACTGCGGGAAGTACTGCACCTTCGTGTGGAGTAGCTGCCTTATGCAGCTGTGTAGGTCTACAACTAGTAAATAGGATGTGGGCAGTAAATGTTACTAGACTGAACGTCTTCCCCCTTGCACATGGAAGGAAGAGTAGTCTGGAATTATAAGCTTAACCTGACCAAGTAGAAGAAAATCTAGCTCCTGTTTCGTTTTTTCAGTAGTTAAGTAGCTACAGGATAATCTTCCTAAAGTCGACTCATACATGTGGTTTTGGTTCTTATATGAGTTTGTAAGATGCTGTTACCACATTCAGAGGTGCATTCTGCAGCCGGGTCCCAGTCTGGCTCACCTGAGATCACCAGCAACCACCCTATATTTATACCCCATAAGATATTAGCATACATATCCCAAGATCATTCAGGACGAGAGTTTTGTCATGTAAGTCCTACTGAGTCCCACACCTGCACAAGCGAGTAGTTCAGCAAGAGGGAAGGTGTATTTTTTTTTTTTTCCTCATGAGCTGCCCTTTCTTTAGAAATATGAAGGTGGCTGGTGACAATAGCAAAATGCCAGCTATTCGCCTGTTGTTGGGAGGAACAGTAGAAAGATGAAAATAAATACATCTGGCTTAGAAGAAACAGTCATACCGAAAGTAAGGCATGACTCCAGCTGGATGTCACATAAGCCAAAATTTCTGAGTGCAGTTTTAAGAGTGAGATCACAGAATGAGGGAAAGCACAATCTGTGGGAAAATGCTCAACCAGACCACAGCAGACTCAGTGGAATTTGCAAGACCATTAGCAGAAGAAAGAGGTAGAGGTCCTTTAGACCCCTTACCCTCCCCAAACTGTTCCAAATAAACTTGCATCAAACTTAACCTAGCCAAATCTCCACCACCGTTGACTTAGGGGTTTGGGGTTTTTTTTTTTGTTTTTGTATGAATAGGTAACCAGGCATTTTGGCAGGGAAAAATAAAAAAAAACAAAAACAAAACACACCCCAAAACCCACACAGAAAAGATAAACTATAAACTACTTTCAAGATATTATGCTTTTGTGTTTCCCATTGTTTGAACAGTAATCTAAGAACTTTTTTTAAGATGCCATATCTTATCTCACAACTTTGTGCAAGGATGAATCATGGCTCGCTTTGGAGAAACTGCACCTGTAAGACAAGCCTTTAAAGATCTTACTGAAACCTGAATAAGGGAAAGTAATGAGCAAGTTAAAGAGAAGAGATGGCAAAGCTCTCAGAGTTCCTGCTGGAAACAGGCAAAACTGTGCAGCACTTGTCAAGTGCTGTGTAGCATGACTGCAGCAAACCGAAACCTAACCCTAAGTAGTTATCACCAGTAATAACACGTACTCTCATCTTCACTCCACTCATCCTGGAGCCCTCTTGATTCTGGGTTTAGCCTTACTCTTTTTAATAGGCAATCCCTGTGTCTTCCTAGGAAAAGGCTTATCAGAATCTTCATCTAGAGTGACTCTTTCCCTGGTCACTGGAAGAGTGGGAGTTAATTTGTATCAACACAGCTAGTCAGTACTGAATCCAGTATTCCTAAATTACCTGTTACCTTTTTAACATCAAGTAGTAAGAACATTTTTCTAATGGACTCATTTCTCAATGCTATTTCAAAATATTTCTTGATATAAAACTTTCTAGATAAACAAAGCTGTTGATAATGAAGTTATTGCACCTGCACATTTTAATTGGCTAGGGAGGCATATCTTCATAATTGGTATTTGCTAGTTTTCAAACAGAGGACTTTTCAGTGTGATGAATTTGGGAATTAATTCACACTAAAAATGCAAACATTCCATGAAGTGAAATGTAGACAGAAGTGATACGCCATGAGGGCGTAGAGGAGTTTATTTGTAACAGGGGTAAACCAGTCCTTATTGTTTCCATCTCTACCCCAGCAAACACATCTGCATGATTCAGAGAAAATACAAATGATTAGTTGGCCACGCAAGAACACAGTCTGCACAAGAAAATTGTTTTTGTCTCGTCCACAAATTTGCAGTTTGGGGAGGCAATTAGTGCATTTGCAGAATAGCAGGAATATCCTGACTACAGATTTTAAGATGTGGTGTGTAAAGACTGATTGATTGTGGTGAGAGCCCAACTCAGAGCTGTGAGGGGAATGTGTCCCAATCTCTTCATTTTAGTAAGGTTCCTGAAGAAGGCCAGAAGGGTTTTAAACTGAAAGACTTCATTTTATTAGAGTGGAAGCACTTTTGGAAGTCTAGCCAAGGGCTTCATACTTCTTAAAAATAAGCCTTAATTCTAAGCTTCCAGATGATCTATCCAGTATTCAAGGACATCAACTACCTAACATCACACTTTCAAGACACCTTACGCTGACTTTGCTTTGCTTCTACTGAATTTAATCAAAGCATACTGATTTTATTCCTTTTGGATCCTAATGACTCCTTAAAAGAAAAACAAAGCCACACACACCTCACCACATCCAAAAGATTTGTTTCAAATATATTGCTTCATAATTTGGTGGTTCTTTTTCCCGTTTTCTCTAATAACATAAAACCAAAATAAATTAATTTATGAAACTATCAGGTAAAGTATCTGTAAAGTCATTTATGAAAGTATCAGGTAGATGTTCTTAACAACTCCAGTTGTAGATATGCAATATACAACAACAATTCTGGATATCAGAAATAAATAGCCATCTGTTTCGTAATGATTTGATGGGAAAAAAAACCCCAAAATGTTGAGATTATATTTACTTGTAGTTTAACAGCATTAGAAATAGCTCCCCTTTCTACTAAAGCAAAAGTCTGCCATTAGATTTGATGAAAAAGGCACATAATCAGAAACAGAATAAAGACAACAAAAATATAACAAGATATTAGCTACCGTTAATGTTATCTGTGCACTACCTTCATCATCTTGTCACATCTCTGAATACAAATCCCTTCCACAGAATATCTCTGCATGATTTCTTGGGCACTGGCATTTTTTGGTAGCTCTTGCCTAGCATTTTAGAGGACTGTTTACTTCAAAGAAATTATTTCTGAAATTCAATTACATAAGAGCTATGTTATTACCTAATTAGTTGACACCTTGTATGTCATGTAATGTAGCTACCGTACTCAACATCAGGAAAAAGCAAACTTATCTCAGTGAACACATTTGCATTTTATAGTATGACACATTACTTTGTGATATAAACAGACAAATGGGATAACACAGGAGACATCTATTATTACAAAGCGGCTGATGATGGATATGTATATTTAAAGAAAACTCTCTGACAACCAATCAGGAGCCATTAAGCAATCTCATTTGTGTTAAGTAGGTCACAGCTTCCACTGCAGAGAATCTGGAATCCATACAATAAGAGAGAAAAATACAGCAGTCAGCAAGTTCCCCATCCAGAACTATGTTCTTCTACCTGTGGTCTATTGACGGATTGTAAACCTTTCTAAACACACCAAATCCCTGTCTCTACACAAGAAAACCTAACAAATAAGAGGGATAGAATAGCTAGTAAATAAATAGTAAATGTTAGTCCCCTTTTTACATGGCTGTAAATGAAAATCAAGTTAATCCATGAATTTTTATTTTTTTCCCCCTTTCAAGAGACTGGGGTGGAGATGAGGGGGGTGGGGGGGGGGAGAGAAAGAAAAAGAAAGACTGTTTGGAGAACAATACAGAAGAAATGATCAGAATCAGGACACCTGACTTAGTTGATAAAGTTGTAATAAATTGTGGTTTTAATGGAAAAAAAAAAGTCTGATCTACTGGTCTTGCTCTGTGCTGTCAGAGTAGCAGAGCTTGCTTAAATGATAAATTTATAACATTCTCTTGGTCTTACACAGAGCTTCACAAAGCAGAGAAATATCACCATTCTCACTTTACCGATAGGTGCAGACAAGCAAAATATTTTTATTTATTTTTTTTAAAGGTCATTAGGAAGCCCAGAACTCAACTACGCGAGAACTAAAAGATTCCAAATTGACTAAGGTCCACGTTGCCCCAGATTATCTCTCCACTTACCAAATTCCTACTCTGCACTGTGCTTTTCATGCATCTGGTCTTTCTCACTTGTATCACACAGGCTGTGAGATTTTTCAGCTGATATCAACCACATCAGATTATAGCACTGAACAGCATTTTCTGATGGTGCAGTCAATGTAAAGCACAGGTGAATCTACCAGACAGTATCTTTCCCAGAATCTCTCTGCCCTATAAAAGGTAAGGATTTATGTTCATGCTCAAATCAGTGTTTTATGGTAATCATAAATATCTGCAGCTCATGTTATATTTTTAGCTTTTCTTTCACCGAATGGAATACACATTTTGCAGGTAAGACTTATGTAGCATAAGGATAACTAAATATTTAAGTTCACAGTTTAAGCCCCTAGCCACAAAGTTTGGACTAAGTAACCTAAAAGTACTGAAATGCTTAAGGAGGATTTGGGGGAAAGGATTGCAGAGAGGGGGGAGCAAAAATTACATACCCGAGAGCCAGAAGTACCCCAAACTGCTACTGTCCTCACCTAAATTCAGACACAGAAGTGCCTTTATTTTCATTATAAGGTGTGTGAAACCTATGTTAGCAATAAGAAAGGATGAGGTCTTTGTTACTTCTCATGTTCAGAGTCTTCCAGGGACAGTCCTCACCAAGTTAGTCCTGGTGCCAAGCCCAGCTTGCAAGACCTGTTTTCTCTGGGACCACAGAAAAAAACCAATGTATGAAGGACAGAGAGTCAAGCTGAAGGTAATTCAAATGAAAAGCAAAGAACATTAAAAAAAACAGATTCAAAGAGCACGTTCAGGAATATGACAGAGTTTTAAATTTGTAATGGAAAAGAATGAATCAACGGAGACCCAAAGCAGCATGGCATAAAGCAACGACAAAATTAACTCCGTGATTGTGATTTGCATGGGTGTATAGTCATCTGAAGGTCAGAAAAAAGAGGAAGTTGGTTTGTTTTTTTTTTTTAATAAGGAAAACAAATAAGAAGCCACAAGGAGAATGTTGTGGGTTCTTGGATAATTTTTGCAGTTCACAAAATACAAGAAATATACCCTGGTCTGGCAGGAATTTTGTGGGAGAGAAGAGAAATATTTGCAACCTGCTCACACTCAGCTAATAGAGCAAATCTAAGGAAGAAATAAAAAATTATTAATATCTAAAGGCAACTGTAGGACACTAATAAGGGTCACTGGGTTCAAAACAGGGCAAGTGAGTCATAATGATACACGGAATAGATCTGGAGGGAATTCTGTGATTCTGAATAAAGTCCATGCTGAACACTATTAAAACTAAAGGGCTTTAAAATGAATAAACTACTAATGTTTAAAATGCTCTTGATATATACCAGGGAATTAAATGAGAAGTCTCTGGTTGATGAAAAATGTCTTTTTAGGTGTTCCGTACATTTTAATATAGTATATAAAATTTTTAAATTATACAAATATAAAACTTCAATAAACAGAGAGAAGGCTTACAGTACTGAAAATTTACATGAAAATATAAGATTTCTGCCCATAATCAGCAAAATTATGAGCAAATTTATTCAGATAAACCATTTTCATTCAAAATGACATTCCACTAAGTATACAGGGAGATGATCTTTGTGTGTCATTCGGAATAAATTCTATTCAGATAAGTATTTGATCTGAATATAAAAGTTACTATGTATAAGCAGCTGCAACTGAATATTAACAGTGCTTAATACAGCACACATCTTTAAAAAGGGTTCTGTTTGTTCCTATGGTTGCGTGCTCTATCTCCTTGTAAAAATAATGCCAAAGACTAGAGTCTGATTGTGATCTCACAACAAGAACAGAAATATGAACCCTCCTCGCATATGTAGTCCCATTTAAGTCAGAATTTGTCCTCTTTTCTTTAAAAATTCATAGATATGTGCAATCACAACAAATTCTAGCCCTAGGGTTTGCAACCCTAGTGGCATCAAAGGCATTAATATGCTTTGTTCATTCTGATATTAAATATGAAAGTGCTTTTATATTTCTTCAGTTGGATTGATCATACATTTCGGAACAAGAACACCCATGAGAAGACATCACAAGTATTGTAAGAGATTACGCTTAATATAAAGGTTCGTTCTCACCTTCAGAATTGTTTAGTTTCTGTTTAGCTCACATCATTTGGGAGGACAGATATGGGCTGTTGAAACCCTTGTAAGCACAGCTACCAACATTATCACTTGGTCATGGTACTGAAGTGTCCATCACAAAGAGTGGGGGGCAAGGGAGTAGGAAAGAAACCACAAAGATTCTTAGTTTGCCATGGCCACCTTAATTCCTGAATTTTATAGACTATCAATCCATTGATTTCAAAAGATTAAATGTGCTTCTCCGTATCTAATAGTTTAAACCTCAGTGTGAGCTAGTACCATTATCTGAACAGAAGTACCAGATTCATTAACTTCTGTACATAGTCCAGCCGCTTGAGGGAGAAGAGAGCCTCTTCTTCAGCCAAGTTACGTGGACAATTGGCATGGACTCTTCTTCATGACTCAGTAAATTTACATATCTTTGCTGGAATCAACACAAGCATGCACATTTCTCCCCAGTCAACTGTGTCGCTTGCAGCATTTTTAAGTGATTTGTTTCCCCTTTTTGAAGCCAAATTCTCTCTGTTCGAAGAAAACCTTCCTAAAAACAAATAGCCAAAGCTAGAAATTGCTCCTCAAGCACCTAAGTGACTCCAAACTTACCTGTTAAAGACAAAGAAACAAAAAAAATAAATACAGAAGAGGTTCTACTCATTTATAAAGAGCACTAGGGAACATTCTTACAGACAAAGAGAACTATCCTTTTATCCAAAAAAGTATTATATGGAGAAAGCGTTATAAAGATTTTTCCACCTCTGAAACATGCGAAACTGGAAACAGATTCTGTTTAAAGTCGTGAACTATTTTATATTGATCAAAAATTCTTTCTTTCATTTCACCAAAACCGAAAGGATATACAGATACCACACCACCACCGTGTCACGGAAACACCTTCACTTTCACTGTGAGATAAAATAAACATTCTTCTTCTACTATACTAGTGAAGAGGTAATCTTGCATCTACTCTTTCAAAGCTCTATTTTTTTCCTAAATAAAAGGCACAGAAGAAGAATTTTATAGATTCACAGTTCTCCAATTTCATTGACCTTGAGTCATACATCAAAAGGTAAAACCAATTCTTATTCCAAACGTGTTCCTCAAAACTCTTCCACCCTTACCTTCCACCAAACATTTTGCTAGCAAAAACTTTCCCCGAAGACTATTTGTCTCATCAGGACAGAAACTACGTTTTTGAAGCAAGATATAGTTCATCTGTTAAACTTATTTTAATCATATTTCATGACATTGTAACAAGATGCCTATTCCTAAAAAAACACCTGCAACCACTGTACAATTACAAGTTTTAACACTTCCATTATCATGCTCTTTACTGCATGAACATGAAAATTTTTAGGCTTATCTACCTTTTAGTTATTGAAAAGAAAACCTACTTAGTGAAGAATGCAAACTGCAGTTGCACATCATATATTTTTACATTTTATTATTGTGAAAGAGATCTTCCTTAGCAAGTATGGAAAAAATTCTATGACTGGTGTTTACATTGGAAAAAAATGTAGACTTTCTTACTAAAAACGTAGACATGAACACAAGCCAAAAGACCTGCTTTCAATTTAGTAAAGAGATTGTTTAAAGAGCACAAATCAGATTATCCTTTCAATTCTATGTTATATCTTCGAACAAAAGTATAAGTACAAAACATTAAGCGTCTCTCTAACACTAGTGTCATCCTTACTGAAGTCTAAGTTTTGTGTTATTCCAGCGTAACCCTAGGATGAATTTAAACTGTCTAAAGCACGCTGGTTTGGCACCAAAATACTGTATAAACTAAACACTCTGCTTTTAGAACTTGACAGAATCATAATTGATCAACAGCCCATAAATCTTCACGGAGTCAATTAAATAGTTGTAAGGCATCATAATGCATGATAAAAAGTATAAAATGAATATTTTCATGGGCAATAGAGGCTGCCTTCATAGGGCAATAGAGATGACCTAGAGCAGAAATAGCCACTACTCAAATATAATCACTGGCAATGGAAAAGTACTGGCTTCTAATGTATACTCGCACTTGGTAACTGCTATTCCAGGTAACAATCATTAAACAAGCAAAATAACTAGCCCATAGTATAGAGATAAATATCTATCTATATACAGTACACAAACACATTTAATGATACACTGCATATTATTAGTTATATGCCCTTCAGCAGGACCAAACATCCCAGAAATTTCTATTTCAACATGATCTTAAAGAAATTATCTCTGCAGTTCTAAGTATGATCATATTATTTTCTATGAGTATCAGTTTTACTTGGCAATATTACATTTTCTAACATTTCGTTTTCCAGCATTTTTCCATGACTATCTGTGTAGATTAGAAAGGTTCTTAACCGTTATCTGTAATAGATTTTGCCTGTAGCAAAATTCATGCAGGCATAATAGAAGAACAAAGTGTACTCTGATGAAATTGCAACCATAATTTCCAGATGCCTGACATTTATTGCTTATTGCTATTAGAATTCAAGTGCCTATTTGTTTTGTACTTTGCTTTTATTCTTGCATCACAAATGTATAATGGAGAAAAGATATTTTAAATGCTGGGTTAAGTATCACAGATCAACACGAGGCACCAGCATAATCAATATTACTTAAACACACTCCTAGGCAATTAATTTTTAAGGAATCAAATTGTTGTACCACATCAAAATTTACAACAATACAATAAAGGTTGCTACATTCTTTATTGTTTAATTAAAAGCAACATTTAGCACACATGCAGCTAACTGTTCAGACATTATGACATAAAGTGTCCTGTTTATCAGTGAGAGATATATAAACAGTGTTTACCGTACATTTTATTACACAATGTTAATTAGACTTTATTAAGTTTCATATGCTTATCAAATTATCAAACGTAAGACTTCAGAACCCCAGAGAAATGTGCTGCAATGCACACAGCTGTATCCTGAGTATCTGCAATACTTCAGCTTTTCTATGTAGTACAAAGTAAGTTTTATGTACAGTACTTCAGCACACTCAGTGTAGAGCCACTCAGATGCTATACATATTTGAAGAGAGGGCCAGTACAGAAGGATTTAACTTATGTGTTTGCCTCTAAAACTTAGGGACCAATGCATTAATTAAGCATGCAACACCTCTTACGTAGGCTCTGATTTTCACAGATGAATTCAAGAGAAAAGGCAGCAGGTTAATGCAATGGAAGGCCTAATACCCGTGTGCATCAAGCAGCATCCTAAAAAAGAAGTTTTAAAAATGCCCTTATCACTTCTTCCCCATATGCCCAAAGTTCAGCCTTTTGCCACTCTCCCACTTTTCATGCTCTTTTTTTTTTTTTCCCCTCTCCTTTTTTTTTTTTAAAAAATATGAACAAAGTGAGACCTGGATCCTGTTCCTGGATCTGCCGGTGAACTTCGGCTTGTTCTCACTCGGGTATCTGAAGCAAGGCCTGACCTTTTAGGAAACAATTAAATGTGTCCCAGAGGCTTCAAGACATCAGGCAAGACCCATAGTCAGCTTTAATAGTCAAATATTCAGATGGTTCAATAGGGGTCAGAAAGGCACACGTGCATTGAAGTTACTTCACGGCACCATGCTGATTTTTGCCCTTGGGCTGTTTGGCCCCATGTTTTCTGAAACATGCTCAACCTGAGTGAATATTCTGAATGAGTATTGCTTCAAGCAGTTTCTTAGCCCTCTGAGTAGTGTTGATTTTCCATCCCCTCTTCTTCAGAGATTACTTAGGAATGTTTGATGAAAATAACTAATAAAACACACCAGCAAACAAACCTCCCAGCTCAAAAGACTTGATCCTCTGCAACAGATCAAACAAGTGGAAAGGAGACAGAATTTTCTCCTCCTGGTTTTTACTTTTTACATTCTGCTTTTTAAAGAATGTTAGGGCCCTTTGACAGTCATGGTGGACAAAATGCGAGCATGCCGGTGATGTAGCACTGGCCTCTTTCACAATTAGAAAGAAAGTGGACACTGTTAACTTCTTTTGAATAAGAATTTTTTAAAGAAGTAGAATACTTTATTATATTTATTTTATTACTTATTGAAGAAAGTACACAGTCCAACTACAGTAAGTGGCATTCTCAGCTACGCTAATCATAATCACTCAAATAGGATAAGAGCTACATAAACTCATGCATTTTTTGAATACCTGATTTTTTTCCAAATCATCGTGCATCTCTCTTACTCAATATGTTCTTTGTCTACTCTCCTTTTGTAAAAGGAAACCTGAAGCAATCCTGCTCTCCTTGCCCGTTGCCAAGCTGTGGGGGTTTCACATGAGAGCAGATCCCTAAACAAGAGCTGGATTGGCTTCTATGGTCTGAGAGTGTTTGATCTTGGCTTGGGCGTTTTGGCCTGTCCCAAATTCCAGGAAGGGTCTAGCCCTGCACCTTGTATAGAAATCACATGTTTTTATAGGAACAAAACCTCTCCAGTTCTGTTTTACTTTTTGAGTACCTAATCCAAAATCTTACTAGACCATACTTGAACCACTTCTCGCTGAGAGAAGAACAAGGGTTCTGACTTCAGCCCAGGAAAAATATGTCCTATAGCTCACAAGACAAGTAGCACACTCCTTCAAATAGTTATTGTAAAGCATGCAGTGAAAGCACAGACAGTCCCTGACACCTACTTATAGTCTTAGCATAGTTTGCAATATAATTTTTTTAAAAAATATTTTTAAATAGAGTAGGTTTTATTCCATTTTAAGACTCTATTTATACACAGGGGGAAATCTTGCTCCCCGTCTAAAAGAAACAGCACAGAGGCAAAGTTGGGAGCAGGGGGAAGAGAAAGTAGTTCATGACATGAGCAAACAGGGGTCCTAGGTTTCTAAAGAGGCTGGTTTTAAAAACATAGTGAACTATAGTGACCCACCTGAAGCAACCACCATTTCCTGAAAGACAGAGGTAACACTGACATAGGGGTCAGCAAGGGATTCCTCCCTTTTCATAGAATACCAGGTTGGAAGGGACCTCAAGGATCATCTGGGCCAATCTAAAATATACTTCCATATACTTTTATTGGGCCACATGTTAATATACAGCTATTTTATCCAGCAATAATGTTTCAGAAGTGAGATGTGACATGCTGAGTTAGCTCTGTCAGGTAGCGACAGGTTCCTCCAATAATAGACCCTAGTATTGACTTAAAAATCTTCACCAGCAGGGATTCCATAGTATCTCTGAGCAATCTATGTACTTGCCCATTTTTGCTATTAGAAAGATTTTCGTAACGTCTAACCTAAATCTTCCTAGCTCCAGTTTAAACTCACTACCATTTCTCCCAATGGGAATGGAGATCAGCAGCCGTCTCTCTGCTTACACAGCACCGCGCTCTTACCCAAGCCGTGGCTGCTATCAGGAGAGCACCCTCCACTGGACAAATTCTCTCATGACTCAGAGCTTGATTTATCATTCTCAGATGCAAAACCTGCTCCAGCAGAAACCAGCTATCTGAACCAATAAATAAATAAATAAATAGTCTACAGTTTCCAGTCACTGTGTTTTACATTTCTGACGTTTTTTGGTGGGGTTTTTTTGTTTGTTTGTGGGGGTTTTGGTTTGTCGTGGGGTTTTTTTGGTGGGTTTGTTTTTTGTTTGGTTTTGTTTGTTTGTTGTTTTTTTTTTAATTCACTTACAACTAAATCAGGATCCATAGATAAAACAAGAGAAAGGGGTGAAAGAACTTGTCTGCAATCCCTGAAGAACAATAGCAGACAACTGCAGTCTTGTAAGTTTTGCAGAGAACAGACACTACCTCTACACCATGTATGTTGTCAAAGCCCAAAATAGAGGGATGAGGGAAAGACTGTATAACAACATAATATCTGCAAGTCATGCATTACGTATTGATTACTTTTACGTGGAAATTCAGAAAGCACTGGCAATTTGGAAGCCTTAATCTATAATCTATGCTCCTGCAATCTAAGTCAGAAATATGCCTTTATAAACTTTAAATGCCAGTCTGTCATATGGCTGCATTATAGCCCATTCCAACCCTAAATCGTATGCATATGCATGCTCCTACCTTATAAGTATGAATTTAGGAACTTATAAAAGGAAAAGATACAGCCTTACATACCTTGATATAAATGCTTAGGCAGGGTCTACTGCTCTGAGTGAGCTAGTCAGAACATAGACTGGAGTAAAAGGAAAACTGCTTCGTACACAGACTTGTGTACAAATGCATTTGTATTTCAACCTTGACTTTGATCCACCAAAACAACATTGCTCACTTGCTTAATTTTTTTCTTTTCTCCTCTTCTTTTAAAAACTAGTTTCCAAAGCTCCTCGGTGAAATAAGAAAATGAGTGGTTGGGGTTTTTTTGTTTGTTTAAGATAAAATAAAAGCTTCTAACTTTCAAGCATGTCAAGAAAATACTGTGAAATGTAAACCTAAAAGGCTCAAATAAGATGTGAAAAACAAATTCAATATTTTTTTGTGTATCGCATAACTTGTGTCCATGTGACGGTGTGTGTACATATGTACATATATACATATAAGCTCTTGTGATTTGAAAGTTAATTTCATAACTTTTAAGTCATGACTTATGAATTCCTAGATTTGACAGTGATAAAGCTTGTCATCCAGCACAGCTGATCCAGCACAGAGACAGAGATAAACTGTGAAAAGGTCTGGCACAGCTTAGTTCCCTGCAGGACTGTGGGACTAGGGAATGAGTCACAGTTTGGCAGTAGCGCGATCTTGGAGAAGTTGCACTGTGTGTTGTCTATAATCATCAAGCCTATAGGCAATTCCAAACCACCAAAGTTGAGAATTTACTGAAGGTTTTAATATTAAGGTGGGATGGGTTTTGGTCTGTTTTGTTGTTGGGGTTTTTTTGTATTGATTTTATTTCTTTGTTTATTTAAAGTAGGCTTATCAGACAGTTCAGGGCTCTGCGCAGACAACTTTGTAATGGCAAATAGAAACAAGGGTCTAAAAACACCTACTTCATGTTCACCATATTCAGATGTAGTCAAAATGCCATCAACATCGTAAAACAATGAGAAAAATGAAGAATCGTTCCTTCTTCTGTAAGGCCCAATGCAGTTTGTGTCCATCTTTCAGACATACCTTTTTTCTAAGCATATCTAATCCCATATCTAATCCCCAGAATCCAAGAGACAAAAATCAGTTAAACTTGCATATAGAGTCACACACGCCTATTAGGAGGAAATATTCTCTAGGATCTCCCCTGCTCTGTGGGCTCACCTTCTTTTTCCTAAGAGTATGAAATCATGAGGGTTTAGGCTGACATATTTTGCTGACAGTGCTAGTTTTAGCCCATATGGACTTCCAGCTCAGCAAAAGAAACCGAGTAAAGGAGATAGCAAAAGCAGTCAGCAGAGAAAAGTCAGAAGCAGTAACTGCTGTCTCTGACAGCAGTAAGTTTAAAGAACATTTATAAAACAAGTACAAACTCTCCTCTCTAAGGGCTGTGACTTGTGGAGGTGGGAGGAGAAATGAAGCAATCTTTGGGCTCTTCCTCCTCGTTGAGAATCTTAGATTATTTTTATCGTATCCACAAGCTCTTTGATGTATTTGTTTTGAAGTTTCGGCTCTTGGTGTCAAGTGATTCTCATCCAGCATTTCAGAACTTCCTTAAGGACGCTGCTAGAAAAGGAAGGATTTAATTTTGTGTTTAATATTAAATTTCAACACACGATGAAGTTCCACTTACTTTAGAGGTATTACAGTGGTCTGATTTGCAATGTACATCGTTAAAGGCCTGCCTTAACAAGAAAATTAACAGCCAAGGGAGATATTTTATTGCTACTCTATTCCTCTGGGCCTCTGTATGATTGATATTAAAACCCACAAGTATTATGTGTTAAAATAAAAGGGCATAATAGGTTGACTTTCAGGCTAAACTTCAAGCTCTGTTTCTTTTAGAGGAGCTTAAGACAGAACCACATAAAATGTAACCCAGAACATTCTCCACTGTTATTTTTCCTCGGCATGTAGTATATAAAGAGGCTTTTGGCATAAACCAAAGTCTGACTGTATGTTCTGGACATCTTAACTCTTATGCATATCCTTTAAACACCATGGCTCTTTAAAACAAAATGCAGGCTGCAATATAACATTAAAAAATATAAATAATGTTAGTAAGTGCAGCCTTACAGCTAAAGAAAATTCTTTGACCAAAAAAACCCACAGAACCCAAAAGAATTAATTTATCAGTCAATTTCAAGAAAATAAGTCCTTTTATGAAAATGCATAAAAATAAAAATAATTTCCTTAAGTTAACCTAGAGCATGGTGGGACCTAGTCCAAGTATATGTTGTCCAGAGTTGAACGTCTGCAATGTTTCTGCCTATGTCTCTTCAGCTGAGCTTTGCTCAACCTTTTCCAAGGTATAGCACTGGGTCTTTTCCTTCTTCCCCAGTGCTTCCAACATGGTGTTAGAGCTCCATTGCCACACAACACAACTGCTGCTTTGTTCTGTTCTGGTTCTCTGCTCTATTGCCCAGTCCTGCATTTCCCTGCTCGCATAACCATTTCTGCATACTCGTTGGTCAGACAGACCAAAACCATCAAGGTAAAAAACACTGGCCTGGCAGAAGTGAAATACAGTTCCTGTAAAGAAATTGTGCTTTCCACTTCTACATAGATAAGTTTAATAACAAGGCTACTTTATGACTCATGATATTCACAACATCCATAACCTAGCTATATATTTCCATAACCACCACACTCCACTCATCTGGAGGATACTATACCATGTTCCAGTGAAGAACCCAAGGGAGTGGGTATTTGTTTGGTTTTGCTCCCTGTGTGGCCCTGCAAGCTAGAAGGCACATCAAATACTTTGCAAGCTTTCTTTACAACAGAAAAAAGCTAGGACTGAAATATATGAACAAAGGCCACCATCTTGAGCTAAACTTCTCCTTCCAGGTTTTGCTAGGAAACTAGCAAAAACTTCTTCCTTCTTGTTATTCCAGAAAAATATCAGGATGTACTGCACAAAGCTGTCCATCAACGTAGAGGGAACCTGAATAAGGACCAATAGTCACTTTTTAAAATAATTTGCTGTGTGTCCTTAACCTGTTGCTCTCAGACAAACAGCATTAAGCAGTTCAGGTAAGAATTTCAGCTCTGGTGAGTAGAGACAGTTGAAGGTCCAGGAGGGGTCTCGATTTAAAGAAAAGTTAAGCTTAATCGTTAAACTGTGGTCAAAAATGCACATGCATTCTCTCCTGTGCATACATACGGTTGCAGACAGTACCTCTTAAGTCCTGGGGCACAGCCCTGATATGAAAAGGAAAACTTTTGTATACTTTTTTTTTTTTGCATACCAAGTTTCTGCAGATATTTAAGAATGAAAGCTTCAGTCTTCCTCTATTTCCCCACTATAACACCAATGAGAGTTGTGCCAGAGTTTGTGTATTGACTTGTCTGGGTTTTTTTCCCCACTGTGAAATCTTAAGCCACAATAGCATAGAGGCGTTAATTTAATGAGTTCTGAGAAGTGCCCTACAGAAATCTAACTGCTGAATAGTAGCAGAATTTTTCCTCTTACATAAAGTTTTCTCCATCTATTAGTGTTTAGTCTAGCTATTGTTTTTAATTCTCCCACTTTTTGCACATGCTTATCTTGCTGGGCTAATATCTGGAGTTTTGTTTGACCTCCTTTTATCTCCAGCTTATAGAGGGAATGAAATTCATCTACAAATGACCAACAGAGAATTAAGAGGGAAATAATTGTGCATCTGTGTAACAGCTAGTGTCCACATTTCTGTCCCACAACTTCTGCAAGAAGGAATGAGTCTGAGCTACATTTCACTATATTAAATTCCATGAAAGACCTTACATCAGTAGTATAAGTGTCCTTGTCAAAGCAGAAAGAGGTTCTCTAGGAGCTGATATTTGGACAGGGGAAAATCCACATATCAATAGTTTATGCTAAGATCCAAACAAACACAGTGGTTTTGCTACTTTGATATTTGAAGAAAACTATTTATAGTAGAGGAATTAGCAAGAGTATGGTAACATATTTCAACTGTAATCTCAGTAAGAGAGAAAAAGGCCAGGGGATAAACCTTTCCAGTTTCTATTGAGAGGGTAGGAGTTGTTTGACAGGTAAAGTCAGTTATGATAATTTTTCCTCCAACGAACAGAGCAGAAGCTTTTCTAATTCTCCAAGTACGTTTGTATTCCTGTCATATGTTTAATGAAAAATCCTTACGTTTCCAGATAAGCACTGTGGACTATTCGGATTTTGGGTTGGCTTTGAATGGAACGGGCAGGCTCTTGTTCTGGAAACACTTCATTCCTACTCCTACATCATGTGACTGCGAGCTGAACCCTATTCCTCTCCACTAAAATGCTCCCACGAAGCAGCTCTGCTAACCTGGCAGCGCACAACTCGGGCTGTTGCTGTCACCTAAGGCTGGTCAGGAATGTTCTCTCCTCAGCCAGAGCAGCTTTAGCCTCTCAGAAAGTTATTCAAAAATGAAGTCAGCAGATGCAGGGAAAAGTGGATGGTGGAAAGCCCTGAAAGAATATGATTCAGTAACACATTCAATGGACTAGTGATTTTTTTCGTCCCTCTAGTTACCAACACTCAAAACCGTTAGTGTTTTCTTTTTCCCTCTGCTTTAAAAAGAAAGAGAACACCACCAAAACCCAAACACCTGATTAAACAAAGGTTTGTTCTGTGACTGCTAAAGCATAGTTATTAAGCCATGATGTCTTTCTTTAAAACCAATTTTAAATCAAGGATCATGTACCACTGCCACTTATACAAGGTTGCCCATAATTGCTCCATGCAATGCTTTAATTAAATCACACTAGAGATTGTTTCTTAGTAACACACCTGGTACGCTCTTTGTTGTTGGCGTTCATTAAAACGCTGTGTTTCATGCTGCTTTGCAGCATGAAAGGATATTAATCAGCTAAATTGCCATTAAGAGTCATATCAATATTTGCTGCACACTGATTGTTTTTCTAAATCTTCAACAAAGGACACTTCACTGAAGTCTCAGGTTGGTAACTAACCATATGACAGTGAAGTCAAATTAAAATGTTTTATTTTCTCTCTGGAAGAAAAAATAAGTCAAGCACATAAACTAAAAGGCAAAGACAGGGTGTTAGGGGGTTTTTTTGGGGGGGGGAGGAGGTCTGCTACTTTAAAGACAAGGACTGGCATGTTGAATAAGCTAAACTTAATGTGCAGAAAATTAAAAAAACAAAACAAACCCAAAAAATAGAAGCTCTCATTAATGCCTGTTCTGTTCCCTAAGCAGAAAAGGATCCACTTTGTAATGCAACATTAGTAATTAGGTTCAGTTTCAGAGCCTGAGCTGAAGAAGTGCCGGGGGAATCAAACGTTACTTTTCATTATTAATGTGAATGAGAAAATGTTTCCAAATATTTCTCCTTCCTAGCAACAGTCTGTTTACCTATGATCAGCAAACACATTGACAAGTTGAAGGTGAGCCAGTAAGAAGGGGAGGCTATACTTTTGGTTTCTCTATGATCTGTTCCTAGATTCCTGCTTTATTCAGGTCCTACGTACTAGAAAAAGTTTATTCTGCAGGGCAGATACAGTTTCTGTGCTGTGTATTTTTGTCAAAAAGCACAGTATGCATCATCTAAGCTTTCTCATAGTCTTCACTACCTGTTATCAGGGAGCTGATGGATCTAGATTGTGCTGCTTTCTGGAGCTGGCTTTTGGCTATGAGACATGCTTGCGGCAGCAAGGCAAAATCTAGAATTACACTTTCTGCACCAAACTGGCACACAGCACTGATAATCAGGAGTATACCAATGGAAACAAGAGTTATTCCAAACCATTTTCTCCCACTAATCATAACATTTAAAAGAAGGGGGAAACACTCACTGGCCAACCTATTTTCTGAAATAGAAATTATCCAGCAGTCGAGTGCTTTTGTGGTCCAGACATCTCTCTTTTACAACATATTAAAATATATTGCATCACACCAGAATAACAAACACACGTATAACTGCACAAGATATAAGAAACTGATTCCACACTTTCCTTATTTGTGCTCCTCGTGGACTCATTTGGTTAATTTTACTGTGTTGTATTTTCTCCTCTTCAGCTCTATCTTGAGCATTACATGACCCATGTGCAGATCAGCAATGGCACTGAAACAGATTTCATCATTCCTCAAAGAACAGCAATTGCCTTGCTCCACATTAGGTTCATGGCTGCTGTCTGGACTTGAAGTCTGCCTTAGTCCAGGCAGAGTCTCTTTCCTCCCCACCATGTGATTTAGATAAAAAAAAAAATAAAAAAATCACACCTATCTGAGAGATACACTACACTTGATTTTAGCCAAAAGGCTGAGAAGCAGCCTAATGTCCTGCCTCTGGATTCTTCTTCCACAATAATATCTTAAATAATCCAAAACTGCACATACCCTCCAGGAATGATCTTTTCTTTTGGCATCATACTTTCTTACAGATTTGTTTCTTTTTAGAGAAGACCACTGTGTCTCTCTAGGTCGTGTCGTACATTGCAGTGAGGAAGCCTTTATTCCAGATAGATTCTCATTACATTTTAATGGTACTGTTTTAGAGCAGATAAACCTTAAAGTTTTAGGGCTACAGTTTTGTAAAACCACAGCACAAGTAATGGCAGGAAATATTAGAACTAACCACAATTCTAAAAAACTAAGGGATGATAATTTGATCCTGCCTTGCCAAGGGTGCCAAAACTCTCCATGCCCCCAGGCAGAAGCCCCGATTACTACCTTTCACAGAGTATGGCAACACTTATCTATTTTCCCTGTTTTTTCTTGAACATGTGAGTCAAAAGAAATAGTTTAGCCTGCAAAAAAGGGTTATTATTTCACTATATGATTTATATTTAGGTTGATTTAGTCATAAATCATCATCATTTGGAAAATGTATTCATTTTCTGATGTTTAAAAAAAAAATGAATAAGCCACCAAAGCATCTTTATATTAAAATTGAAAAAATTGTAGACACCATAGGAGATTTATATAAGCCATGTAGAAAATACATATCTTTATAGCACTTTCTGCTTACTCCTTTCTTGCACATGCCAGTTCGTTCTGCCTAGTTGCTTGCAAAAGAAGCATAGCTAGTAAGTGATGAGGCATGCTTGAGTTGAGGCTTGTAATTTCTCTTGCTGAAAAACTTGATTGTGTCATTGACATTTATAAACCATAGTAAACACTGAAAATTTGCCCTGAAATGCAAATTCATTATAAGAACTCCCAATACTATTCCTGGGAAAATATTTTGAAATATCTACAAATTCTCACCTTTACAGATTTTTTTTATTGTTGCTAGGAAAAACAAAATAAAATTCTAGCAACAAAACCCCCACTTTTTTATACAGAAGGATAGAAATTATCAATTAATCATTCATGTTCCTTGGAACATGAGTGTGCCCAACTGCAGCTAAGTAAATCTTTTTCATCGGGTAAAAGATTCAGGTTTTACTCATTAATTCTGATCTTTATCATATCACATGCAGCAACAGATGTTATTTTTATTTGGGCTGAAGTTAGTGATGCACAAGTTCTGCCTGTAAATCTGGTTACTGTAAATCCAAACAGCCTCAGTGGAAGCCACACTGTAGAGCAGAGCAACAGGAAGATCACACTACTCATTTCATGCTGTCCACCCTCTCATTTTCAGCTTTTCTCAAGGAGACTGTCAGTCACAGATTTTTACTGTGTCTCTTCATGAGACTTATCAGCAGCAGATATCCAAGGAGGGGAACTCATGTTCCACCCACAGTGACTCCAGGGGAGTTACTCCATGAGAGATCCTGGCCCTTGTACACCTGTTTGCCCAAGGAGCAGGAGGGCAGACCAGAAATAGCACAAGGACAAGCTCAGGTGGGCAGCAGAGGGCTGCTTGGGTCTTGCATCACCAAACGCTGCTGTTCTGTCTTTTCAGGAAGACCCAACAGTTACAACAAACAATGGCAGTCTCTAAGAATGGATAAATATTTCTCATGTCACACCTGCTAAGGATTAATCCCAGCTTTAAACAAGAACCTCCAAAATTTATCCAAGTATTTCAATCTCCAACCATTACTTCTTATTAAGTATAAGAAGAGGAAATGATGACAATAGTGCCTACACATTAATTATGGGACTTGTCAGAAATATCTAATTTGCAAAATTGTGTGAATATCAGAAGGACAGACATCCAAGCTGCCAGTCATTGAAAGTTCACAGGAATAAAGGAAACATCCTCAGATGCTCTTGGAAAGCTCACCTTAGCTCATTTTATAGTAGCATTTACAAAGCTCAGCCTTTCTGAACTCTTGCACTCATTCATTATTTCCATCATGTTTTACACCCAGTTTCATTTGTTACTAACTTAAGTGGTTAAAATATACCACTAGTGATCTGTTAGATAATCTTAAGGTTCTGGACAAAACATGTTTTAAAAAAATTTGAACTAAACCAAGGGAAATAGAAAACAGGTTTGAAATGATTCAGCCTTTATTTATGGCTCTGCACTGTTCAGGGATGCTAATAGCTATTATAAAGCAATAATGCCTTGCATTTCTTGATGGGAAGATTATTGCTTCTAGTTTTTCTTCTTAGAGCCTATATCACAAATGAGTAAATCATAGCCGGCCAAACCAAGGTTAAAAATCAGAAGATGCATTTTAACAAGATCCTGAAAAAAATTAAAAATAACCTTCCATCTATGGAAAAGAGTTGTTAATTCATCGAATTTTGTGGATTCCATGAACTGATAAGCTCTGCAGCTCAGGCAACTCTGAAATTAAATTAGGTTTCAGAAATGAATATTTCATCTTTAAGATACTGTTGCTTGGAGACCTGGGAAAGGAAGGGTGATTTAACACAAAGACATGGGAGTTAGTTACAAGGGGCATCGTTTTCCACTCCAACAGGCTCTGGAACATACCATAAAATGCCCAGAACAAAACACTATGTCATGAATGTAAAAGAATGTATGTTGGACATATTTTACCTGAAAACAAAAAAAGACTTCTTTTTAGCCTGCCTATTTTCAGCTCCAGCAGTTCATTTTAACACCATTTAAATAATAATAATTAAAAAAGCATAAAGGCACAACTACAGAAGTTCTTCAAATTGAAGTTCTATTAACTCTTCAGTGAAATATCTCTCCAAATAGAAAAAGTGCCCTAACCTTTCCTATTCTTACCCTTCCTTTTAGTCCTGAGTTTAGACTTCTCCCATTGTTTCCAGAGCTCTTATTAAAGCATGTTGGTATTCCTATGTGGTCACTATGCACAGATTACCATCATTTAAACCTCCATTTTCCCCAAACTGCACTGCAATTAAAGAATCAAGGTGCAAGCTCATAGTTTGTAAGCATGTCAGGAACAAAAGAAAAAAGTCTTCCGATGAACCAGATAAGAAAAAACAAACACATTTTATGGCATCGTCCAACATCCTGGAAAAAAGCATATGGAGTATCCTGCATTTGTTGCAAGCGTTAAACACGGGTCTTGCTGCTGGCGACCTTTCCGATCCAGTTCTAATTTTATGTCTGGTTTGCAGGACAAAATATCTCATTTTAAGCAGAAACAGGCAATAAGAGACAGATACTTCCTAGTGAATAATTTGTGCTCACTGTATAACATTGAGGGTAAACACCTTTTTAAAAAAAAAAAAAAGTAGGGGGAGCAAACAGGAGATCAAAAGAATTACTGTTCTCTGTTGTACATCTGAATATTAGGATAGGAGGTGGATAAGCTATCTATTCACAAAGTGAGTGTCATTTTACGGGCTGGGTTTGATTATAGAATCCATCTTAGCTATATAACTACATCATTTAAAAAAGAAATTGAAGGGGGGAGGGCGGAGGGAACAGCAAGCACTTCTAAATTTAGAGTAGTGTGCTTCAGGAGTCTTATGGAGATGGAAGTGAATGTCTGCATTAATGGAAATATGTTGTTTCCATATTGCAAATGTAGTGAACTGATCACACAAGACAAGGCAGTCTCTTGGAATAAATGACAAACAGTAATTTTTCCTGGCAGAAGGCAACTTAATTTTTGCAAAATAAGATTTCAGCTGAAGAGGATTCAGGGACCAATACTGATGTGTGCATTTGCATGTACATTAGAAATCTTGTAGTATTTTTTTTCTGAATTGCTGCACTGAAGTTCCTCAGGGAATATGGCCATTTTCCCAGACCGCTATTTTCTCCCTGCATTAGACTCCAATTTCAGTCCTCCCAAAATGAGTCCTAACCCCTGTGCAGCTGCTGTTGCTTGCTATGGCGTTTTATTCACATTCTGTGCCCTATAGATTGCACGTTATTCTTCCTGTAGCTTTCAGGCAGGGACAGTTTGAAAATTCTTAAAAATAGCTATAGTAATTAGTAAAATAATAAAGAGAATGTTAGATATCATCAATGCTACTTCACACAAGACCGAAAGCCAAATTAAATGCAAAGATATGATTTCTAGGAAAACAGTCATAGCAAAAATATCTCACCAAATTCCAGTGTCTTTGGCCAAGTGTCTCTGCTACCCTTTTGACACTCAAGGATTTCAAAATACGGTATTTAAATAAGGGTGTGACCCACACAGCATGTTTATAAGCCAAGCTGAACTAAGCATCAATATTCAATAGTTAAATGCTAAAACTAAAAAAACCTGTAATATATAGTGTACATTTGATCTACAGCTAATCAAAGACATAGATGAACAAATGAACAAATGAGTACATTTGTGTACTCATAGCACTATTAAGGCTATTTTATATATCTACACACACTCCAATATATATACACACAGCTGAACTAGTATACAGATATCTAATGTTTCTCTAATTCATGAGAAATATTTCTACTAACATGCTACGGACTTGGTCCATTCTGTAGGTGTTACCTCAAAACATTAAACTATTGTGATACGCCAACAAAAGCAACTGAAGGCACAATTCTAGCATTAGACAGATTGTATTGAAACCAGCTGTCTCAGGGAGCCCAGATGGGATCTGTCAGTGCTTCATTCCTATTCTTTTCTTCTCCTGAAAACCGATAGGCAACCCCAGGCAAAAAGTGACCCCACATAACTCTACCCAGCCTCAGCTCTAATAAAGCTATTAAATCAAAGAAGTAGTTTACGCTTTTATCAGTTTCAAGTATCAGGGCGAATTGCAAATCAATACACATTTTTAATCATCATCTACAAGTTAAAGCAAAAATAAATCCTGTGGCAATTCTATTTAGTTTTCACTCCTTTTCTTCTTTGAATTTTTTCCACTAATCTGAACAGAATTTCATTATAAATAGAAACCTAGGCACGAAAGTCTATTATTGGGGCTTCTGATATTCATCTCTGCCGTGAACCATTGAAGCCACTAGAAATTACTGTAAGTAGTCAGTATTCAGCCTTGCTGTGATATCACCCTTGGGGATGTGCAGTAGTGTAATGGGTTACAACTCTCTTCCCTCTGATATGTCTTTATAATTGGAGATTTGACAGAGTAACTATTTCATAGTATATTTTTACTGCCATACTATTCTCACTTACAGCAGTTTATGAATGACATACTGTTCACGCAATCATGTCCACACTAACTTCAGCTCACAGACACTGGTTACACAGTTATTCCTGATTTGGACAAATAATCTAAAAAGTTATTTCCTTTTTTAAATTCAAAATACACTGTTCCAAATTCCATCTTGAAACCTGTTGAATTATTTATTCAAACTCAAACCAACCAGACCCAACACCACAGATCACGGCCTAGTAGAAATCAATAGCAGAACTCACACCGATTTCAGCTGGACAGGTTCAGGTCCACAGTATCTAGCACCACTGTTGAACATAAAGCGTATACTTAATACTGCTCCGTGAAAGATTAGTTAGGATTCAAGTCTGCTCTCCAGTCCTTCACCTACATAACAATCAGATTGCATCCATGCAGCAGAAAGCAGCAGACAATTTACTCTGCAAAACCACAAATAGAAACGTGAGGATGTTTTTCAATTAACATCCTAACGTGACAACTGCTAATGCCTTTACAATTACAGGAGATAGACAATATTGCAACTAGAGCTGATTATCAGAGATAAAGGACTACTCCCTAGAGTCTTGATACAGCTTCAGGGATTTATTTCCAGAATTGCATCTATTTAAGTGCACTGCTGCTATGATAGACTATCAAAAAGGTCCTGGAGCTGTGCAATGGTCTTTCCATCCACACAATTTCCTGTTCATCCTAACAACTCCAATTTTTCCTAAGAAGTTTAAATTATAGATTCATTTTTTATAATTTGAAGGAGCCTTCATCAAGGTGTAGAAGGCTTAAATTCCTTCTTTTCCTCACTTATTTCTCTGGGATTTAAAGCTGGGTCTGCCAGTGACCTTAAGTCAAATCACAGCTATCCTACAGTGAGGTGCTGCTCTGCTTGTTGTTTTGACTGGACATTGCAGGTAAGCCTCCAAACATCCCTCCAAAGCTTCCAAAAGATCCTGAAAAACCACCACTTATGATTTAAGTGCACAGCCCTTTTAACGATATTCTTTTGTTCCAGCAAGGTTCCACATTTGTCTTTTCTCCAGAAAACATTCACAGCAGATCTTGGTCTCCTCCTGCCTTTTCCAGAAGTTGATATCAAGACATTTTCACAAAACACATGTCCCATTTTTTGTCAAGATCCCAATTTTTGCTGTTGTAACTACGGATGCATCAAAAGATACACTGAAAGAGGGAGAGAAGAGACAAAGATCATTTCTTAACAGAGTTTACTTTGTTTAGAACAAAGAAAAGCAACATTGGTTGTATCAATCATGCTAATGACCTGCAAAGAGAGATACAAAGAGTATTATAGTTTCACATTGCCTAGAAATTCCTCTCTCTCGTTGATACTGGAATAAATTTTGTTGTCAAAAAGCAACACATATTGAGAAACAAAAACAGCTCACATCCAGTTCATTCTTTGTTGGGGTTGATTTGTCAACCGACAATATTTCTGATATTAGCCCAGCAAAGTACTTCCTTGTTTCAGTTCAGAAGTTTGTTAAACTGCCATCTGAATATATAACTTCAGAATGCACCAGCTAGGGAATAGTGACGAGAGGGTGGTTTCTCATGTCAATATTTCTGTTTCATAACTACCCAGAGAGATTTAAGTTTCCACCATTTACTCCACCCTATTCCTAGTACTAAAAGCAGGGAAGAGGTGAGTCACTTTCATTCCCCTGCATCCCATCCTGAAATGTTTTTCTTAACTTCACCAATTCCTTAAATGAAGTACAGCTTTCCTTTTTTATTTATCAATATCCAATAAAACTTACTGAATAGCAACACTTCATGTTTGTGAAACATAATGGAAATTTATAGGCGTTTGGGAAGGGTTGGCGAAAACAGAGAGGCTCAGAAGGCTGTTCAACATTTCTATAAATTGTGATTGCACCAGGCCAAACTATTTAGCAATTTCCCTTTTACATGATATTCTGAGGTTCTGGAGATACCTCATTACTTGACGCAAGGCACGGGACATTTAAACACAAAAAATAATTTGTTTCAATGAATACTAGTGCATGTTTTACTAAAGCATTTCTGTTCCTGCAGACCACTTTTGAGAAAAATGACCAAGAACTGGTTTTTTATAGTCATAACCCACTCAGGTACAAACTTCCCTCCTCCTTCCAGCCCTACAGGGCTACCATAAGGTCTCTAGTTCCTGTTAGCCTAACATCTGGTATTACACGTGCTCCTGCACCGCACAACTCCTGCCCCTGCTTCACCACACGCACATTAGATCAGTGATGCTGGGGAAGACAGTGGGGAACTGAGCCAATCATTAGGCTAGGAAAAGCACCACATCCAGGAACACTGACAGGGTTTTGACATATTTTCTGAACAAGGTTTTAGTATTATGTGCTAATTTGTTAGGACTGCTGCACCACTTTTTCTCTGCATTTCCTCCCAAACCCTCTCAGCCTTAAATGAAAAGGATCCTCCCTATTTGACGGCAGAGAATTGCCCACCGCTGGCACTTTCTAGATATTCATGGAATGGTTTTCTCTCTCATACCTCAGTAAATCTCAAAAACTAAAGTGAATTCATAGAAACACCTCATGTGACATAATACAGCGTGACTGATGAAACACTGCATGCTGCAGTACAACCCAACAGCTAGTGTTCTGAAAACAGCCCTGAAATGAATCTCTCTACTCTGAAAGAGAAAGAAAAATAAACAACCCCCCCCCACTTGTTTCTCCTTACTTGTCCATTTTTGGATTCTTAGTAAATTGGTTTAATAACTACCAGGCCCCCAAAATGGTGAACTGGTATCTAAAATGAAGATGAAGCAGAATATGCAGAAACATGTGTGGGTTTTTTGGGAAGTATGGGTGGGTTTGCTTGGGTTTGGGTTTTGGTGTTATGGGGGTTTGCGGGTTGTTTCGTTTGTTTGTTTTTTGTTTTGGTGGGGTTTTTTTTGTCCCGTCCCCCCCCCATTTCTTCTGTAGTTGGGACAAACCTGCAGTACATGGACCACCCCTAACATTTTGAGAACATTCAGATTTTGAGTGAGGCCCAGGGTCATCTTAATTTTCAAAGAGATGCAGAACATTCCCAAATGAAAAATATTTATTTTAAGTCACACAAAGATAAAACAGTTTTAAAGATTGACCTGATCTCTTCTTAGACTTGTTAGCATGTATATGTTTTTCCAGTCTCCAAGACTGGGACAATAGAAAGCAATGAACTCAGCTCCACTTCTATGTACAGTAGGTTTCACCTTTAGATATTCAGTAAAGTAATATATGGCCTGCAAGTAACACAAAGTAATCTAATCCTTGTTAAAAATATTTTGCATGAGAATGTATTTTTAAATATCAAGGAAATAATTCTGTTGATCACAAGATGAACGTATATTGTCTTCTAATCTCTAGATTATATGTAAATTTGAAACAATCACTAATACAAAAAAGAAAAAAACGAAAAAAGAAAGAAATTAAAATCTCCAAATATGAATATGTTAGATTTTATTGACGGGGTAAATTTGAGGACAATTATCAAAATTCATGCACAATTCTGGACTAATTAAATACATGACTAAGTAGCTATTAAGGTTGATTTGACATGGTTAATTTAAGGTTTAAAAGGCAGCAGACACCTTGTGACACTAGCAAAAGCGTTGCATTGCAACTGAAGAGCAAAAATACTTAAACGGATTTACTCCTCTAACAAGATTTGCCTTAGATCTAACAAACAGGTTCTTCATAGATAGCAAGTTGACAAACTTTACTCAGTGTCTGTGAGGAACAACCACGAACATAGCACTGAAGCCTATTTCTGTACCGTAAGACATTTTGTTGCATCTTTCCAAGTGATTGAGCTATATTTTCATCTTCCATCCCTTCTTTTCCCCACCCCACCCTTTCCTTCAGGCCCTGTCCTGATAACAGAGCAAGCCCAGCACATTTACGTATTTGATTTGAGGGATACTTATGTTTTTTAAGTTCAAACTTCCCTTTACTTTCAGTTGATTTCAATGTACCTTGCATCAGGGCTGTGAGAAGCCTCACAAAATTAAAGCCCTGGATCAGCTCAGTGTAGTGGGATGCATTGGTAAAGCTCATACATACTTGCAAAACAATCACCAGAACCACTAATTTTCAGCTTAGAGATTCATCAGTCTGTTTATGCATCTAAGAGAAAGTTGGTATCTGGTTTTGGGGGCAGCATTTGGTGCCAAAAAGGAAATTTGCTTCCTTCCAAGTATAACTGGGGGGGAGGAGGGATGCATAAGGAAACATGGACTATTTTCTAACAGAACACTTTCACAGGCTCAGTGTTTCCAGCTTTCAAGATAAACCTCTCGACTTTGCTTTGACATTAATTTCTGATAAATGCCTCAGGTTTACCTTGGCATTTAACAAAGCAGCAGGAGACCATTATCCTGTGACAACGCTCTATTCCACTGATACTATCTCTTAATTGGAGAAAATTTCTCTTCATCTGAAAATGTTTGGCAAGGTTCCCCATAAAAAACTATGGTATATCTAAGTTGTAAGCTTTAATAAGATAGGGAATAAAATACCCAGAGCAGATGTAAATCAAATCTTTCCTATCAAGTTGCAGAAAACAAGCCCATTGTTGCAGACACCACTGTGAACCCCAGCTTTTAATTATTTATACAAACTACTTACATGATGGGATACTTGGAAGGATGGTCAGTGCTATAGATAATAATGCAGCTCATTTGTTTGTAAAACAAAGCAAACGGGAACTAACATCAGTTGTCAGAACAGCAGAAATTATTTTAATTGCTTTTGCACATAAGTGACATCAGTAGCCTGCCTGTCATAAACAGAAGGAGACACACAACTTGGAGGGAAAAAATAGAACCAGAACAGCTGACTTAGATTTGCAAGAGATTTATTCTCTAGCTCCCAGGTTCTGTCATTAATCTGCTTTACTTCTACTTGGTTCTCAGCTAAGAACTTGATAACGTTCTTACTTCTGCACTCATAGTAGGCCCACAAAAGCTAATTGCCTGTCAATATGGTTAAGTTCAGAGGCAGTGTGGGTATCTCTGCCCATACAACTGCTGCTGTACTACGTAGGTATGCTTTAAGTCTGCGTTTATAAGACTGATACCTCTTTTCTTGATTGCACTGCTACTTCTACCCTCCTGCTCAAATGGGTGATCCATATGTAAATTGGTTATTAACCAATATAATATCTTGTACAATATTAACATTTTGCTTATTCCATCCTAATATTTCATCGTCTCAGTTCTGTATTTTGGAATCACCTTGTGATTGATGATATATATGGTCTTTCTCCACTGCTGCTGCCTGCCGAACAGGAGCCCCTTATATATAACAGCTTGAAAGGCACTCGCGCTATTCAGTTCTCAGTCTTTCTACTGAAGTTTATAGTCATCTTATTCTACCTGCTTAAAATTATGATCCCTCTTGGTGCTGATGATGCTTTCTCAGACATGCCTCATCTACAAATCTCATAATCAAGCCCACTTTTTTTTTCCCCCACCCCAAAAAAATCACTAACGAAAATACTAAATACATTAGTTTTTAAACATCAAACACGTCAGCATACTCCACTAGTGACTCCCTTACACAAAAATTCCATGCTATTGTCCCTTACTTACTCACCATCCATTTCTTCTGCTAATCCCAATCTTCTACAGGTTAACTAACCATTTCCGAAGTAGTAACATATCAAATGCTTTGCTGAAGTCCAGAAAATTAGATCTACTGCCTCTCTATTGTCTAGATTATAGTTTATCTTCAAGAGCAGTCTCCCTCATTCCTTTTAGGGAATGTGATTTTATCAGTGCTCATAAGGAAAGCAAGGCTTCACATCTATGTTATCCCCCTTCCATAATGAAAATCAATGTACTTCAAGAAGCATGGCTGATAATTATGCACCTGCGAATCAAGAATTGTATCAACAGTCACATCAAAGCCTGGGCTGGGTTTTAGTTTAATATATTAGAGTTTTACTCTTCATTTCCCAAAGTCCAGGCCAAATTTCAGTCTGGGGAAGAAAAAAAGGCACAATTATTAATAAAATTGATTCTTTTCCTGTCTTGTTTTCCTTTTTGATGAATCTTTGAACTTCACTCAGAGGTGGAAGGATTTTTAATAGACAAACATGCAAAGGGTAGTTGAGAATACATGCATAAATCTCTCAAGGACAACTGCCCTCGACCCAAGGACAATATTCTGATGTGAACTGATGATACCTTTTGCTTGTGCTGTGTGCCAAGTTGCACAAACTATCTACATAAAATCAGCTTCTAGTTCCCAAAACTGGCCCCATTTGTTAGGCTTGCATGAATCAATAGGAAAAATTCTGCCATTCTCTTCTATTGCAGCAACAAGCCCCCTGCTCATTTCTTTCTATCATCAACTACACCTCCCACTGAGAATGATAAGGAGGAATGTGAGGCACTACAAAAGCTGCACAGCTGTGTGTGCACACTGCAGCTCCCCTCTTATTTTGTACGGGAAAGCAATTCGATACATGGCCTCACATGCAAAAGCAGTGACACTGATAATGTAATAGGTTATTCTGTTTCTTCTGATGTCAGGGACAAGTAGTATATAAATGGAAGTGAATGCAGGAATGCAAATATGGAAAAGGAAGTTTCCTACAACTTTCAGGGAATACAGATCTTAAAGTAAGAGATCTGCCAGGATTAATGGTATTTTTAAATAGCATGGAGTGGCTATGTGAACCTACCAATGTCTCTACGCATACGTATACTGCGCTTCCTTACCGTCTCCCCTTGGAGAGATGGTAAATAACTGCCTTAGTAAAAAAAGTGGTCAATCTTCTGTCCTCCTGTCTCATCTTCCCTTGGCCCTCCAATCTCATCCTCTCTAAATAGAGTTCCTCCTTACAAACAGGACCGTTAAAAAGCTTTGAGCCAGTTGCTCATCTGGTATCTCAATGGATTAGACTGTAAAACAGGGAGGGGATGATGAATATCTTGCTTCCATTTGCTGCTAAATTCAGTTAGTACTACTCTCTGTTGGCCATATTTTACAATATAATATTTGGTAATATCCATACCACTTTAGAGTGTACAATACTGTTAGCCTAAGAGAGCCATGGACATGTTATTTTATAATGAATGAACTGTATTCATAGCCAGAGTCTCAGAGATGCAATTTTTCTATTTCAGCTACATTTAACAATCTCGTTTAGTAGTATTCGTATTTCAAGACTGCTAAAAATGAAAACTATGCTTTGTTTACAGGAATTAGCAATTTTTGTGTTTTGTTTTATTTTTTGGGGGGGTTGGGTTTGGTTTATTTGTTTGGGGTTTTTTTGTGGGGGAGATTCTTTGGAATCTCTAACCCCCAAACCACTTCATTGTCTGTCAATTTATAAGCATTTAAGTTTGTGATATTACCAATACTGAGGAGCACAACTTAAACATAAACAATATAAATCCACGTTGCCTCTGCGGGCATATGCAGCACAAACATCTTATCTAGACCAAAGTTTGTCGACTTAGCACATTGTACTTGATGCTGTGTGTCACCTGTCTCTTGTTTGTCTATAGATTAGCACAAAAATGTCATTGCAAACTAAGTGAATAGGGCACAGACTAAGCACCTGCCACTTTTAAAACTCTTTAGAAGACTCTCTTGTTTATTTTGTAAGCACCCAGGGGTGCAGTTAAATAACTGCATTGAAACAAACAATACTGGTGATTATTAAGGAGGCTTTTCACATGAAAATTCACTTCAGAAAAAAATGTTTTGCAGATGTAGAGAAGAAAACTGTATCACTAAGAACCACTCCAAATACTTTGGTGGACCAAAACACCTTTATTTTTCTCTTGGCGATCTGCCAAGTTCGCTGTCGGTTTGAAAAGAATTCTATAGCTGGAGGCTAAAGCAGAAACTGCAATGATTTAAAAGAGAATTGGCTACAGTAAGAATGATAATGCACCGTATCGTTAAAATGCAACTGGCATCTTAGCCTCCCTACAGCTCTTGAAAATGTGCTTACTCCTTAACTATTTACCAAGAAAGAAGGAGAAACAATTGAAATCACACAATATAGAAAAATGTTTAAAGAACTTAGAAAAGAAGTACATGCAGAATAATTTGCTGGTAGGGCTGTTAAAATAACGATGCATCATACATGGCCAGATTACAAAGAAAAGCATATGGAAATATATAGCTAAAATTAGTACTATATTCATTTATCTCAATTAAACATATAGCAAATGAATTAATAATGAAGGTCCACTTACAGTTCGAAAATTAAAGCTTTATTTGCAGCTTGCGGATTAAACATTTAAGTGTTGTAGGCCTGATAATATTCACATTTTAATGCTTGGAGGATCATCAACTGCTTTCTAAACTGCTTGGGAAATTAGATTTAGAAAGTCTTTGCATCAAAACCTTGTATAGTGGTTTCCTCTGGAAGGCTGTTTTGCAGGACTAAGACTATTACAGAAAATAGTTATAGTTTCACAGTGAAGGAAGAGTTCAGAAAGGCCTTCAGCAGTTTCAGATAACAGAATTTGTTATTTAGATGTTGCTTACTCTAACAAGATAATAATATGCAGGCTTGAGTCAGAAAACTGTGCAACTGTGTTTTTCAGGTTCACAGGGAAGAATTTATTTACAACTAGATGTTTAACTTGCAAACTCTGTTGGTAAGATTTCTCTTACAAAATTCAGTTTGACAGATTTCATTTGTTCAGTCGTTGTGTCCGGTTTTACAATTAAATAGAGCTGCTTCACTCAGCATTTAAGTGACATCAGGTGCCATAGCAACATGATTACAAGTTTCCATCAATTTGTAGAGCTGAGTAAATAATTATCAGTGAATAATTAACTAAACAAAATTAGCCTCTTTTTCTGCTTCCAGCATGTCCACAAGCAGATTGTATTTTCTCAAATGTATTCCTTATTTAAACCACATGGAAACACTCCAGACCCCACAGAACCAGATCTTCAATATGCTATAACTGCATATGAGGTAGATGACTAGCTAAAAAGAGATATGCAGGACTTCCTATGGAAAGTGCAAAACAAACAGAGGTGGGGGGGCAGGGGGGGGAGTACTACTGAAGAGATAATTGTGACTTAAATATTTAAGTACATCAACATCCTTTTTTTCATCCAGGTCTAAATATATAGGCCTCCTAACACCATATAACTGTTAACTATAAAAAAAAATTGACTGTGCAGAGCACTTTAATCAGAAGTCACCAAACAAGGATTTTCAGAGAAGGCTCATGGCTAGAGCTCTCATGTCCAATGGAATAATACTGGCACCCAGATGATTAACTCAAAAATCCCCCTCCCAATAGAAAGGAAAGTATGCATCATAGTTCTTGCCTGATCTTGCAAGATCATTCCCCCAAATCAGCTAGACCATATTTCTAACACTACAGTCCCAGAAAGCTACCACTTTCTTTGTCATAGGACCACTAATAAGAAGTCTGGCCTGGTAGTAAAACATTTATCATATCACAAATCCGAGGCCAGAAGAGGATCTTGAACTTTTAGTGACAGCTACAAGCCTGAAACTATCAGTCTGCATCCCTCTTGTAGGAAGTCAAGTATCCCTAAATTAGGAACACAGCATTACTTTACAGAAGCAGTCCTGCAGGACAGGAAGAGGCTGAATGTTTTAGACCTGTCAACTGCATTCACCAGTTCTTGTTTCTTACAAGCATTTCACTTGGGCACTAGAAGGCAGTGAGACAGCACAGAAGAGACAAGAGACCATTGCCTTTCTTTACAAGAAATGTACTAGTCACAGAGTGAAGGGAACACAAATCAGTAGGATGTTTTCCTTCCCTATCCTTATCAACAAAGATGCAACAACGAATTTTTTTAAGATTAGGATTTTTTTTTGGCAGAGGGAAAAAAAGTAAAGCTACACAAAAAAGGGTTACAAGTTCTTCATTCTAAGTAAAAAATTATTCTCATTATAGCATGTAATAGTAGTCATAGGTATACTTTAGCACAAAAGGGAGCAAACACTGTAGTTGGACAAATTTCATTGTTAAGTCCAGCAAATCTAAGAACAAGGTTTAACTTTTGTGTTGTTTGCAGGCCTATGTATTACACCAGAACTGTTTCCACAGAAGCTGAGTGGCTGTTGGGGAACCTTCCTCAGCTGAAGCAGCAGAGCTGCACTTTGAAATTAGAAGAAAATAGTTCACAGTCTTGCCAGGAGGCACTCCTTACAGCCTTGACCATGTCTCTTACAGCTGGGAATGCATTTGGTATCTCTCTTACTCATCTCTTCCAGGCTGATTAGAAAGCAAGAAAACCTGAAACTCTTGTGTACCTGGGTTGCAAGTTAGTTGGCACCATATGAAGTTGTCCTTTAGAAGGGGTGGGTATTTTTTAATTAAAAAAAAGTGGCTCCAGACAGTAACAAACAGCACAGCGTGTAAAGCCTAGGACCAAGTTTTCTAAAGCTATGGAAGACACATTCCAGCGGTAACCTGTCAGCCCCACGTAAATAAATATTTGTTAGCCCTTTCTTGAGATGGATCCACTAGTTGCCATTCCATCAAAGGGATCCCAGCACAGCTTCCATTGTCAAAGCGTTGCCTCACAATCTTTGGTAGATACCAGCTACCACAGTCACTAGGAACTAGGGATGTGCTGGGATTCCTATTTTGCATAACTGACACAGAGACTGACCAACTCCTCCAAGGGCAGAAGCCGCTCATGGCAAAAGTAAGGAATTATATCTGCATTTCTGAAGACTTCACTTGCTCCCCAAGAAACATGGTTTTCTTTTTAAACCCTTAAATTTCTTTATTAATGGAAAAATGCCAATATCAAACTGTAAACAGATTTGGTTTCACAGATTTCCTGTATCTCTCTCCAGAATCCAATACCAAACTGAGTGTATATTGATATGTATGAAAAATATGAAGTGATAAAACATCCACTAGGATTTAATTAGTTTTTACCCACTTCTGAAAAAAAAAAAAAAAAACAAAAAAACGCTGAGACCTTGAGTCAGTTGCTAATGTCACTAAGATGATTCACCTTCCAAGAGACTTTTACACCACTAATGGTGCTAAATTCAGTCCTCTGAGATCTGACAGGAAAAACTGGAAATGGTGACTTTCTCCTACCCTCATCATTATCCCAAAAGGTAACACTAGGCCCAATTTTCTTACCTAAGGACCCCTCCACATTGATAACTTACAGACGTTTGTCTACCTAAACTTTACAGCATGTTTAAGCCAGAAGAGACCGCAAAACATTTTGCTGATGGTACACCATCTCCTCTATATTAAGCCTGGTTTCTACCATGTGACTGCTTTCATGTAGTCTGGCAGATAGACTTGAATGAATATTAACTCTCACTTACTCATTCAGGACAAGATAGCAGCTGTTTGCCAGATGAAACACATAAAAGCACGCAAAGGCAACAACAGCCCTTTCACCATCTCGTAACAAGGTCTTCTACAATCCAGTTCAGCTCCTGCAGCACACTGTGATGTTCCTTTCTTCCTGTACCTGGATCAGAGTCTTCAGACAGGTTTCCCTAACAAACCCTATAATGACTTTTTTTTTTTTTTTTTAGAAAAAACATGTGTCACCTGGGGACTTTCTCCATAGGCCTGCACCTGGAGCTAGCCCCAGGGCACGTGTACACAGCTTGGGAGTGGATCAAGGCAGTACTAACCTGCCTTCTAAAGCATCTGCACTCTTCCTGATTTTTTTTCTGTGGTTAAATGAATGAAAACACTTCTCCTGTGTCCTAGCAACCCAGGAACCAAATATCAGAGAGATCTAAGTCTTTGTAACAAGCTGAGATCCACACAGAAACATTTGCTTGCTACTGCTCCAGAAGTACAGGCATTGTCCTGTTTATGGTGCAAAGCTACATCTAGCAGTCATTTCTACCAAAGCAGTGCTCTCTGTTCAGCAACCCAGCAGAACACTAAAACTGAAGATCTCCAGGGAAAGATCCACTCACTCAAATTAACGTATTATTTACTTATCCCTTTTTTTTTCTCTCCCCACAAGAAACCTACCATTGCATGTAATGCCTCTTTATGCTTTTATGATTTAATGCCTTGTTACTACAGCAATTAGATATCAAATGGAAAACAGTAAGCAAATATAAGTGTAACAGTCAAATGTTACAAGTGTCAATGACGTTTTTCATAAAATAAAACTACATGCTATTTAGTTACCTTAATTTCTGACACACAGCCTCAACCTAAATGAGGTTTTTATGGAAGTTCAGAACACATTTATCACACTAGATGTCACAAACCCTTTCACTGTAATAGAGAAGCATGATTAAGGGATAAGCACATGATTCAGAAGACTTCAGGTTTTCACGTCTGATACAGATTCAACTTTTAAGGAAAGGAGACCTGATTTCAGCTGATACAGGTTAGAGTCAGCTCCTTGATTTAAGTGGGCTTTGGATTGAGTCACCCTCTTCTGCACTAGAGGAAAATAAGACTTTAGGTTTCTCAAGAAAGTGATATCTCTCAACTGATATGATCATGTAATACTCAAATAAATATATTGGTTCTTTTGTCAAAAGGAACACCACAAATAAGACTAAAGATCTACAGGGCTACACACAGTAGAACAAAGGAACCAGTACCCCAAAAGAGTTAATGGTAAAAAGCATATAAGAAAAGAAAGCTTTGTTTCCTACAGTTCACAAACAGCAAGCCAAAGCACAGAAACTGCGGGGGGCTGCTCTCTCCATAAGTTCTTAACCTTGGGACCTTAAGCACATGCTCTGAACACAGTTGCTTACGTTATGTGTCTTGCTGCAAGTTCTATGCACATCCTCAAGAAAAATCTACAGTTATTTTTATTGATCATTCATAGTATTGGTATTTAATAGTTTTAGATTCCATTGTAATAGAGGATCACCAGAGCCTGATAGCAACAGAAATACCTAATGCCATCAGAAATGACCATTCTAATATAATTTGGCCTGTTTCCAAGTAGCCCCCTTAGAAATCATTTAGAATGTTATTCTGAAAAGTAACCTGACCCACTTCCTTGCAAAAAAATCACAGTGATGTGAAGTTAGAGGTTTGACAGGTTAAACTGTGATATTTTCATTCTGTGTGCTCTGCAACAAATATTAAGAATCATTTCAAAACAGAAAATAAGTTCTGGGATATTGTATCTTTTTAGATGTCTATGGGGAATACACCTATGATAAATCTAACTGGATTTTACCACAGCTCCTCATAGCACGCCTGAAACCACTTTCACCAGTAATAAAAAAAAAGAGTACACTTTAGAAAGACAGCTTAACTATGAGCATATTGGCCAGTATAACATCTGAAATCTAAATGTGTCATTGTAGATTGAGTCATTTTATATCTCCACTTAGGTGTTAAAAAACAGTACATACAAACACTCAAGTGTGGGAACTGAAGGGGGGGAGGTGGGCTGGGAGAAGCAGCAACACACTTGGAATAAGCCACAATGATTCAGAAACACAACCTGACTTCTCCGTTCAGTTCTTACTGGCATCAGAAAAAAAGGTAGATTTGGGCAGGCTAAGAGGAGGACTTTTTCATCTTTAGGCACCTGAAAATATTTGAAAGATGTTTTCTGTCATCTGGAAGAATTATAAAAAAGCAGGTAGAAAAACAAACAGATAATAGCAGCAGATCTTTGTTATCTGTTAAGCATGTATTTCCATTTAATTAAATGTCAGAGAAAGGAAACTTTGCTGGCTAGAAAGCAGAGTCAGGAATGTATGGCTTTGACACAGACTTTCTGAACATTTGACAAGTCCCTTAACCTTTCTCAGTCTCGATTTACCCATTCATGAAGTAGATCCAGTGACATTTAGCTGTGTAACAGGAGTGGCTTACTTGATATTCATTAAAGACTCCAAGATCTGTAAACGGTAGACGGTAAAGCATTGTAAGGTTTCTCAACACCTTCCCTTCAAGTCCTCCTCTTACTGGAAAAGATGACCAAAAAAACCCACCAAGCAGATATTGCTGTATCTCCGAAGTAAAAGGAGAAGTGTAGGTCTTCGGATGATGTAAGCTTTACAGGACATCTGGGCAAAGACACTGATGAACAAGTTCCTTTCCATTCCAGCCCACTCCCCCCTTTTCAGGGCACATTAGGTTTTCCTCAAATAATTCCACAAGGCATTTTCCTTATTCACTGGACCAACACGGTTCAGTAGACAAATGTAGTTTGTCATTTCTGCAGGATTCTTGTTTATATCCTTTGGAAAAAATTGTTCTATTCGTCTTTGGTGCGAGTTATTTTTTCCTCTACCTTTTTGACTTCTAGTCTACAGAATGAACTACTAGACTCCTGGGAATAAAGATTAAAGCCCTCTTAACTCCTCAGGAATTCAAAGCGAGGACTGGTTCATGTATACATATACCATTCAACGCTGTGAGCACCTCACAATGACAACTACATTTGCCTCATAATCAAGAAATATAAGTATTAAATTCTAAAAATAGCCCGTACCAGCTCATCTGTGTGCATGATCTGCGCTCTGGACCAGACAAAAATCATTGTATGATAGAAGTGAAAACCTAAAACTGTGTTGTCTGAAGTGGCAGGTTCCCAACCAGCAAGCATCCTTCCCTCTCAGGGCCCTGTGTTGCACTGATTATTTGACACTTTTACTCATCCTGCTTTCTAGCTGCTCCTGCTTCAAATACTTATGAAGCCTGTCCTGGCGAGAGGATTATGCATTCTATAGTCCCCTGTTTTTTCTTGATTTGCCAAGACCCAATGCTGTGCGCTTGATATATATATACCTTATACCAGGATATGGGCACACTCAAAATGTAGCCTGGAAGAGCACCCGCTTCCTCAGAGATCCCATGGGGTTTTTACCTGGAGCATTATACGTCTACAGATTGAATAATGCCTTCTTATTTGGCTGATCTGACTCTTTTCCAGCATTCAGTTTCAAATCTTCTGGTTTTTAAAAACAAGCCACTAGACCAAAATTACATGTTATTTTCATTTTTGCTATCCTCTCTACTGGACTTCTACAATTCTTCCCGTGATTTCTGCACCACTTGAGCACAAAGGCTTGGAGGAAAGCTTGCCGAAATCTACACACCTTTAGGGATCTCAGTGTAGCTTTGAGGATAACGGGGTCACCACTAAAGAACCCATCAGCCTCATTTTCCACTCAGTTACATTGGGACAAAGCAAGGTAGCCCCACTAAATTCACTTAGTACCAGTGTTTGCTGCCAACTACTGTCACTTAATTGCTTTTTTTTTTTCCTAGAAGAAATAAAGCTGTTCATTCAGCAAAAATTCACTGGAAAAAGAGAAATACAGTCTTATTCCACTGAGTCAGATGGAGATCAAAATATAAAGCACCATACTTCAATTTACTTCAGATGTTATAGTTAAATACATTTATATAATAAATTTTTATTTATTTTTTTAATAACCACTAACCATCCAGACCTCTCTTCTGCCACTTCAGTTTGGTTCCCCATTATATTCATAGAATATTCCTAGAATCAGCGCAAGATCTGCTCAGACATCACTGTAGCTCTTAGAAAACTGCTGTCACCAGCGTACCCAAGCAGCATATGCATTTTTCATGTTATGCATAAAAGCATGCCTTCGTAGAAGAGATCAACATGCAGCACAAAGTGTTAAAAAGAATCAGGGAACATCACTTGAGCAGATGAAGATGCATTCCAGTTTTTCTCTCTCTCTTTCAACCTTCCTTACCCCAAGACACGTATTCCAGATATATATAATGCAGAGCAGTTAACACAGACTGAGCGAGATTGACATGGCACTTATCTAAACGGATACTGAGATTCCGGGATACCTATTGCACTCTAGCTGATAGGAACTTCAGAAGCTCCAAGTCAAAACTGACTTCACAAAACCACAACAGCACATTTCACCTTTGCCAACAGACATTGTGTAAGGTAGTTTATAGTACTGTGCCAAGGGCATATCATCCAGACTTTTCTATTTCAGCCGAAAGAAACCCCACTATCTGATAAGCTAACATGATGAATGTTCCAAGGACTGCACAAATAAGCAGAAAATCCAAAAGTTTCTGAACTAAACTTCTCTGTTAAATTTCCCCTGAGTTAAAAAACATTTTGCACGTCTTACTAATGTGTGTGTATACATACACATTATCCTGCCTATTATGAATTCCCTGAAAATACTGAATATTCAGAACATAAGAGTTAACATTTTTAGTCAGTGTTAAATGCCAGCAAAAAAACCTCCACCCTGACACTCCTGTTAAGAAACAAAAAACCACCATTGTAGAAACTTATTTGTAAGACATGATCTTAAAAAACGCTATTACAAAGACAACTTTTCAAACATTCACTAAGTTTCATTAAAAAGTATTATGACTTCAGAAACCATAAAAAAATGGGAATGAGGCCTTGTATTGTCTATTTGTTTATCCTCATTTTTCCAGCAATTAAAGAACGTTAGACTCTATTGTCATAAATACCGTATAGATATATTGACACCACAAATCACACAAACAACTCGGGAGTCCAGTGTGACTTTTCACAGAAGGAGAATATGGAAGGAGAGCCCACTTATCACTCACTCATCTGAAAATCAATGAAAAGTATAAACCAATGCAAATTTATTTTTTTTAATCCAAACTTCTGATATAGAACTATTTAGGATCTCCTGAGTACCCTCCCCTTGCCTTCCTTTGGAGGACTACACGAAGCACACACAATTCAAGCATCATTATTTCTACAGTTACATTCTTTTGACAAAGGAAAAAGTCTTGATGACAAAATAGACAAGTCACTGGTTGGTAAAATACGAGTAATACGTTAAACAGATCAAGGCATGCACTGAATCAAATTCTAATTCCCTTTCATGCATTTCAGACAATGTTTTAAAATCAAGTTCAGTTTCTCTACATCATGGCCTTCTTGAACCTTAGTAATTACAGTACCTCTAAAAGTAATGAAGGGTGAACCACAAAAGATCTGTAGCTACAGCTCTCTTCACATAAGCATTAAAATTTGACATTTCTAGTCAGCAGTTCTGAATTCCTAGAGAATTTCTAGTTGGCTAGAAGTACGGTGATACATAGCATTTCTGTCAGCATTTTAAGTATTTTATGCTTTCATGCTAAATTGAGAAGTGGATGATGCTTTTTACCCAAAATTAGAAAGAAAGAGATTGAACTAGGATTTTACAAATTAAAAGAAAGAAAAATGTGCCTGGCAGAATATGATCTTATGCTTGTTACAAAAAAAAAAAAATAAAAAAAGAAAAAGAGAGGCAGCCACCCCATTGGGCTTCCTTCTATTTGAACCAGCTCACTGCGGCCTACTTCAAATTTTGAGATCCATCATATCCCTTCATCAGCCTGGACTGACAATGAAAATCAAACACAGACTCTTAGAACTGACACCGTCTGTAAGACTTTCACATAAAAAAAAAAAAAAAAAGAAAAAGAATAACCCACAGCTACTGCTTGTATACAAAAGACTTAGACAAACACATAGAAAACTAAGGAACAATGACTGAGAGAAAAATTTATCATTTACTCATAAGAATACTACATATGGTTTTGCAAGCCATTAGCGTAGTTCTCAAAACTCAAAGACTTTATTCTGCAGGGGAAATCATTATGGTTATAGACTTATGAGAAAGTAAGGCTTGTAAACTGCTAAGACCATTTATTTCTAAATCGAAAAGAGAAAGAAAAGCAAGCGCAAAACAAGAAACCAGAATCCAATATATTAAGTATTAAATATACAAATCTTCCCAAAAGCAGACAGAAAATCTGCCAAGTTTTTTTCCTATGCTTATTGAATTGAAAGTCAGCATAATCCAGCGTAGAAAGAAAAGCATCACAGGGACCAATATGTTTTTATAGCGAAAGACGTGTTCACAGTGAAATGTGACAGTTTCAGATCAAATGCCATCTATCCCCAAAAACATGCTAAGTGATCATGTCAGCCCCTTCCTTTTTACTCTTTTCCTAGAACTCACTAGTGACAATTAAAGAGCTTAAGTAGAGACTTTAATTTGTTTTACAAGTGCCTTTTTTAATCAGTCTTAATGTTAAAAGGATGTATGCAAAAAGCTATCTTTTTAACTTCATAGTAATTGATATCTAATTTGCACTAGTGCAAGAACTTAATGTGATTCATGCTTGTGACCTTCAGGCAGTCACTCAGAGAAAACCTGAGGCTTGTACTTACAAACAAGAAATTTATTTTGTATTAAGTGGACCAAATCCTGATTTCCTTAGAAGTGGTCAGGATTTTTCTTCCTCCATCCCAGACTTAAAAAGAAATAATACATTTTCATTCTTGCATCTTTTAACAGAGTAAAAATAAATCACTAAATAGAAAACAAGTAGGCTTTAATTCCTCCATGTTTTCATAATTGTTCAAAGATGCAGACAGACTTCCACAGCTGTAAAGGCAAATTCTGTTCTCCATCACCCCTTACTGAGTGGTCCTTTGGCAGGCTGAGTGAATAAGCTCATCTGAGAGGAAGAATCCAACCCTCTCTGTTTCCTGAAGAGAAGTACCAAGATGAGAAATACCATGTGATAAAAGATAGTATAATACTCTGGACTGATGTGGTTTGAGTTTTGTGAACTGTAATACATTATGGTTGATTTTCTGATCAGTGTGAGCTCAATAGGTTATAGAAAATTAGCAGAGCACTAGAACAACTTCAAATATTGCATCAGCAGGTGCAAAACCTCCACCTGTTAACTTCCATTAAAACAACAGAAGTGAAGAAATTTTGAAGAAGTTACTCTACTGCATTAACTATGCTACAAGATAAAACAAAATCAGATGTCATCTGTTTTTAACTCCAAATGAAATACTTTGATAGATTAGGAGTTCAGAATATCTGCTATTGCATGTCAAAAATACACCACAAGTTATCCTGGCATCTTGTTCACTTCACAATCTAGTTAGCATGCACCTGAAACTTGCTTAGCACTATAGTATTCCCAACATAGCAATTCATATTTGACATATTTTGACATGTGATGTACAAAAGCTTTTGCCACGTTGGAGCCTGTCTGTCAGCCTCCCCTGCTATTGTCCAAATCAAATAGCCCAAGTTAATGGAAGGGTTTCTTTTCCCTGTATTAAATCAGGTAGTCAGCAACTGATCTGCTGAAGTATCCTTAAATTTTACAAACAAAAACCAAACCAAAACAAAAACACAACACCCAACAAAACCAAACCCCACTTCTAAATGCTGTATTCTCAACCAACAAAAGATTTTGTTCAAAATACCATGTGTCACAGAAATACATATTATCAGAAAGAAAATGCCTTCTGAACTATAAACAGCATTATATTAGCTTGATAATGAAATATCAGAGGACAGGTTGATCACGCGCCAGCTTTGTCACACATTCTAAAAACACTCAATTCAACACTTCACTGCTAGAACTTCTGCCAAATTCGTCATGCCATTGAACAATTATTTATCTAAAGTCCAGAACAAACCTGAAAGTTCTTTTGAGAAATACAGTTTTACTGATTAACAGTATTAATAGGATTAGTCACACCAGTCAAAGTTACTGACATATAATACTGTAATAGCAAGAAACAAAAAACCTTAAACTCAAAGATAGAGAATTCAGGAATATAGTACAGAACCTTAGAAGTTCAGCATATCACCCCTCAAAACACATTTAAAGGTTTTTTGGTTTTTTGTTTTTTTTTTTTGTTTTTTTTTTGTTTTTTTTTTTTTACAGTCAATGAATTTTCACAAGCCTTAACAGTCTATATGAAGTGTCAGTCAGGTAAAGACCGAGGATATGAATGTCAAATTGTTAACTTGTTACTAATTTCTAGAGAAAGAGTCCACAGAGCTACATTTAGAACAAACTTGAGAAATTTGCCAGTTTCCTGCATCAAAAGCTTCAGAAGATGACAGTACGTGTTATCCTCACCTTAACTGTTAGGAATCTTATTGGTAACTTCAAGACCATAGAAACTAGCTACTTGTCACGCTACTGGTGAAAACACAACCAAGAAAGAACATTGTCCCTCCTATATCTCTACACCTCTGTCTGAAGAGAAAATGAAAAGTGAACTTGAAAACAAAGATGACATTATTATAGTCATGTGGATAATGAAGTCACTGTAGGTGCACCCTAGACGTAGCTTACATCATCACAGCAAACAGCATACTCGCCAGAGATTTTCTGGGAAACAATAAAGCTATCCACAAACATTTGAGAAGACAAGACAACCAAGGCTCCAAGCAAGTTTTAAAATCCTTCAAATTCTCAAAGGAAAAAAAAAAAAGCCAAGAAGTTTTCCTGATGTTAAACATTTCAGAGTTCAAGTAATTTTACTACACTTAACAATTATTAAACTACTATGCTGATTTTTTTTGCTTCAAAGAGATATTAAAAAAATTATCTGCTTTATCTACATTTGCATCACCTCAGGCAAAGCATGTAACAAGTCCACAAACTCTACTGCAGATCAAGCCACAGTTATTTTTAGATAACAACATACCACACAACATCAGAATGCAGAACTCATTGTATATAATTAATAGAAAATAGAAACTAAAAAGACGAAAAAAAAAACCCCACATTTATAACCATACTTAACACAGCTACCAATAAACATTTGGTTTTAAATACTCTATATATATCCTTATAAATTAAAGAAATCCAATAGTTGATAAAAGTTACCTGTATCTTTCCCACCTCTATTAATGTACTGACACGCTGGAAGAAACTCAGTCCTGATGAGTTCTCTAATAACTTGTACAGCGGGCATTTGTACATAAGCCAACTCTTCAGCAAGTGTAAATCCATGGATGCTAGGCTTGCAAGGTCCTGACGGGGCTCTACCAGGAAGACCACACCACAGCTTCTACAGGAAATGATAGCATTGTGGGAAATCACTACTTCTTTGACCAGCTGGCAAAAAAAAAAACCAAAAAAAACCAACCCACCACCAAAACTCAAACCAACCTAAAAAACTGCATGTGTCTCCCATCACCTGGAATACTGCAGTAGTCAGCACTAACAGCCTGACTGGCTGAGGCTCATTACAGATTCTGCCCTTAATAACATACACCTGCAAGGGGAAAGGAGAGCAGGGAGCAAAGGAGATCTGACGCAGCTGTGGCCAACTCTTCAGCTGATGGTTCCACGCAGTAATCACCTCTGGTTTAGTGTTTGATCATAAATGCCACATGATTCAAACTTGCTGAAATTGGCTAAGATCAAACAGCCAGTCAATTTTTTTTCCAAGACCTTATTCCAATAGATCTTTATTCCAGGATCAGCTGATCAAATGGCTCTAACATGCTGAATCAGCTCCAGTCTGCAGCATAAAGCCCAACAGCTGTCACAAACACCTCACTGCTCAACATGGGGGCTTCAAACAAGCAAGAGACTATGAGTTTATACGGGATGAAATGTGCACTGCAAGGTGAGCCAACAGCAAAGTCTCTAACAATGAATATGGAACTTATTCTTATTTTCCTTTTGTGATATGACTAAAAGTTGCCATCAAACCCTAATTAGTTGGGAAACAAAAGTTATACTATGGTAGATACTCCTCACAGTAGTAACAACTTCTCTACCTCCCTGCAAAATAAGCATAGTTTCCAAACCCATGCTAAGCTAAACTTTTAGTGCTGCAGTAAAGCAACGGTGTCTAAGACACAATTAAAAAGCTTTTTAACCTTTTATTGCTTGTTTTTGTCCAAGTCCTTGTCAATTAAGCACAGGTACTGAGGGCTGACAGAAAGATTTAATGAAACATGTTCAATCACTTTCTTCTTTCTTTGGATATGTTCAATATAGAAAATGCGTAAAGTCACTCTTTGAAATTAACCTATTCCCCTGCAATCAAATGTTAGGTTACATTTAACAAATCACCCTTTGCTCCTAAGAGGGTAATCAATATTCATGGTTTTCTTCCCTGCCTTCTGCAACTACTGCCAGAAATCCATTTTATATAAACTGAAAAAACAGTCAGAAGTCCCTAACTCACGGACTTTATTTCTCCCTCACCACTGTAGCGACTCCTCACCTGTGCTAACTCAATTGCTTATTTAAGTCAAGGTAAACATTTACAGGCTTCTCTGAGGTAAAATGTGGAGCAGGTGCTGGTTGCTGGCAGCTTCGCCCCTCAGGCTCTGCTCCCCTGCGCTGCCCAGGGTCTGGGGAACCTCTCCCGCTCCAACCTCAAATAAACAGTTCTGGCTCCCGCACCGTCCCTCCCCAGCACCAGCTGACAGGACACGGGCCCTGCAGCGGGGCTTGCCCTGCTGCCATGGCTCCCTTCCCTCTGGGCCGCGGCCTGCACACGCTGAGGCAGACAGTGTCCGCCATTTTGCAGTGCTCCCTTCACGCTCGTCAGCCTGAGCCCAGCAGCCCACAAGTCTGCCCCACTACAAAATACCAGAGAATAACACAATTAGAGCAGCCTCACAGCCTTTCAAACAACTAAATAAAAAATTTAAAACATTCTTCTCTCAGGGTGGGGCGTGCCCAGTGTGGCGTGCACAGCCCAAATGCTGGTGTGCCATGGCCTTACTTTGGAAAACCAGGTAGCGTTGTTCATGCAGGTTACTGACAGGATTTGTCTTCTTTTAGGTCAGCCAGGCTGAACAGTGTGCTCAGCATGCTTAGGTTTATCAAGTCAGCTATTGTAGCTGGACACGTTCCATTCTCTCCGTTAAGTCCATTTACATGAGTGCATTAACGTATTTCCAGGCATGCTGAGCACAAGCATCCAGCTCTTTTGCTGATTTCCATCCAATATTTTTATATAGTTTGCCTGCAAACCCCAGTTGGAGAGGCCTGTCTGTTTTTATTAAAATTCACATGTATCTCAATGGAAATGACTGCACGACCAGCACACCTCTGAGGATCTCTTATGGCAAACCACAGAGCACAAAGAGTTGTTTTCTTCTCCTGACAGTTATAACTTGTTGCAATAAGCTTCTGTTTAGAGGCTAGCCAACTGAACATCACTGTTTGGAAAGTTTTAGTTTTTGTAGTTGCTCCAGACTGCTTAACCCACAACAAAACCAAAATACCCATCTAGTAGTTTACTATAGCGCAAGCACATGTTTTGCCATCACTGACATGTCTTTGACTGCTGGAAGTGAAATTGCCATTAAAAAGGTGAATTGTAATAACATGCAATTTTTGTTTAACATATTTACAAAATAACAGCAACAATAATATGCGATGAAATCAGTGCTTTTTTCTTCAAATCACATGCTGTTTATAGTGAAACACAACAGATACGATCAACCAGTGAAAGCAATTTAAAAGTAGCACTAAACAAGTAATCTGGTTTCTGAGAAAGCCAGGAATTCATGGAATACATACCTGGGTACAAGACTCAAAAAATTCTGCCCGTACGAAAATAAGAAACCACCTGCATGTGCTGTATGTGCTTTATGAATGACAAAGATACAGCTATTAGTGTGGTTTACAGGCTATGCATCACACTATTCTTTATCAAAAAATGCTAATTTAGCGTCTCAGCTAGTCCGCAGATGCTTTATTGTATCATGACCATTTAGATTCCACTTTTCTCATGCCACAGTCAGATATTGTGAAAAATCAAGTTCCATTTACAGCATCCATTGTTATCTCACAAAGTAGCACTTCATGCTACTACTGATGTGTTACAGACTATTAACAGTAATTTAGTTTTAAATGCCAGTGCATGCCAAGTGTTCTGGATATGAATACTAACAGGATGAAGTTATGCAGGTGTAGAAATTTTTTTTTAAAAGGAAAAAAAAATATTCCCACACACACACCCAACAACCCACACAGGAAATGACTGCCAGCTCTTTGAGAGAGCACCCAGAGGATGGGACTTGTCTCTTCGCATTTTAGCTGTGTAGTTATTCCCCCTGACTCATCAGTAGAAATGCATCCCCCTCCAGGGATGTCTGAAGATAAATGCTAACAACCCAGAGGTATTTATACCCCTGCACTGAATATAGAGAGAAATAAAATAATAGTTTATGGTAGTTGCTTATCTTACTGATAGACAAGAACATAGCAATGGCATATTAGGGATCCCCACAGCTATACATGGAGCTTTGCAGACTAAGACTTCCTACGACGAGCACGATGAGATCTGCAGCATGATGAGGTCTTTGCCTACCAAACTTGGAATTTTCTCATTCCTGGGACATCTTCTTCTGCCTATGTTTAACTGCTGCCTCTCATCTTCTGCTTAGTTTGTTGTAACTCTTTGCTAAAAGTGCTTTTTGTACCCTGTTGACTTCCTAGCTAAATGAGTTCACTGCCCACACATGTAAGCACATGATAATAATTAATGAACAAAAAAATGCAAAATCAAATAATTAGACTACCAGAGCTCTCTGGAGGATGTGTGGTCCCATATAAAGTCTATTGTTTCAATAAGCAGACAAGTGATTAAACAATACAAAGAAAGACAGAAGTTCAGACTCTGGTGGATGCTTAACTACCTATGAAGTCTACTCTTCACAGTTCTTTCCTCTATGCTTGAGACTTAGGTGGTCTGAAAATTGCCCTAGCCAATAGGATAGTCCCAAAAATTGGTCAAGAAACTGTTTATCTTTATAAATACCTAGTAAACATATTTACTTGATTCAGATGGATAACAAAGAATAGACGATGCCAAAAAAAGATTGTCCCTTTACCACATCCTTCCCTGTTTCCTCTCTGTAGTTCTTTTTCCGTAAGAGCTGCCTCAAAGTAGGGTTTCAGATGGGCAAGACTTCCACAGTGCAACTCCAGGGAGATCAAATATCTGGCCCACATACCCTCTTTTGCTTTTAGGACTAGAGGTAAAAAAGTAGGAGGTTATTTTTGTTAAATTGGGATTGTGTTTTGAGAGACTGCCAGCACTGAAATGGTTACTGTGCATTGAAATAGTTCTTCACCTTTTGTTCGATGTGAGAGGCAAAAAAATGATGCAAATATGAAGCAATGTGTCAGTTCTGCTAAATAAAAATGTGCACAGTAAAACTAAATCACATACATTGAAGTGTTATTTTGGTTTTATGGAAATGTAATCTGTGTTATGACATTTGCATTTCATATAACTGCTATGGATAACTAATCTTCCAATGCATTGCATACCATTTTGTCACCAAAAAAAAGTAATACTATATCATCTGTTTCCACCTGTACACTAGAATATTCCATGACAAATGTATCAACATCAATTGTATAAATTCACTCAAGAGCCAATGAAAAGTATGGATACATTTAATAGAAAGATTTCTTTTTCCCTTAAATGCTACACAGCTATTAGAAGATATCATAGCTTGGTAGCAAGTAAAAAAATTACAACTTCAAACAACACAATATATGGATGTTTGTATGCATTCTAAGACTTCTGAATTTTGAGTGAAAATTAAATACATCAATATAGAATGTCAATATGGAACCTTAACCGGAACCTTATGAAATTGCATGTTTCCCATTCCACACCCAAAATTCATAGTTTCCAGCTCTAAGATAGTTTGCATTATGCTACATATTACAAAAACATGACACTTAAATACAAGTGAAAATGCAAAGGACATTTGGAATTCATTACCCTTTCACTTTTCCTTCTGTGTTCTTTGCTTTTGCTTTTATGTTTTCCTTTTGCTTACCTAAACCATTATCCAACATCCCCAAAGCTTCAATTCTCAACAAACGCCTTTGGAGGAAGTTTTAACAAAGGGTCATACATGCTTTAGCCTGGATGAGGCCTCGATTTCACAACACTAGTACAAAACAAAAAAAATCCCCCAACTCACCCATTTTGGAAACCAGACAAAATTATTCCATAGGAATAAAGAGTGCAAAGAGGGATTTATCTCCCAGCTCTTGAAATCACTTTGGCACAAGAAGTAGGACAACTTGCAGTAAAAAACCAATATACTCTGGTAAAACCCAGTGATGAGGTATGGCACGTCAAGTAATTCCTTGATTTAGCAACAGACTTTTCGCTGACTTCCGATGAGACTTGTACCCTTTAGTTATTTAGGGACATTTCAAAAAGGTAAAGCTATGCCTAAAATACAGAATGGCCTAACATACTGAAAATTGCATAACTTACTGAAAACCAAACTATCAAATGTTTGGTCATTTGATTATTTCTTAGTGTAATTAAGTAAGGTCAGCTTTAAATGGTTTTGTTTCTTTTCTAGGGAAAATCATGTTTTCCTAGCTGCTGTGAAAGCCAATGCAAAAAAGATGTCTGTTCGCTTGAATGTAGTTTTCTGCAGTGACATAGCTATATTTGGGATTCTTTTGTGTGTTTGGTTAGAAGGAGTAGCAGCTTTTTAAGCTCAGATGTGTAAATGCCCCCATTTACACCCTAGCTCTGCAAAAATAGGTTTTCGTGCATATTGCAGTCAATATACACACACAAAAGAGAAAAGCGAAATAAAAAATATAATTCTTCTATTAGAAAACTGAGTACTTACCTAGTGATAGCAGCTGGAATGAAAATGGCTGAAAGCAATAAAAATCCATTTTACCATTTAGTACAGTTTGTCAGACTAGAGAAATGGGATTGAATTTCAAAGCCACAGGCAAGCTGGCAGAAATCTGTGGTTATGTAGTTGATAGGGGTTTTTTTTCCCCTTTTTTTCTTTTTCTTTTTTTTTTTTTTTCCTTATTTACAACTCTTTTGATAAGCCTTCAGCAAGTTACATAGGTTGTTCTAGTTGTATCTCCTTTGACTGGATTAGAATACTTGATGACAGTTTGGATAAGTTTGAGGCAGATGGTTCTTGACATTTTTCATGCCATCAGTTACAAACCATGCAAGGAAACTCTTTCATCCTTTGTTTATCCTTCACTTAGAAGCCACTATAGTAGATCGTTAAACTTTCATTTTTCACAGTGCTGATTAAGGCGTACTACAAGGCAGATGTTATGCAGCACCATTTTTAACAATTTACACTTAGCACCAAAGCTGGCTTTGTACTTGTTCCAGTGGATCAATTCACATTTCAAAATCTTCAAGGTCAACCTCTAAGCATTGCTACTCTGTTGAACAACTACATGTTTCATAAAGTTTTCCCTGTGACTGTAGCACTTGAAAATATGTGCTGGCCACTCTGTTTACATGTTTACATCTGCCAAAATGAATACAAAAATCTATTGTTCATCTCTACCACAATTAATTGACAGATACAGTTCTATATAATCCAAAGATTTAAACTAAATTGAACAAAAGATTACTATTTCAACACATAGTATGCCAAAAAAATTCCTCATTTATTTTCAGTATTCAAAATAACAAATAATTACTGTTCAAATAGCAGTTGGTCTTAATTTACATCAGGTCAGGCAATAACATTTCATGGATAAAAATGTTTACTCTTTTACTTCACATCTTTATGTGCATTCTTTATTATATGATTATGTAAATTATATAGTTCCTAGCACAAACTCTAATAATAGCTATATGTAAACAATACTGGGTAAAGGCACCTTTAAAGAATAGTGGAATAATGACAATAATGACAAAACACAATAATCCTTAAGTAATTCACAACAACTTCACTTTTAGAGGACTTCATGCTCTACAGAAAACTTTGGGTACTTACAAGTATTTAAGCTCACTTGTAGATGATATAAATCACCATTTTTAACTGAGAATTATGAAATTATATGTCTATTTTAAGCGGGGTTTATCTCTGGCCAGTCATAGCAGTGGGGTAAAAGGTTTTGTGCTGGTGAGTTTCACCAATGGGCAGTAAAGGGAAAATGAACTTTTGGTAACTGAAGACTCCTTTTAATTCAGACTCTTCAAATAATCAACATAAAATGGAAATACAGAGTATATGTAACATTTAAAAGCATATTTTCTTGAATGGCATGACAGATGACCAACATGAATTTTCAATACTTTTTTTTTTTTTAAATTGGGGATTTTCTGTGCTTTTGTGGCTCTTTTCTTTTTTTTAATGAAGCTGTAGCAGTATGTCTTATTAATTATTATTGTTGTGAAGTTCTGCAGCAAAGATTAGCAGATTGAATTATAATTTCATCCTCTGATACCTCCTGATCCTCATCACACCCTTTTCTTATGCTCAATTTATTCTATTTTTTACCCTGAATCTGTGCCATAAGGACTTTTCTATCGTAGTCCTAACTCCCTCAAGACTTCCCATCTGTTACTACTACTTCACCCTTTACATCTAAAACTATTTCATATCTGTATCTCTATCCATCAGTCTATTAAATTCATGTTTAGGGTTTTCTCAAATTAAAAATGGGTTCTATTTGAGTAGTTCACTTGAGTAATGACCAGAAGTCAATGAAGTCTTGTTCTCGGATAAGCATCTATGCCATGGAAAAAATGCTAGATACAAAGCTATCACAAAAAATATTTTCTGCTCTGATCCTATGAAATCTTAATTTCAGTAGTACCTGCGAATGCCTTCATTTCACTTGAAGAACTACAGGCACTATAAATGTCAGTCATGCTAATGAAAATGTGGGGAATATGCAGATAACGTGTGGTCACAACTCTTTGCTGCAGAAACCATCCTGGAAATCTTATAAAGAAAAGGCTACTGAGTCTCAAAAAAAGGTTTGAAATGGTGCTGACTCGAGTATCTGTCTCAGATTTGATCCTTTTCCCACCTAAACCCGTACAACAATCTATATTTATAAAACCTTGAGCAAATAAGGCTCAGAGTAATGATGACACTGTCATTCAGGAATGTGTAATGGCCTTGCAAAAGCACTGCCACAGGCATCGTCTTCCTTTTCAGTAGCTGTATCAGCAAAAATAAATATAGAAGATGGATACAAGTGGGAAAGGGTGGATATTGTCTTTTTTTTGGTTATATTATTATCGGGGCTTACAACAGTATTTATCATCCTGCAGTTTGATTTGCTATAATTTATGTTTACCTTTTATCTTCTTAGAAGAACAGAGTATCAGCCCTCCAAGGATAGTGGAGAAGTGATGTTATTTAATTATTCCAAACTATCTTGTGCTTTGGTACACAGAAGATAACAGTCAACATACTGTTACAAGTTTGCTGATATGCAAGCCGTGGTCAAGATAAAATATTTAACAGCAGAAAAATACACTTTAAAGTGCAGCTGCTATAATGGGATTTTAAATAAGGAAAAACAATTCTGTTTACTCTCAGTTTTGAGAATATGTACGAAGCTAACTACATTTATGCATAAATTAACTTGATAACAACTGAAGATAGGTGGATAATGGAACTTGACCATTTAACATACACACACCAAACCGGTGCAGGAGAGAGAGAAAGCACATGCAGGTAACTGTGAGCAGCAACACTATCAACACATATATAAAAAGAACCGATGTTATCATGGAAACTGTGGAAGTAAAACTTAAACAGATTGCACTATCACAGTGCTCCAAGGTTCATCTCCAGACTCAGCATAGTTTCCTGGGCAGAGTTACATGTATTCAAATGTTTGGGAACACAAAAAGAATAAGGAAAAAAAAACAAACCAAAAAAAAGAATAACATGGGCCAGATCCTTGTAAACTGGCATCACTCCATGGAAACAAATGCAGCAGTGCCAGCTTATGCCAGATTGTGCCAGCTGAGGATGTGACATTGCATGGAAAAATCCTGAGGCGCCTGCAGTTCTGTGAGGGTGAATAATTTATGAATACATGAAATGTTCTGAATAACATATTTCTGAATATTTTTCCATTATTCACTCTATCCTAATTCTTTCACAGACCATGTTCTTTAAACCCATTCATTACAAGCTCACAGTAGAATTGTGACAATGACAATTATTTGGCCAATCCCCACCCGTTTCAGTTTCTTTGCTTCCTGCAGTTTTACTGGGAGGTGAAGAGAGGTGACTGTTTTACTGTATTCTTCTTCTGACAGTTCTTAGAAAGTGGTAGACAAAGGACAGACAAGTAATCCTTCTTGATTAAGAGGACAGATACAGTCTCTGCTGGCTTCTCTAGTTGCTTTGGCTGCACTCTAAATGTTATTTCAGCCTTTTCTCAAATCTACATTCCATTTTAGACCTAGCACCCATTAAATATTGGATAAGTTTCTCAAGTCTAATCACAAGTCAGATAAGGTGAAGCTAGAAGGACAGGTATAACATGTCTCTAACTGAGCACCTCACTAAAGTCTTTCTCTTAGGATCCCATATGCAAGCCTAAATATCAATAACAGAAAAAACCAGTACCCAGCAGAACTCCAAAATGGGTTTTTTAGAAGGAAGGTCTACCTGCTATCTGTGCTAAGGAGCTGGCTCTCTGTCTGCCAGTGAGGGCATCATGCACCCCAGCTGGTCTTCACCAGATAAGGAGTTCACACCCCGAGTTCACAGATACAGAATTTCTCAGCACTGGCTGAAATTCTGGCAAAGCCTGGGCATTCATCCCCTCCAGGTACAAGTCCTCTACGAGAATACTGCTTGGGGTGATCTTATCTGGAAAAACATCCAAGAAACACCACGGAGCAGGAATAGTTTATTGCATTTCCACATGCACAGAGATGAAACACAGTGTGGTTCCAGATGTGAATGCATATATGCAAAACTCTACTGCAGCAAAAACATTCTGGTAGCAACATTTGCATACAGTTCCTACACCTAATTGTCTTTGTGGATGTCTGCACTAGAGATGAAACGTGATGTGAAGCTTCTTGGAAAGGCCAGTATCCAAACTGATGCCTCCTGGAGTGGATGTACTATCTCTAGTTCCAACCTGAGCAGCTTCCTAGGCTCCCTCTGTTCCTCTCACCCTGAGCAGGAGGTCCCTGCTGAGGTTAGTGTAAACAGAGTTTGTGTTGGTGCCTGCACCCCTGCCATAAATATCCTGTGTGATTTGCATGTTGGGGACATAGGCAAACATATAGCAGAACAAAAAGTTTACGTGGGCCTTGTGAATCTGAATCAATTGAGCCCCTTAAGCAGAAACCTTTATTCCTATTGCATACTTTTCACCAAGAAATTGAGTGCCATATGTATACCTTTACCAACAATGCTAGAGGAGCTCTTCTCTCCTTGCACATGCACAATTTCCCATTAGCCTTCCTGAGATTTATGCATGCATCTGAAGAAGAGAATAGCCCTCAATGAATGTTTTAACAATCAGAACAATGAAGCATTGTGCATCAGACTGTTAAAAATGTTTCTAAACACTGCGTTCGATACACACTACTTGATTTCCAAAGCTACTCTGGACAGAAATGATTTAGAAAACAACTCACAAGTAAACTAAAGCTCTTCTAATAAAACAAATATTTCACAGTTCATTTAATCTAAGATATTGAAAAGAACTGCCAGCACTCAGGTACGTGACCTGAAGCACAGAACTTTATTGCTTTCTCCACCAGGGATTAGAAATGTTTGGAGTAAAACAGATGCTGCTGGGCAGGGCTTCCTTAAACCTAGCAGTAATATACCAGGACCACTGAACCTTTCCCAAGAACTAGGTAAAAACAGCAGGGTAATTGAGGTCAAGGAGATTTCAAATCTTTTTGGCTTTCATCTATCACATTAGTGAATACAAAATTTGCGAATAAATGAGTGAAATAATTTAAAGCATTTGCATGTGGTAATGTACATTAAGAGCTTTAAATTTTCTCGCAATATTTTTTTCTTATGGGAAGTGCTTTATTCTACGAGACATTTTGCTTTGTTGTTGCACGGCACTCTCCCCCCTTTCCTATGAAAACTCTTACTCTCACCACGTGTCCTTACATAACTCTCTGTCTCCTCTTCTCTTCTATTTGATGAAATTCTCGTTCAAAAGGGGCAAAAGAGCATAGTTACAGTGGTCAGTCTTCAGAGACATGCATAATATTCATGACGGATGAAGTTCCCATCATGTGGACAACACATGCAAGGCCTATGACCAAGATATTTTGTGCTGTGTGGCCGCTTAAGACTAAATAGAGAATCCAAGTGTCAGACTAACCAGATGTGTAAATTTGTTTTCAACAAAGAGATTTTTCAGGGAATAGTGCAGTTAGGTGTTCTTCCTGCATGCTTCAAGCTATTTCAGATTCTACAATGTTAATAAAAACAAATTATATTCAAGGAACTACATCTCTTCTGTATTAATCTTAACAAGCCACTGATTTATCAAATTTCTGTAACTCTCATCTCTAGATGAACTGATACTTTTGCAGTCTGAAATAACTAATGCATTACCAAGGAAAAGAAAGTAAGTCAAATTAAGAACCATTCAATCAAAAAGTTTAAACCGATGCTAATTACCAGCATCAAAGCTGTCCATTGTTTAAATACATAAACCTCAGAAGGTCAATGCCAGCCAAACATGACACCTGTTTTCCTACCTAAAGAAGGAGCAGATCCACAGTGGTACTTTTTTATTATATTAATGTCCAGGGACTGCTTGGAAAGCTCTTGAGGAAGGCCAGAAGAAGGGTGTTCTCATGGAAAATGCAGCAGCATGTTCCAAAAATAGTTGTAATAATGGTGAAACTTCTGACACTCTCGCCATCCCCAAATAAAAGATTAAGACCAAAAACCTGTCTCTCCCACTATTCTTCAATAGCAATAAGCCTGTCCACAGAATTAACTCCATGTAAAGGAGACTCAAAAGCTGTTGCTGTTACTTGTTCATAGTCTTTTAATCAAAGATAATTTGATGAGTGAAATTATATTAAAAAAAATAATCCAATAAAACCTAGTTCTCTGAACTCATGGAAGAATTTAATTCCAATTGAAATCAATGGGATTTTTCGGCCTAAGTACCTTTGGGACTCTAAATCTTAGTATATATTTTACTATCATTTAATAATCAATAGTTCTCAAGGTGGGAGAACTAGATCCCTTATGAAGATGAGGGTAATTTTTAACAGATGTCTCTAAGGAGATTGAAAATGATTATTTACTTTCTTACAGATCATCAGAAAATATTAAAAGTTAAATCAGTTTAACTTTTATAAATACACATGAACAAGTATCATCAAAGTGACAACCATTGATTTATTCATCTGTTTATCAGATATAGTGATTGAGCAAACCTGTCTTGCTAGAAGATTCACAGATAAATAGACATCCATTCACAGCATATACTCTCATGAGATAGGCTACATTAGCTCTTGTATTGAGAAAATACAGTGGAAATTCCATAAAACATTAATAATGCATGGTCCTAAGAAAAGAATCAAGCAAAACTGGTATTTTTTTCACATTATTTTAAATAAATATTTCTAGGGATAAAAATTTCTAAAAAAGGAATATAAAATTTCATTAGGGACAGGTATAAAATTTTTCTTTGCATAGACTTTGCTTTTTTTTTTTTTAGTGTTTATTATTTGGTATAATTGCATGATCATGCATGTATAACACTAGGATATTTCAGTAATTGATGTGATGTAAACCAAGAATAAGAGAAGAGCTTGGAGTTGCTAGCTCAGCAGCTTGCTTTTTGCAAACTTTACCATGATTCTGTGTTGTTTTAGTTAAAAGAATAAAAAAATTATTTAATTGAGAAAATATTTTTCTAGACACATTTTGCATTATTATTTGCACTAAACTCTAAGTACTCAAAAGCTCAGGGCTAGATTTTCAAGTACTCAGTATCAGGAGTTCACTTTCTGACAAATATGGCAGCTTTAAGTGAAAGTTCAACTGTTTTGAAAATCAGGTCTTAACGTACTTAAACTTTTGAGTATTTCCTTTGTTGGATTTTCCACCAAGTCATTTCAGTTTGAGTACCAGTCCCCTACATTATTTTGAAAGCAGTGAGTTGGCAAATTTCTCTTTCATACACATACACACAAACACCGCATTACCTTTGTAGATGGTTTCGGCCAGTAATTAATAAAAAATTACATCCATCCATTAGTAGCAGAACATCTAAACAAAAAGAAACCAAACAAAAAGAGCAGACTGTTCAGAAAAACCTTAAGAACTTAACCTAGGCTTTTGCCTGCCCCAAGTGGCAGAAGGGATCTAGGTCAGGCATGGTCATAAATACCAGCTTTTAAAAGAAATCTGATTTTCCCTGCAGTAAAATTAATTTGAGGAAAAGGTCTATCTCAAAATAAAAAAGATATCTTGGGTTTCTACTTTGAAAAAGCTTTGAAGAAAAGGAATTTATTGAATTGAGCTAAAAGCAAAGGCAACTACCACATCACACCATCACTTCTGATAAAGCAGCTTGCTTACAAAATAGCACATAGATGCAGTATGTAAGCAGGTATATAATATTCACAAATTTGTAAATAATGGATTAGTTAGACTAACTTAAATTTGGTGAAAGAAAACCAGTAGACCTTGGACTTCACTTAAATATATCCACCTGATCACTCCAATTTGCTCCACTAATAAGGTGATGAGAAGAAAATGGTAGACACCAACATGACAGGAGTTCTTTTATAGTGTCCATTTCCAAAGAAACCAAACTGAAATTCTGTCTTCAGTTAAAAAATGAAAAGGCAGGGTTCAGACTTCAAAGCATCCGGCTTTTTCTAGAAAAAGGACAGAAGAAAGTAATCATTTTTATGCTAACAAAGGTAGAAATAATGCCTTTTTTCTCTCATCTTCACATAAAGACACAGCCATTGTTGGTCCTATTGTGGATTTAACCTACATTTTGAGAGCTGGGCCAGTTCCATACTGACAAATAACCGCTACTCTTATCCCAAAAAGTCTGCACCACAGTTTTCTCTCTGCATAGCTCTTGGCGTGAGATGGTCATGGAAAGAAAAAGCATTGCCTTACTTCTTCTACAGTAGCCCTTGACTAACCTGTCTTTACAAAGCTATTCAGAATTTCTAAGTTATCTACCTTTTCTTCCTCCTAGGCTGTAAAAGCCATGATTACAATAGGGAGCATTATTTTTACACAGCTTGCCTTATTTTCTCTTTTATTAGTTTGCAAAGAATAAAACAAAGCAGTGGCAAGGAAAATCTGTTCTTTTTCAAATTCTTGCCCTCTTATCATTCATGTGCTTGTGGTTTTGCAGTATTCTTAGTGCTCAGTTTTGAGTTGGGCAGTGTTGGGGCATAAATGAGTATATTTATGAGAGTACGACTGCTATTCCTTTGTAATTATCTTTGCTAATCAATATTTTGCAGTCTGCGGATGCCAAGCCCATATGAAGTTCTAGTTGTCTCATTGTAGACTTAAGATGCCTTCATTGGCAATCATAGAGACACAGCAATATATCTTATAAGAAAATAGAGATAGGTCAGGGATTCGTAGCGTGTTCTGATGTGACCTGAGTTCAATGTGTTGATTTACATTGACTTCGCACACATTCAGTATTGCAACAATTCACAGTTAAACAAGGACTATTCCCTAAAAAGCTGCCATTTCAATTATGATCACATTATCTGAGTAGCATTAAATATCTGCAGATTGCCAAATTCTACAGACTATGATCTCCAAATAATTGCCTGGTTTACTATAGTTTCTAAAATGCTGTGTTTGATGGTCACATACAGTGATCTCACATAGATCTGAAGAGTACAGACCATTTTTTAGTCGTTCTAATCTGAATGCAGTCCAATATCCAGTCTCCATCTTATTTTGATCTGTGCCAGAAGCTACATAAAAAGCAGGGCTCCATAACATGTCTCCTGAGGAGATGCCTATTTTAACAGAAGATGAAAAAAACAAAAGAAAGGGAGCCACGGTCCTGTATTTTCCAAAGTTCTGCAGTAGTGAAGGCTTTTAGAGGTTGCCAGGAATCAATATTCTTTTGGTCAACGAGATGAAGCATATACACAGTGGAGGATTAGGCCTGTTGATGACTTCTCACAGGATGGAAAGAGAAAATGCATGATACTAAGATGATCTACACTTAGGCAATGAGGAAGACATTTCCCTCAATTCTTCTCTGAGCTACTTCTATCCCCGGCTTTTGTAGTTTGGAATAGTTCCAAATTCCAAACCTCAGTGGAACAGCACTGAATTATACCATCTACCTATTACTTAAGAACTCCAGCATTAGAGACTGATAAATCCATGGTAAACAGCTAGCTCTTCTATGTTTCTTACTTTTTTCCATAGATGGATTACCAACATAAAATACTCAAGCTATTTAAGATGGAAACAGCTATTTGTAAATTGTTTGCCCAAAATACAAGCATAAGTTTTGAAACTCTTAACATTAGACACCTGATGCTTGATATTTTACAAATCAGTTAGACACATATCACATATACGTATTCCATGAATCATGTTTAAGTAACAACCCTCACCATTTCTTACCATTAGCATAAAGTGCTCCAAATTGCTTGTCAGTTGGTGAAATATTTAAAATATTCAGTAAACAACTAGCAAACTGTTACTAATGCTATATGTCAAATAAAATTGCGCTCTGAAACAGGAAAAAGCATAAAATTCTAAATAGGGAATAACTGACTAAGACAGATTTTCAGAAAAGCCTAAAGAAGATGACACCTCTATTAAAAGAGACTTTTTTAAAAAACAACAGTGGCATGAAAACGGAACCAGCCTGTCCCCCACTTCCAAATAACTCTCATTTCTTTTTGCAACCTACTGGCTAGTGCCATCTTGCCTTATTTACACTGCATACTGAATATTAGAAAACCGTGCAAAAAAGTTCATATTCCAATTTCAGCCAAAAGTAATGGAAAGAGTAACCTAAATTGCCTCCCAAATCCTTCTTACGTCTGTAGGTAAATTAAACTAAACTTCTGAGAAACCTTGTTCTGAATGCTATTGTTCAGGCTATGAAGTAGATCTGAGGCAGGAGAAGGGATGGGGTATATCACATTTGCATAAGGAAGATAGCTCCTTTGTAAACATTGATACAGAGTGGCAAGTCTAGCAATGACTTTTTCCCCCCTAAACTCTCTCCCCTCTGACTTACACATCCTTGTAATATATACTGCTGTTTTGACTTGAGCTATGCACCCAAATAGTCTATTTGTGGAGTATTTGTGATGCACAGATCTATTATGCGCAGCTATCAGAGGTCAAACACAGAGCAATTCTATACCTCTGATGTCAGCCTGAACAGAAGCATTGTTCTTGGCAGTGACAGGAAAAAGGCACCACATCCAAATTACTGAAAGCCTTCTCATGGCAGAAGAAAAAGCTGTCAGTTTAACAGCTGAACACAGAAGGTTCAACCAGTATATATCCTTCTCATTCAAGTAACATGAAACCCTTGGAAAAAAAAAAAAAAGAAAAGAAAAAAAAGAAAAAAAAGAAAAAAAAGCTGGAACTGTGTCAGATTTTGTAAGTTGGAAAAGCTCTTGTCAATGCAGAACAAAGAAAACCAGCCATTTGTGTTGCCAAGACAGTGGCAGTACCAAATTACAAAATAAAAAGAGAAAGAAGGAGCCTCGATATAAATATATAACGTGCGTGTCTGTACATGTGTGTACTGAAAGAGAAAATATTCTAAATTTACTATAGTTTCATATTTACACAGCATAGTGAGATGCAAACTGTGTGATTATATATTAACATGCACACTCATACATAGGTATATGCTGATCTGTAGTAAAACTATAAGATTTGCCCTCTATGCATATTTCCCTCTTCTGTGTTTTATTACTCAAAACAAAAATAGTTCTAATTACCAGACTCGTATCTTATTCACGGTCAGTGCATGTTCCTTGAGCAGCATCCCCAAACTCCACACACTGTACCTGAAAAGCTGGGGGGCATCCTCCCTGCTTGGCATGAATGACCCTTTCACGCACCTTTGACAAAGCAGACCTCAGCATATTAACAGCTATCTAAGAATGACACAAGAAAAGGATCTTATGACTCTGGGCTATACGAAATAAAGGTGTAGCCCATGTATAGCCCTGAGGCCACGATCCTCTTACCTTTCCTCTAGAACAAAGTATTGCTCAGTGTAACGGAAAGATATTTTGAACTACAGCAATGATAAGTGCCAAATCTTCACTTTTTGCTCTCCTAGTTTTAAAATGTACACTGGATGAACAGCGAGCGTTTATAAAAGCTAAGTATGTCATCCAGCTTACAGGCTATATTTCATTTTCTAATGCATAAGTAAGAGAGATTTAAAATGCCAGTAAATAGTTCTAACCCAGCTACATCACACAAGTGAAGCATTAGATGGGGAATGTGCATGCATCTGTCATCTGATCTGCCACATGGTCCTTGAAGAAATATCAGTCCTGATACATGCTTTACTAGTTTTGTTTTCCACTACCACAGGATAAGCAGTTTAAAAAGTGATGCTAATTTTTAGCAGAAGAACCGTGAGAAGTAATACAAGAAGACAGGTGTACGCATTCAGAGGATGAATTCAGAATATTAATACATTACTCTCTGACAACATTAAAGAAAGCATTGACTTTAATTTCATTCCTGTGGATTGCTGTTGCTTTTTTGTTATTACAGAGCAAAAATAGATCATTTTTGCTGATTAGAAGTTCCCATACTCTTCCTATTTATCTCACACTTGAAGTCATAACACTCGGCTTGTGACAACATAATTGTCTCCATAGAAACTAATTGAGTTCTCACGAATAGAGCATTTGCACAATATTTGGGCCCTGTTTACTGAAAACCTAGTAAATGTGTGTACCGCACAAACTGTCACCACTGGCAGATTTCATAGAAACCTACAAACCATTTTAAAAGGAATTTATTGGAACAATACTCTTTTCCACCTCTAACAAGCCAAAAATAAATCAATCATTACGTTAGGGCCAAGTAAACTTCGCAGCTGTTCAGCACCAGGGTAGATGCCTCTGTGTTCTTTTATGCTCAGGTGTAGCTACATTCAACCTAAGCTGTGCATTAGGTCTCTGGTTACTATGAATTGTTGACACATGAGAATGACTCACAAACCAAAGAGAACACTGTGAATACTGTTTACAGTATAAAATGGATTCTGAGGTTAAGCTCCTATTACCTTTATTTTTCTTCTGCTTCTAATTTGAGACCTCTAAGCATCGTTGAGGATCTCTTTAGGCTCAACTTTGACATTTGACAAAACTCCTCAAATAAACAATCTTTATAAAAGCCTTTAGGAAAGGCTGGAATTATATTATTTTTTATTATTATTTGACTGCAACAAATATTAAAATGAGGCTATGTTCCTTTGTTATATCAACACCTGGAATTGCTTTGGTATATAACAGCAAGCAGGATACGTCTTGCTTAACTTCACTCTTTAGGCTCCCTTTACAGATAAGAGAGATCAAGTGGTACTGCCAGACAAGGAGTCAACCCACATACTCAAAACAAGTATCTAAGATTAAGGTGTTGTCTGGAAATGAAGTCAGTGACGACAAAATTCTAATTAGCCTCAAAACTATAGCACATCCCCCTGCGCCAGTGACCTACAGGGTCACCCTGACCACGCAGCTGTGCACCATGCTCCACGGGTTGAAGAGGGGAGGACATTGCTCGCTGGTATTTCCAGTGTTTTAGAAAGGCGAATGCAAGAAGGATCTAGTGAAACTCCTCCCAAACACGCTACCTAAATTTTTCATTATCTCTAATGGGTAACTATTTGCTATACCTCTCAATAGAAAATGTATCTTACTTTTAGGGTGGGAGGCGTATCTTTTGTTTTGCCAGACTATGCTAAAGAAGGACTAATAAGGAGAAACAGAATTCTGATGATCAGTACAACCTGAATACCCCAGGACCAGCCCACTTATATGTATGATACTACTATATGATACCATCTCAGATACTTGCCAGAAAAGAAACAGATGGTGCCAACAAAAGGCAAAAATGAACTTCAGTCTTCCATAATAAGGCAATGAAACCCAGCATAATATAATTATTTTCCATAAGCCAGGTCTTAACACATAGGGGACAAAAGATAAAAAAAATACTGAAAAAAAATCAACCCCTTTCTTTTGTTCCAAAGCTTTGATGTCATCACTGGGTTTTTTTTTTTGAAAGGAGCTTGCAAAACTTTATAAATTCTTTTTAGCTTTTAAGTTGCTCTGCTTAGGAATTTAAAAAGGATGTCAGTGTAGGTTTACAGACCAGATTACAATTCTCTTTGCTGCCAGGTGTATGTGGGCTGGAGGAATAAATAAGATGCATGGAGATGAAGTTTGTAGTTATCTCTTTTCCCATATATTGACAGAATACATTTCACAATGCACTGTGGTTTTTTTTTTTTTCTTTTTTTTCTTTCCCTCTCTGCTTCCTCCCTCTTCCATCCCTAGGATCCCTTGGGTATGTGAATATTTTTCTTTTCTCTCTCTTTTTCCCCCATTCTGGCTTGCAAGCTTATCCCGCACACCTGCAAGAGCAGGAGCTTTCAGTCACAAAGGGCTGCCAAAGCTCTCATGTCAAGGAGGAGACATAATTTGGAGCATCTTTTTCAGCTTCATTAATAACAAAACACCTGTGAGCCAGGGAGTTTAAGAGATTGTGTCTTCATCATTTATGAATCTTCTTCCCTGCTGTGGCACTTATCTCTTTGCCAGCTCAACCTGGCACAATTCCTCAGCATCCAAAATTAAAAAAAGGAAAAAAAATAATATCCTTTTGTCTCCAATGAAAGCAGTGCGGATGGAGAAGGCAGGGTGCTGGGAGAAAACAGCACCAGAAGCTGAAAGCCTAACCATGCTAGAGCTGGTAAGAGTGACAAGAGTGACAAGCCTTGTCATTGCTTCATGTTTATTCTCAGTTTAAGAAAAAAAAAAAAGGCCAGGAAAAATACAGTCCTAATGATTCAAGTACTGACATTAAAGCTGCCCCTCTCCTCCTCACTTCCACTGCAAACTTACCATAGTCCATTGAATTTTTATTGATAAATAAAATACCTGTGGCAAAGGCAGAGAACAGCTTCTAAGCTTATATTTCCATAATAAGTTGCTAAAGGGAAGAACTGCCATTAACACATTCTTGCCATGAAAGGTTAAACCCTATCGAAAAGATTTATTTTTTAAATCATTGTCTTCACTGGGAAGCTTTGAGGAACACTCTCACAAAATGCTCCATTCTGAAGCTCTACCAAAGGAAGGGCATTTGATTTGCAACCAGAGTAACAGCAGCTATACAACATGCTGTGGTTAATTTGACCTCTGAGGACACTGAAGCACTTTGCTAACTATCCCAGACTCCAAGGCACAGAAACTGTCTTTTGATATAATCTGAGTTATTGCCGTCCTCTATGAACCTTTTGAAATTCTCTCAATACAAGTGTTAGGACCTAGGAGTCCTTTAGTAGACAGTATAAATGCAAGCCAGAGATCATTGAATAAATCAATTATTACATCTCACAGTGTCATTCAATAGGATGAAATAACCTGAAGGTCTGACAGATATCCCTATCTGTAGCAGACACAACAGCGACCACCATCGGAGCATTTTAGCTGATGCTATAAGGGCTGTTAAAGGAGAAGTTGCTGCCCAAGCATCCACACCCCCTCCGAGGAGCCGCACACACACCACCCCAGTCTGTCACTGCCAGGACCAGGGTCCCTTCACAGCAGGCGACCCCTTCGAGCCAACAGGTGCCCCTTCCGACTGCTTACACGCACACACTCGCTCCCAAGCCTGCTCCCTCCTTCTTCAGGCTCAACCCTCGGTTTCCCACAGCAGAGTCCCAGGCGTCAGATTTTATAAAAATAAGTAATTTAATTGTAAGGAACAGCAGCAGGGCCAGCCCAGGCTGGGTGCCTCCAGGGAGGGACCTCAAACAAAGAAATCCCTGGGCAATGATACCCTTGCGATCTCTACACCTGCCCCTCATGCACTGGTCCCACATCTTTTAGTCCAGTGGTGATTTTTGGTCTGGGGTCTTCTAACACCTTCGATTCTTTTTCTGTGCCCAGGCAGGCTGGCCGTTGATTGCTCTTTATCTTGTTGATTTGCAGCCTCTGCTGAGGGTTGGAGCCTCCTTATCTTTTGGTTTACGAGTTTTGTGCACCTGCACTCACTGGCAGAACATGGGGAACTGAAAAGTCCCAGGCTTAGGGAAAACACCACCAAAACATCAGTGTGTTATCAACATTTTTTCTTGTACTAAAAGACTAAACACAGCACTGTACCAGCTGCTAGGAAAATTACTAAGAAAATTAACTCTGTTGCAGCCTAAAGGCTTCAGCAAATCTAGCTACTCATGCTAAGTAAAGCTCAGCAAACAGCATAAATCGCACCATATTATAACCCTAAGTAATTTATTCTAATTAAAACTTAGTTATTTAAGCTAAACAACTATTATCTCTCAACAATATTAATATCAAACCTTGGAAGAGAGACTACATCTTTAGATACAAAAAAGTCACTAAGGCACAGAAGTGAATGATGACATCTCTCTTTCTGGCCTTTTAAAGAAGAAAATAAGGCTCCTGCAATAGCTTCTGCTTTTAGGTTGGGAGTGGGGGTGCACCTCTGTCCACTTTCTTCATGATACTGATACTTAGCTCTTGTCTTTTGTGATATAAGGGAATAAAAACTCAGATTCTTACAGCCTGAGAAATACTTTGATAGTAGGATATAGAGATTTTGTATGCGGTCTCTGTTTTACATACTCCTTGCAGAAGTAATGTAGTAAAAATAAGCGTCTGAAACACAAAGCATGGGCAAGGTCTGATGTACCACAGGTTTCTCCTCAGCTCTCTTAATGGACCTCAGTACAACTGTTAGGATCTTTCTGTCTTCTTTAACAGGGCATTGCTGCCTGTGCTTGAGTTGTGCTACTCCATGATACAATCACACGTCTCCAAGCAGAAAATGAGTGCATCTGCTATTCATATTCTTGTGCTTCATCGTATAAACAATGGCTTGAACCTGCCCCTTCAGAGCTGCCATCCTAGTTCATTAATAGATCGAGTAAGGCATGTAACCCTAAAGCGAGCAAGTGTCTCTATGGGATATGTTCGAATTCAAAGACAAAGAAATCCAGCTGAGACCTTTGTTCTTTTCTCACATGGCAAGCACTGGAAGCCCTACTGGAAATTCAGAAGGATAAGATACATTTGGTGGGTTTATGAAGGGGTCGGCCTTAATGTTTAGTACCTATAGTTTGTAGGAGAGCAATAACCACACACACAGATTAGCTGGTAACTTTGGAAATGCATATACTAAAATCTCATCGCAGTAAGAAAAAAATATTTTTAGAAACATACTATTCAAAAATTCACACAGGTTCTTATATTCTTGAACATTCCCAAGTTCGGTTTTGCAGCATAACTAACTTGTGGACAGAAAATCTGAATTGCTTTAAATGGTATGAAATTCCACTGCTGTACTAGTTGACAAATATAATTCAGACAGCTCAATGCTCAGTTCTGAGTCACTGTTTGAGTCTAGTTTGCAAAGAAAACAGAAAAGTTTCATAAATGTGTATTCTTTTGAAAAAAAAATTAAAAAAATCACTGTAGGATAGAAACAGCAAGATCCCAGCCCAAAGGCTAAAATCAAGACATAATATTGAACAAAGAAAACAAAAAAAAAAAAAGGAGACATCCACAGTGAAAAGAGGGTATAAGAAAAACAGCAAAGCAGCACTGGCCAGGGCATCTTTCTCACTCGCGTAACAAGAAACCAGAGAAAGAAAACTAGAATTCTCTCAGATGTTTTAAGTTACAAAATCTTTTGTCAGTGCCCAACAAAGAACACAGCTGAGGCTGTGCCATTGAATTAATAAATAAAAGGCAGAGCTTCAACATATATTTGTAATCTAAGTATATAAAGTATGCTATATATACGATGCATATAACTCTATTTACAGAAAGATACAATCAGGCCTTCTAATTTTTACATGTAACTAATGTATTTAATGTATATGTAAGCATTAGATAGAAAAGATAAACTATATGGGTACAATATAGATCATATATGTACAAATAATCACCTATTGAGAAGAGCATCTTTATGTTACAGTCTTCTATGCTGTCTTTGCTACACACCCAGCATATGAAGGTCTTCCTAAACCCAGCACCAGCTCTGGCAGCCCCCAGGCAGGCTGGCACTGGGTGCCCGTGTTCAGGCAACCGAGTCCTACTGTCAACATTTAGAACCACGATCAACACCACATATCAAATATTTTCCTTGTAGTGGTGTTGAGCAGCTTCTAGACTTAAAAAGCTGAGCATATTACCCATTCAAAAGGGAAAATCCTTGTTATTTGATGTTAGATGTGATTTACAAGGCCAACAAGTAAACAGCACAACCAATAGCTAACAAATCCATAATATACAAGTTGCAAATATGACTCAACTCACCTGCGATTTATCTCTTAGTAGACATAGGTGCCCGCACTCAGGCGTTATCCAGACTCTTTTCCAGTACTGCCACTTTTCGAGTACTGTTTCACAGACCAGCAATGCAAATAGTCTTAGGAAACATGACAGGTCCATCTCTTTAATGAGTGTTTGTCGTTAGCTTAAAGAAATGTGGCTGGAGGGAAGAAAAAAAAGAAAAAAAAAAGAGATAGAGAAAAGAAAAAAGGAATAAGAGAAAGAAAAACAAAGTGCTGCCTTTACTAATTGACCAGAATGGTGATTGAAACAACCTCAGTACAGAGTTTTCAGGAATTCCCAGCACCCTCAGCAAGGAATTGGTTGGGCAACTGGTAAGTTAGAAGCTTGACCAAACTAATGTCTTGAATAACTTGGAGGGTCGAAGGGACCATCTACTCACAGAGGAAAAAAAAAAATCCATCAGGTATCTATCTTCTGTTGTTTATATTATTGACCTGATCACTTGGCAGGGTAGGCGAACAATGTGAAGTCAAATTCTCAAATGGTTTAATTCAGCACAGCTTAATTCAGCTTTAATTTAGCACAGTTTCATTGACTGCAGTCCAGCTGGGCTGATTTATTCCAGCTAAAGAGTTGGCCCTATTCTAGTGTAACTGGTGAAAACTATTATCCACTGAAAGCACAATCATAAAGAAAAAGGTATTGAGAGGCATAGTATGAAATACAGTGTGTTGATATACTGAATGCTAACAATGTTTATAGCAAAGACAGCTCACTCTTTCACTGCTGTGATTACAGTTGCCTTTTGTTACTGCAGAGCAAAAGAAGAACATCTTTATTGCTTGGAAGTCCATGTGCTCTCCTATTAATCTTGCACTTGAAATCTTTACCCTTAGTTTGTGACAACATAATTATCTCCATGGAAACTAACTAAATTGTCATGAAATAGAACACTTACATAAAATTTGGACCCTGCTACTTACCTAGTAAGCACACATACTGTAACAACTGCCACCCCGGGCAGACTTCAACTAGGCCCGCTCTTGCTCTTGTAAGAATGCTAGAACACAATGCTTTTCCTGTTTCTAGTCATCCAAATTATACAGCTTACTACATTAAGGCTTCATAAACACCTGAATTGTTCAATGTGATGAAGAATTACTCTGGTTTCACATCCAGATATATGTATGTCTACCTAAGCAATGCTTATGATGATTTATAGAACAATACAATTTATGGAAGTTATCATCAAGAATCAAATGCACTTTACAAAACTGAATTTCCAATTTTGCAACCTGAAAACACAAGTCAACCAAGGAGAATATTTCCTAACATAAGTTAGAAGTTCATACGATGGAAGCTTAGCAACAATGAGAAGATTAAGCATGAGAGTTCTATTAAACTATTTTTCCCTTTAGTGATTTTGAAAATCCCACTGTACACTATTAGTTGTAACTCTGCTGGGCCAATCCTATTAGCTATCTCCATTAAGTGTCCACAACTTCCCCTGAAAGATGTGTTCTTCCATAACAGGAGATATTTCATAAATTAATCGCAGGCTTTTCACAGTTAAGTTGCATTTATCTTATTTTAAATTCAGCATGCATTGATGCTTTGCATAGCGTTACATAGAGACCCTTGAATACTTCACGATACTTAAAAAAATAAATACATACATACATATATACACACACAGAGGCACGTTTTTTCCGGGAGTAGAAGAGAGAGAATTGTGTGGTAACATACCATGCATTTGTAACATATTGCAGATATCTGAAGGCCAAATTATTTTTAGCCTGCTCTCCTAAAGAAATGAGTCTTTTGTGCTTGTGCCTCTGTCTGTCCCTTTGAATCAGTTACCCTCAACAGATAGGCAGTACTATTGGAGAGATTGCTGCTAAAGGTTTCATGAAAGCCAGAGGCTGGTTAGAGGCCAGAGCCAAATACTGTCCCCGTTAAGGAGATGCTGAGAGGGCTTTGTCCCTGTCCATTCTCACAGCATTACTGCTGGCTGCTCACGCTGAGGACATGCTTACCCCTGGCCTAGCAGCTGTAGGTGCTGCCTTTTGCCCCTCTAACCATGCAAGAACTTATGGACTATCGCGGTAACCTTATGAAATACTAAATTAAACAACTTCAGTAGAAGACAGGGCTGGAACATGGAAAAGACTTTGAGGTACTGCCACAGAGAAGATGTGACGAGGGGAAGTAAAGCTGCTGACGTGACAGAACACATGTGAAAAAATTGGAGAGAAATCTGCAAGGCTTCATTAGGGGAGGTTCATAGGAGAGTTGTTCCTGGAAAAACAAGTGCTCTCTTATGGTAAAACCGGAATTCGCTGTCAAAGGTATTGCAATTTTGTAAATTATTTCAAGAAAACAATAATCCAAATATACTAATGCTTTTTGGTAAATATGTAGGGCCTTTCCCCCCCACCCTCTCTAAAGCTGTCCTGTGCTCCAACATCAGCAATTTCATCCCACATTGTATTTAGTAAATTGCACTGAAGCGCATGAAGCCTTCCCATAATCTCTGTAAACATGGCCGTATATCTAAAAGCAACTGTTACATTATCTATTCTATTGCTCAATATCTCCTATTCATGACCATGTCATCTCAGTAAAAATGAAGTTGTTTTGCATTTAGATGCCAAGAAAGATGTTCTAAAATATATACAATACAAATATTTCCATAAACATAATTTGCTATTCATATTGTAGATTATATCAGCCATATAATGCCTTTAAACCAAACAAAGTATACATCTGGAGATTTAAACAGCTCCACAAGCACCAGGTATTTTGCTTTGAATGAGTTATTACCTGTATACATACTATCTTCTCCTGGGCAGCAGCAATGGCTGAATCTGAAATGTTTTGGAGGTTTTGTCATCCATCTGAAGTTTAGTATAAACTGATTCAGGAAAACAAATGGTCAGGGACAACAATTTTCCTGAAACTCAGGGTGGTGAGTAACACAGTTTACACATATGGTGTGGCACCTGGTGCTTATTATGTACAAATCAAACAAGCTCATCATTCTTGTAAAGCATTTCTCCAATATGAGCCTGTTAAACCCCTTTCTCTTCTATTTCTCTCTAATTTTTAGACATAATGGTCAAAAGGTGACAACCACTAACAGGAACATTACAGTTTGCCATCAGGGAATAGACTGCAGCTGAGTTCCCCTTTTCTAAAGACTTTCATTTTGTGGTCCTTTAAGATTAGGGCACAAGACCCACCCACAACAGCTGACAGCACTTAGCAGTATCCCCCCCTCCCTATTTTCATCCTATGAGTATGCATTTCAGAAGCTCTAGACTGGACTGAAAAAACCACCGAATTCAAAAGCATCTAACAGGAGTAGCCTGTAAAATCAATGCAAAACCCACATAAAATAGAAATGTTAAAAACCTGCATTTGAATGAACTTGATATAAGTCTCACTGCAAGATCTGGGCAGTTGTGGTGGTTACCCCGGTGAAATATAACAAATGCAGAATATTTTCCAATAAAATGTAGCCTAGTAGAGTTTGCTTAAGAGTGGATATGTACAGTGCAACCTCTAAAGGACTTCTGAGGTTCTCCAATTCACCTCCTGCAGTGCTTCCCATAGCCTTTTTCTTAGGTTTGCAAGAGGCAGAACACATTTAACGACCAAATAATTAGCAAAGAAAAGCTTTAATTATATGATAATTTGATGGATGGGTTAGGGAGGGCTTGCATTATGAAACTACATGTCTTACAGGAGCACCATTTCAAAATTAATACATTTTTATTTAATATTTGCTTTTTGGTCTAGATTATCCACAGAGACCCACAAAAGTGATGGGCTGATGCTGTGGCAGCCCCATGATTCTCTCAAATAGTATAAGGAAAAGGGACTGTCCTGCTTCTCCGAGCAGCTGCATAAACCAAGAAGCTCTGTAGTATGGCATATTAATTACCCATTCAGTAATTACCGCCTCAGATTCCACTTACTTTGGGAAAAAAAAAAAAAAATCTCTTTCAATCTAGTTTTCATATAGAAAAGGTGATGCTAGATGAAGAGGCCAGCATTTTCATATGGGTTTTTTTTTCCCCTCTTACTTAATAATAGAAGCCCATATTCTGGCATTTTTAACTTGTATAAGAGTTTGGATCCACTAAAGCTTCTGGAACAGCTCAAAATAAAAGTTGAAGAGTCAGGTACAGAATAGCAAAAAATAACTGTAATTCATAATTAAAAAAAATCAGACATGATATATATATCTCTCTAAGAAGCCACTGTCTGGCATTTTGATACAAAAGTTCATCATGGTGCTATTTTGCGATGTTTTCAAAATCTAATTCTTTTTCTCAAAGAAGAAATTTAACATTTTTTGCAATAGTATACAACTCGTTATATTTAACTGTGATGTGAGGGAAAGCAGTCATACATGAGTAATACATCATCAATAACAGACCAAAAGACTATTGGTGGTAACTAGCTTTATAAAAAGATTTTGTAGGTAAGTGAACATATATTTAATCTCTGTTAACTTTTTTTCCCCACAATTTAGAGTAGGAGCTCCACTGTCACTGAAACACTAAAGCATCATCTATCATAAGGGGAACAAAAGACCAAAGCACTATTCAAAGATGATAACATGAAAGGCTTTGGGGGCCTTTCATGCTTTCAATCACATAGCTCTGAATCCTCCCATCCTCAATTATTTCTGTATATTACTATATAAAACTATGCATCTATCCAGTAGCAGCTTATCTGGAGGTCAGGATTTAAAATATTACTCACCCTAAACCGCAATTATTTGGATGCTTTCTCAACTTCAAGCCCTTTTTTTATAGTTTTCATAGAATTTAAACTAAATAGGTGCAGGTATCTGTCATAAAACAATTTATCCTTAGTGGTAGCGTATTTAGGCCCCATGGCTATTTATTCATTAAAACTTTATTAAATAACACTTCTTTTCATGTCTTTAGTGCTTTTCTGGGAGGACCTCAAAGCATTTCACAAATTACAATTAACAACATCCTAATCAAACTCATATTTTTACTCATCTCACCAATAGAGAATGACAAACATGGGCAGTTTTTTGCAAGACTTTTGAAATCTTAAAATAAGCCTGTGGCAGAGTTAAGAACAGAACCCATAATCGCAGATGTCCAAATACTGTGCTTTGAACACAAAAGCATTATTTCAGAATGTGTCTTGTTTAGAACAATTTTCTATGGTAGTGATTTCGTAGACAAAATGCAGCAGAGCACTGAAGCCTCTTAGTGTTTTTTGTCTGGCCACAGGTACATGAAGTATTTATTCACATGTTGACATGAATTGTGTCTATGTAGCCTATGAGAATTCTTTCTTATTCTGTTTTCTTTCTACTACGTCTTCAATTTTTCCACCTCTCATCAATCCTCCAGAAGTACAGCACATGCATTTTAATGGAGAATACATCAAAGGTCCACAATGGTGCCTGGCTACTCAACAGAATGCCAAACTGGTGAATAACAGCTCGCAGACAAAACAAAGACCAATCTAAACACTTTACATGTGCTCAATTTTTAATCTCTGTACGCAGGAATATGCTCAGTGTATTTTCCTGGGCTCAACAACATTCAGCTCTGCCTCTACCATTCACACAGTTTTTGCAGCCTTCTGGAAATATCAGCAAAATCTCTAACACCTAGATCTGTTAGAACCTTGTCTTTGCCAATCCTCCTGAAAATGTCTTTAAACAACATATTAAAATTCTAGTTGAAGGATTGAAGCAAAAAATGAGGTGGAAGGATTTTTGCAGAACACTGTATGAGAGATTTAGATTCTTGTTCTTGCATAAGAGCATGCAAAGGGAATACAATTTATCAAGAGGAAATAAGCTATAACTTAGATGAGGTCAGCTCTATAAAGCATTGTTTGTCTGGAATTAGAGGCAGGGATGAAAGAATAAGATTGCTTGTAAAACAGTTCAAGAATTTCATCCATATCCAGTATGTTCCATCCATTCAGTAATAGTGCTGTTGTTGCACAGTGCCTCTCCCCTCTGTAGAATCATTTCATTTTTAATGGAATAAATACATAAATTTAAAATCTGAACGCTTGCCTGCAGCCATTAGCTGGCTATTGACAAAGTCGATATATTTTCCATGAAAGGTCTTCCTTGCATCCCTGGCAAGTCGGAGGGCAAAATAAAACAAGAAAAATGGAAACACAAGTTGAAAACCAAATTTCTAATCCATGAAAATGCTGGATTACCCTTATTTTGTGTTGATTATTGTCCCTTTTTGCATGATGTCTACTATCAGGACTTCACAGTCCTGAAGACAAGCAGCAAAAAATAAGACTACCTGTGTCTCCAGGAGGCAGCACGAGTTTTACACCAGCATGACTCGGTGGCAGCAGCAGAACAGTTAGCATTGCAAAGCGGTTGTGACTGAGTGATGCTTCAAGCAGAAAAACCTACCCTTATGGCTGACCAGAAATGCCAGAAATCTCATGGCAGAAGCACTTCTACAGCTGTTTTACTTACATCCACATGTGCTTGACCCGGGATTAACACAGAAACACTAAGCCCGTGCCAGCGGTGACCGTAATCCCAGCTCTTCTCTCTTCAGCTTCAGGGGTGTGGAATAGGGACGGGTCTTTGACCAGGACAGACCATAGGAACAAGGGACTCCCATGGCTGGGGGACAAACACCTCCTTCCTTATGTCTCCTGCGTGCCACCTAATTATCCCCACTGCTGAGCAGATCATCAGAGCAGGCTGCCAGGATCTGACAGTGAACAATTCGAGCATCTTTGCTGGGCAAGCCTGCAAGACATTGCTCAGGATGCTGAGAGACCCCATCAGAGAAGATCTAATAAATCTGAACAATCTGACTTCATGGCAGCTTTTGTTTTCTTTAGCCAGAGACACAATGTTATCTACAAGCCTGGCAGACCTCAGATGTCATTTGTGCACCACGTGCTGCAGATACTGTTTTGCATCAAAAGCTAAAGGATACTTCTTTCTAATGCACATACCTTGTTAGGTGCTATTTTGACCAGGAGGGATGAGACACCTGTAGAAAAACTAGAACATTCACATAGTTTAAAGTGTTCAGAGTCCAAGCAGACCCAGATCCACCCTCCCTGCTTGCAGAGAGCAAAGTGGGCTCACACTCATTCACATTTTTACCCCAGTACAATACATACCTAAATTAACTGGGAAGCAAGAGGTGTAACTACAGCTGAGTGGAGGCTACAAAACCAAAGCTTCTGAGTAGAGAAGTTTGTAAGAACTCATCCTCCTGAGAAGAAACACATAAGTATGATATTGTCACAGAGACAGCATCCAAACAAACTGAAAGTAAATAATACATTAGAAATAAGGTAGCAGGAAAAAAAAGGTGGGTTCGGGTTTGGTTTGTTTTTGATTTTTTTTTTCTTTAAATTAAACACTCTTGCCTAGTTTTCCTTAGCTAATTAGCATCCCTTCTTAGCGGTTTAAGTAACTGCTCATTTAGATCAGTGAATGATTGCTCTGAGATTAGGGTGTGGGAAAAATCTTTCTGTTGGGAATAATCTACTTATGCTACTGTTTATTTGAAGCAGTGATAAACATAGAGATTTTCCTTCCATATGTGCCAAGTATAAGAGAAAGCAGAATGATTAATGAACTCTTGCATTTTACCAATAAATTACTAACTTCAGACACAAATTTATAGTTTTTGTTATTACAAGACATCACAAAAAATCATAACTAATTTAAATCAGTTTACTTGCAAGCTATTCTTGTTTTTTTAAGAATGTTTATATTATTTCCATTTGATCTGCTGGGAATGAAATTTTGCGCGCCATTATTTATAATCTACGAAAATTAATTATGCTTCTAATTAACAGCATGCAAATAAATTATTGCTCAAGGAGTTATTTATTCAGTTGTAAAGCAGGAGCTTTAAAACTGTATATATACACATTTCAGTCGTGCTTCTAGCTTGCTCTGTTTTTTCCTTTTCTTTTTACTTATTCATTTCTTCCCAGGTTTCTGAGGTCCATTAAAGTTTGGCTTTTGTGAAAGTTTTCAGATGCTCATATTTATTTGTTCTCCAGTAAACAAGAACTGGATATGCAATTTCATATGCATTTCCTTTCCTGTACAAAGGATAAGAAGCCTAAGAAAAATAATAATGTGAAAGAAAATGTGAAACTATATTGGCTGGTTAATGAACTCCCTTCTCATGGCCATTTAATGAAATTAGCAGTTTTGGAAAACACTGAAGATGATAGCTCCAGAGACTGACGTCTCATCATCTAGAGAGCACATAAAGCAGACAACCACAATGAGAGCTACTTTTTTTTGCCCTACTATTTTATCCAGGTGCAATTAGGAGTCACCTTGTGACAAAGACAGGACACCCTGTCCCACTCCATTCTCACCTCCTTTGGTCAGGTTCTCAAAAAGCTGCAATTTAGTGTCAGTTCTCGACGCAGGTTTGCAGTGGACCTCGGCAACTTGTTCCCAAGAAGCGGGTCTGACACCATCTATCTCTTTTCAGAGATAGTCTCCCAGTAGCTGTTACAAAGGCAGCTGAGTGAATGCTGCCACACAATTACTCCATTTGTGCCTGTTTTCCATACATTTACAAGTTAATGATAGACACAATCATAAAAAATATTTTGAACTGATAGTGCAGAATGTTGAAAGAAAATGCACTTCGCATCATAAATATTCATTCGCCCAAATTTAAGAAGTAACTACTCAACACAGGGTGTCAGGGAAATTGTAGGTGGCGTCATGTCCAGGAAGAACACCTCCAGTTTCAAAATGCAAACAGAGAGAAAATAATTTGAAAATATTTTATGGACTGCATCACGCTGACAGAAATGATCTCAAACAAAACCACCTTGTCTGCTTATGGGCAAACACAGGATAGAGAAAGAAGGTAACTATCAAAATCTTAATTGTTAAGCCAGAGACAGCCTAAAAAAAATTTTTTTAAACTAAGATAATAATTAACTACTGAAATAATTTATCTGAGGTTCAATTAATCATTCAAAGCCTTTAAAAGTAAAGATTAAGCCACCTAGGAGAGTTTTCAATAATATTCCCACTGCGTGTTTTGGGTTGTCTGTATCTCTCTCCTTTACCCAAGCCCCAAATATCAGCTGAGGTTCAGTACTTCGGCAAAGATGAGCAAGCACCGCTCCTGTTGTCCTGCAGCCACCGTCACACCCGCTTCTGCCGTTCATATTCTGCAGCCAGAGCCACCGTACGGCCGTCCACAGCAGCTCCTCTGCTCTCCATGGAGTCAGACAGAGCTGAAGTGACCAGCTCCACATCTCTGGCATCCAGGCTGCGTTAATCTGCCAGCTATTTTCTAGAGAGTTGCTCTGGCACAGTCCACTTCAAAGGAGTCTGCGGAAGCAGATGGAGGTTTTTGGATGCAGCCACGGACTAAATGAATAAGATGATTAAAATGAAACAGATTTTTAAAAGACACAGCCTTGTATTTATAGACGGGGGCAACCGCTGTTGAGGAAGAGTCTATCACTGTTAGCGATGAGGGCTTTGTGCACAGCAAACACAGTGATGGCCCGTAGTGCCTGATCTGTTCCACCGAAAGATCCATCAGCTCCTCCTCTTGCTATCGGTGAAGCTGAAGAAGGCTATTTTCTCCCCAGGGAAGGGACTTCATTTCAAATATTAAGTTTTTATTAGCTGCCAGTGAGAGTCTTGCTCCAGCCACTCATTAGCTGCGTAGCATCTGCTGCGGTGACACGCTGGGGCCCTTAGCAAGAAGGGGAGCGCAGGTTGCCGAAGCATCAAAAAGGAAGCAAAGCATGATGACGGCTGTGTGAGGGGAGTCTGGTGGCAGCAAGAGGGAGAGGAGACTCAGAGTCTTCTGAAGGAAATAGTTTGTGAACCTGTTGCATGTAAATGTACTCCCTTAGGTCAGAATTATTTCAGGCTTCATGCACCTACCGCAGGCTGGATTTATGGCAGGGATGCTCCTGCTCCTGAGAGGCTTCCCGCTGCAGAGGTGAACATACGAACACACACAGAGGAGAAGGAAGGTCCTTGTCCAGGCCCCGCCACTCAAGGACTGCTGGGATGAGACACAGCCCAATTGTTTTAAGAGCTGAATACTATGGCACTAAGACCATATTGATCTGAAAATGTACAATAATGGTACAGCAATTTTGCTTTAAATATACAGCACATATGGAAGGGGAAGTCTTCCTTTTCAATACTGGTCCTTGATCATCTGTTTTTCTTGGTAGTTGCCGTGTGGGTCATGTTGAAAACGTAATGAGACTATCAAAAGGTATGTTGGACAGTTTAATAGAGAAGTCTAATAAACAGATGTTAGTAATGAACAGCTACCGAATATATTAACATATCTTCTTTCTAATAAAACATAACATAAAGTAGATGGATTGTGATACTCAACAACCTCAGTACTGGAGTTAAAATTGAATTATATGGAAGAAAAACCAGCTCTGTTCTGATTTCAAAATGATGATGATCTACTATTATGATCCATCACTAGCAGAGCAGTAGGTGAAACAATAATAAATCAGTGTTATTTATAACGCAGCAAATCATAAGAAGTATCAAGAGGAGTCATAATTCATTTTCACTTCAGGTCATAATTAGACATCTATTGCATTGTATTTTTGCATAGGTATATCAGTAGCATGGTAATTAGTAATCCATCACAGAATCAAAACAAATGCAAACTGAGTAAAAAACTATTTCTCTCCCCAGTGTATTTAATATATGCATTAAGTAACTGGAATAAGTACAGATACACAGTACACACAAGTGATATGCAGTATATTTTTTCTATTATGCTAATATATTTTAATAATTTGTGCAAAATTCCCTAATGGCTTTTGAATTTGAGAACTTATTAAAAAACCTGCATGCTTCCAAACATACATTTACTGGGGTTTTTACATGCTTTTTGGATAACACGGGTGGTGATTTGCCAGCCAGATAGTGGCTGCTGGTTTCCTTCTTGGTTTCTGAGAGCATAGACATTCAAGGGAGCTTAGTAGCAAACTGGTACGGATTTGCATTAGAGGGAGGAATTCAGTTATTTTACCTTCTCCCTTTTCTTTTTTTTTTTCCCCTCACAGTGTGAGAAATTTTTCTCCGTGGATCACGCAGGAAGCACTGCGCTGCTGAAAAGCAGCAACTGTGATATACACCTGTTCAGATCAGTGGAGTTTATTATAACAGGGATTAGAGAGTCTTAGTTGTATTTACAAAGAATTTGTCTCCAAAGCAGAGTGAAGCCCATGCAGCTTATTCTTCATAAATAAATACATTTAAAAAAAAAAAATTCAGCACAAGATTAGTTTGGACATAAAGACATTGACTTTTCCTTTGAGATAGTGTAAAAGAAGCCTAGCCTGCTGGAGGCAAGGTGCTACGTTTCCTAGATGCCAGATCCAAGGCCCAGGACCAGCATACTTGTATTTTAATATATATCCCGTTTTGTACACGCGGGTGTTTCTGATGCACAGGAGCTCTTCAGTAAAGATGAAAATAAGACACGGCATTGTGCATCTCTTAGTGGCGCAGCTCAGAGGCACCGGCAGCCTACGTGGCTCCAGGGCAACCGGGTAAACCCAGCAAACGCAAGGCATAACTACAGAAACATCTGGAGAAAGTTATAGCAAACTGTTTAAGTTTCCTATGGGTTGTGGCATTACCAACGCCCTGCGTTACTCGACTTGTTGCCTCTCCATCCCCTCCTTTGGGGATGCTCGACCTTTCCCTCGAGCTCTGCCCCTTCACTGAGGCTCCTGACACCCTGACCTATTCCCGGCAGTAACGAGCCACACGTTGCAGTTACAATTTACAGCTGGTTGAGGTCAGACTTTAGCACCTCTAAGCATTACTTTACAATGTCGTTGATTACAGAATTATTTTGTGAGAACATCTGTCTTTTGCTTAAAATGTGTGCCCACGTTATTTTTTCGCTCCTAAGGCCACAGCTGGAGAAAGAAGCCACCCGACACCAAACCAAGGCAACTTTTGAAGAACGCTGTAGGAAACGTGAAGGTAAGCTATATGTCAGAATACATCGTGCTTTACAAGGCTTTATTCAAGAAAAAGTGATTAGTGCTGCATCTCCTGTGGTGCAAAGGGCATTCTTGGGCAGAGCTCATTCACCCCACGCAGCTCTGGAGGCAGCAGGGTTAAACACATCCCGCCCCAGCAGGTTGTCGGGAATAAAGCACCATTACCTGGGAGCGGGAGGGGAGCTGCCCCTCCGTATCCGTGTACGCCAGGTTTGGTAGAGACATCTGTCTGATAAATAGCTCATTTTGCAATCACTATCATATAATTTAGTATTTTGACAGGTGCATAAACTTAGCATGAGCTTTATATAAATATTAAACAGTCTTTCTAAAAATGAAAGCTCTGAAATGAACACAGTTCCCTAGGCCTGCCTTAATAATTATTCTGAGGAAAGGGTTTCCTGAAGAAGAAAGGGAAAAAGATTTCTCTAGTGAAAGAGGAGTGGAGTAATTTGGTTATATTGTATCTGGGTTTTGTGACTATCAGTTTCAGGTGCTATCACAGGGTACCAGCGACGATAGTTTTGTACCCAGCTTTCCTTTTTTCCCTTTGTTTTTGGGGTTTTTTTTGGTTGGGTTTTTATTTTTCTTTTACAGTTCAGGCTTATCTTTTTTTCACTATCCTGAAGGGAGATGTTTACTATAAATCTGCAAGGATATCACAGAACGGGATCAAGGCTGAGTGAACACACAAGAAGATTTAGGAAAGTAAATACATGATAAAATTAATGAAGATGTTCCCTCCTGATGCTCTTCCTGTTGTGTTACCCCTTTCACCCTGCGATAGCCTTTCTATTGTCCACCTCCTTCCTCCTGGCCTCTGCTCCTGCCCTTGCTGGGCACAGCTTTGTTCCAGGAGAGGCACTTAAAGGATAAATCCTGAAGTCTTCGTGCTGCCTTTTTTTTTTTTTTTTTCTCCCCCCCCCCCCAACACTGATTTTACAGAATGCACTCTAGTCTCAGCACTTATTGCAATCAACATGAAAATAGTGCGGTACCACAGCTGAGGGTACCTTTCTTGTTTTTTCTCCTATTATAAAAGATCATTTAAAGAGAATGATACAGCCGAAATCTGCTGTTTAACTTCTTGTAGAAGTGTTCTCCCCCCCCCCTTAATTACAGTATTTAAACCTTTTAGGAGGCCTTCCTTTTGTCATAATGAAACCTCTAAAAATAGTGGTCTAAAACATTCTCTTGCTCTGTCCTAATAATGACAATTAAAAGTGACACCAAACGCATGCCTCACTTTGAAGATGTTTAATGGTCATCAGTTAAACAATACCATCCAAGCTCCTTAAAGATAATTAAATAACCTATTACCAACTTCGCACTTGCAACAAGGAAAATGCCTCTGAGCAGTATATAAGTTGAAGGAGACAGCCTGGGGCCTGAAAATTAAGAGCCAGGAGCTCCTGGCTCCTAATTCCCCTCCGCGGTTAAATCTAATGGCTCTTCTTGGCCAAGCGTTGCGTGCATGCCTCAAAACCCTGACGGGGACGCACCATCCAAGGCACCAAAATCTCATAGACCCACCATGTAAATCACACAATCCCTGATGCTTCTGCCTCTGTTACTTTCTTGTGCATCATTTTTTTTAAACACCATCACATTTACCTGTTTATAACCTATTTGGTTACATATTGCAGCTTCGTGAAATTCTATACATACCATGTTTCATTAGATTTCTTGGTCATTTGTTACTTTTGTAGTATAATTAAATACTTTTAGAGTAGATTTAGCTTTGTGATGAGGATTTTCTTTTTCTTTTTTTTCTCCTATAACATCAGCTGTATTTCAGTCTTTTATGTCCCTACTGAAATCCCTTGCTAATACGCAGATACAAAGAGAAAATAAATATTCATGCATCATTTCTATTAAGGACTAAGTTTTGCTGGGTATGACATTGAAGGTGAAGTTTTCAAAAGATAAACTTTCCCACAGGAGTGAATGACATAATTCTAAAAGTGCTTAAAATGGCAATTTATTAATGATGGCCTTACGCACACATGATTACGGTGGATATCAGAAGTAAAGCAAGTCCATAAAATGCATAATGTTCTTTTAATTTATTCTATAGTATTCAGACACTGAATTTGTTTTATTGTCTTTTTTTTTAATTTATTTCAGACCAGTGAGAAGATCAGATAAGCTCTGACTATTGGGCTATAGCAGTCATCTTCCCTTAATATGCAGGGCACTGCTTTGTGTATGAACTGGGTACCTGATCCTGCAGCTCAGTGTCACCATGATGCTAACAGAGCAGATGAGGAAAGCCAGCCTGAACTGTGCTTTCAAAATCTAGTCAAATAAATCTGATGTTTAATCAATTTACTTTATTATTTAAAGGAAAGTGCTAGTAGCTGCTCACCTCAGGTTTAGGTCTTGCGTGTGCTATTTTTATACACATGAGTGACCTCATCTATGGAAAAGAGCGAATTAACTATAAATAAATTTCAGGGCAATAAGTTAATAAGCATAACTGCTCTAGCATCACATGTAATATTCTAACACCAGAAAATACAGTCATGGGCACATGAGTAGAAAATCTAGACCAACTATAAATGTAAGATACTTTGAATTCAAAATCAAGTTGATTAAATGCAAATTCCAAGAACATTTACCATAAGTTTTCAGGAAAACTAAATCCATTTCTTGTGACTACTATATCAAATCTATTCTAATTCCTACAAACCTCTATTTGAATATTTCTATGCCATGTTACATTACCTTCTTCCTTACATGAATAAATCCCCTGAAGTCCCTCATTATTATTTTACCAGAATGGTTCTGACTAAAGAGAGTATTTGCATGTGTTGAAGAACTTTTAAGGACAGATTTTTCCAGTAAAATACGGACCTCAATAAAGTAAGAGAGCTCCCAAAATATTTAGCAACAGTTATTTTTAAGACCCATCTGAATTTCATGGACAGGTTTTATCATGTGCGATTTCCGATCCATTTTCTTCATCTCTGTTATAGCATAAAATTTCATCAAGTGTAAATGTCAGATCTTTTCTTTATTATTTGCTAATGTCATAAAAAGCTGAATTGTTTGCTTTGTTAAAGGGCTTACTGAGCATTGACTTTTCTTTATTTGTATTTTACTACCAAAAATGTTTTAAAAAATAAAATAATAAAAAAAAATCCCATCTGAAATGAGATTTAAATAACAGAGCAAGGTTTGCCATTATCATAAATGTATAAAGTGCTTTGTGAGTAATAAAATGGATCATGGATTCCGGATAATTCAAACTGAAATGTTATGTTCAGTATCAAGATTAGATTACATTAATGTAGTTCATTTTAAATGGTTTAAAGGCCATCAGATGCATGTGAAAAGAATCTGTATCATAACTTAGGGTAAATAGACTGAGACATTTGTTTATAATGTCAGTGCTAAACAAATCTATTACTACATTTCTGCATGTAACATTATGTTACCACTGTTATTAAACAAGCAGAGCATGAAGATAAATTATAGCTTTAATTATAAACATTACCTTTGCATATTTATTAATTTAAAATGAAACAATGTTCACTAACCTTGGATTATTTATATTTGCTAATATTTTAATTAACTTTGGTTTATTTATGTAACTTCTTTGCTGCTGCTGGTCATACATAGCCACTTAACTTGTGTAATCTAATTTATCATACTACATATCATCCAGGAAACCATACAATGCTGTTACAGCCAGTTTTCCTATACGATACATATAAAAACACCAGAGTTAATGACTGATGGGAACCCCCTTTAAGCTCACTCTTAGATATAAACTCCAGCCTTACTTTTTTTTAAAAAAAAATTACACACATCTATCCACAATACCAGCCATAATTCAAAGAAAACTCTGCTTACCCTGAAATGATTCCATTTGACAAAATGCCCTTGATTCAGTGTTGCTAGCGTTCATTCTTAAAGTGATTTGGGGAGAAAAAAAGTCCTTGCAGGACTCCATGTTTATTATAGCTCAATAATGAGCTGATAATGGGTTATATGGAGGTATTAAGGTCATAATACAGCCTAAAAATTTTCTTTGCCTGGTTGAAGTATATCAGAGGAAGAGAAACTGCTGAAGTTTCAAATCCCTGGATGAGTTTCAAATCCGTCCAACTTCCAGCTAGAAAATGGGAAAACAAGCTTAACAGTGAAATTCTTACTGCTACTTTACAATGAACCTCTTTATAACTTCCCATCAGCCACACTCAGCTGAAGCCAAAATGAGACTCAGCTGACTTCAGTAGCAACTCTGTTGAGCCCACCTGCAAAAATCTGATTGAGCAGCTCTCGGTAGCGTGGGCTTTGTCTGTCTCTAATCCCGATGACCTGATAAAAGGCAGTTATACCAGCGTTTGTCTTAGGATAGAGGTTTATGTATGGCTGCTGAAGTGGATAAGAAGCAAAGCCATTCCCACACAAATGCTTTTAAAATTAATGTTAAATTCTTCTATTAAATATTGGTTTATACTTATGCGGATTCTCTTTGTCCCATGTATCTGGGAGAAAAATTGTTTAATAATTAAATAAAAAAGAAGTATTCAGAATGTATCATATTTTTTATAATTAAAGTTTTAAAAAATAAGTTTTATAATGAAAATGCAATAAGTATCTTCAATATCTTTGAATAACAAATGCCATTAAATAAATAACATAAGTATTTCCATTGTATTCCTCCCTCCAATTGCAGAGTTGCCTTAGTAACCACAAGTCAGAGACACTAAAGGGAACCAGCTAAACAGGCCTTAGAGTGGAATGAAATACTAATACATTTTTAATATTGAGTAGAAAGCTTAAATTAAGTTTTATAAAGGATTTACACTCTGTGATCCTTACCTTTATTATGCTACAGCATCATATATTATGAATAACTGGGAAGCTCAATATACTTCATCTTCTACATGTTACTGTATCCGGACACAATTCTGTAAAATTTTACTTTAAGAAGTGCTGAAGATGACTTGATATCAGCATGACCTGTGTTGGGATTTCACCAACATTCGAAGAGAGGAAACTGGTGTCCCCCCAGTAACCAGGTGCAAATTATTAGCAAAACAGTGGGGTTTGGGACTCTGGTCAAGACCTATCACATCTGATATGAAATAAATAGATGGAAGTCCAGATCACTCTGGCCCTTTTAATATTAGAGTAGCAGAACAAAATATGGGTTAATTTTTGAAGTCTTTCTAAGTGGCACAAAAGAGTTGGACTTTGCGGACATTTCTGCAAAATGTCATTTCCCCAGCCACAATGTAGCTGTTTAACTGATCATATATCCAAGATTTTCCTGTTCTTTTAGGAAAGTAACTTCTTTTTTAATGTGACCACCCAAAAAGGATTATGCTGTTTTAATACATCTAAATTACAAATAAATGAGCCCAAATGTTGACATTTTCCTACTTTCCACATCCAAAACCAAAAGTCTACCTCCATCTTCGTCTAGGACCATCTAAACTTCTCTTTCATGAAATAATATAAAGAGTTGCAGTCCTAGCAATGACAAAAAAAAATCATTAATTGTAAGCTGCCCTTTCTTTACAACCTGATCAGTAATCCCATCTAAGAGCAGTTGAAACTCTTTAGTGAGATCACATGTTAATTCCTGATAATCATCACTAAAACTGTCTAATTATTCCAACTCATCATTCATTATGACGACTGAAACCTCCTTTATCAGCTCTTTTGACCTCTATAGTTTTATTATTCTTTAAATCCTTTACAGCATGTCTCTTGCCATAGCTGAAATTGTAATTAACCTTAGTGATATCATCAAACATTTTATCAAGTTCTTCATCCAAAACTTTGGAAAAGGTTGAGAGTGGTAGGCAGAACTAAAAATAAAATGTCCTTAGTGGTGGACCTTGTTCATCCAAAGTTTGTTGTGAAAAAATGATGTAAAGTTAGGTTATAAATGAATGATAAAGTAAGAATCATCATTCTTCCTTTAGAAGAAGATTGTCTTAGTTTCTGCATAAGACGACAGTATTTTTAATGATATCCAATTAAACTCAATAAACCAATTAGCATTAACTCTCAGGGTAATTACATCTCTGGGCTTGACAAAGATCATACTTCAACCAACATGCTAGCAGAGCTTAGAGACTAAATAAATGTGTGGTTTACCTCGCAAGGTCATCTCCCTGATGTTATTATCCCCGACAAAGGAGTCAGTGCTGCAAGAGCAGAGCAAGATGGCAAATGTGCACGCTTGTCTCATCGTGCTTTTGCCCAATTTTCTTGAGAGGCAAGAAACATCTCCTGGCAAAGCTCAGGAAAACTGTGCACCATTCTCACCCTTCTTAACAAAAATGGAGGAGAAAAGCAATCTAGCCATGCAGAAATTAAAATAGGAAGTGCCAAGATAATGCAATTTTACTTTGTATGTGCTGGAAAGGCTGGCAGAGCAGAAACAAAAGCCATCCATGCGTGGTGTACCTGGGGAGATGCTGCAACTGTGAGACTCTTGTATCTGCTTTAGAAACGGTGAGTTATGCAATTCTTGGGCTGTATTTCCCAGCAATTCTGTTCCTGTGCAAATATCTTACGGAAGAGCGAAAGACCAAATCAAAATATTTTGCGTTCATTCAAAACCAAATTTTGCAAAGTTCATAATCTCATCTTAAAACATCTCAGAAAATGCTTGAAGATTAAACAACTACATATTTCACTGAGTCCAGTTACAATTTCAAACACAGGCATTTTATTTAGATTTTATTTAGTTTAGATTTTGCAGAATCAGTCTCCTGCTAATCCATATTTGCAAAATTTTACTAGGAAAAGACAAGGAAAAGGAATGATGTTATTTTGATCCAGTTTTTCAGGTGGATGGAAACCCCACAAGAATGATTTACTACACAGCATCATAACTCTTCCTGCCAATGCTAACAGATGTCTCAAAATGCAAAACTGAAAAAGGCGGTAGACATTTATTATTAAGATGGATACAATATTTTTTTTTCCGATTTGGTTCTAAATTGATCCCAAATTTAGTTAAATTTTCTTAACTAGTTCACTTTTCCCTTACACCTTCACTTGTCCACATCAAGAAATCTTCAGAAAAGAATTTGAGAAGAGACGATACTAATTCTGCTGTGACACCTTTAATGTTGTGCCAGATTTGACAGTTGGAAAAACACAACCCCTATTTCCCGCATTAATCTTTCCATTGAATCTTAAGTACAGTATTTGATTCAAGATTTCAAAAAGTCACATTTGAACCTCAGTGGTGAGCGCTTCCTACTTGGGAAAATAGAGAAGAGGTGAAGTGCTGCTTGCGCTTGTGGACCTGAATGTCCAGGGCTAAATCCTGCTCTGAAATGCGGCAACCACCAATTCCAAAGGCTGTTGCTTTTCCCCTGACTCCACTGGGAACCTCCCCAGCGGCACAACCTTTTGATGAGGAAAGGGGGATAAGGGCACCTAAGCACCTTCCACCTGAGTCTCCTGCTGTTTCTCTTCGTGACAGCTGGTACAAATAAATACAAGAAGACGCAGATCGCCTTTGTAGGTAGGTGGGACAACTTGAAGGACTTACTCAGACCAGACAGTTTGAAGGTTCAGGGTTTGCACCCAACACGTGGGAGCCACGTCTGGGTGGCTGGGACTCCAGCAAACTTCTTTTTCAATTTCACAGCGCATATCCGAGATGTTGTTCCGCTGATGTTGTGTATATAATCTTAATAGCACACCAATTTAATCAGGTCTGCCACAGTACCTTAGCTATCATTTAATTGACTGTGGTTTATATCTTGCATATTTAATAGTTATATGTGATTTATCCGCTCTAAATAAAAATAGACAAATATTAACAAATATTATACTGTGAACTCAAATTAAATATGATGATTTTATTTCTCTGGATTTTTTATTGTAATACATAAAGCTCACAAGCTGAATCTGTAGAGGGAAAAAAAATGTTCCTAATTATACTTCTCCATTCTCACAAGGAAATCGAAGCATCACTGCTGATACAGCTAAAAAAGATCTCATTATGTCCCACTCATCCTTAGTACCAGGTCTTTTTCTAGTAGCAGGTGATCTTTTGATCTCCCCCTTTTTCCTCCAGGTTAACTGCATTCAGCATTTGTCCGAAAGGCTGCAAAATGTCTCATGACATTTCATAAGCTTTATAAATTCCATTTTTCCCTTTACTTGTTTCCTCTGGTAGTTTTAAATCAGTTTATCTCTCCCACAGAGCAGAGGTCCTGACCTGACATGGACCTTTGACCGTCACAGTGCTAACACAAGAGCTCACTTATCAGATCCGAGTGCCTTGGAAACCCAAAGACAGCTGGCACTTACTGAGAATGGGAGGTTAGTAAAATTAATGATGTTGTACTGAAATGCACTAGGTAAATATTTGGATGTGTTAGAAGAGCATATATAGCCATAAACCTCATCCATATGGACACCGCACGTGAGTGGGGGCTGAGCCGGAAATGGAGAAGCAATACTGAGTGCCACAAAGTGGTTGTTTCCTCTCCAAAAAAAGTTTTATTTTTTTACTCCCACATTTCTATTTTCTATAATTGAGTTTCAAAATAAAAGGAAGGTCACTCTGCTTGTCCTTGGGCTTCCTGGAGAATTACTGAAAGTCAGAGGTATGTGGAAGATATCATGACCTCTTCCGCACACCCCATGAAGGGGCAGCCAGGTGAAATTCTTAACTCAATTTGTCATCTAACTTATGACAAACACTTAAATTAAATAAAATATTTGGGGCATAATATCTACAAATGAAATTTTGGTATCAAATGCTAAGCAGAGGTAGATGTTATTTTAGCTGACATATCAATTTGCTCATTTTCAAGAAAATTAGGTAGGAAACAGTTGCATGTTTTTCATAGGAAAAACACTCCAGCCTTCAGGAATTTAGAGATTATTATAAAAGCAAGGAATACTTAGCACAAATGACTTCTTTCCTCAGAAATTCACTCAATTTTCACCACTGGAGAAAAAAGAACTGGAATATCTGTAGAACAGTCCCTATTTTAATTATAACTCTACACAGGTTCAGGTTTGCTATTGCTGCCACAATGTTCACATTCGCTAAAATGTTTTCTGGGTATCTGAAGGATAAGTATGTAACCTTGAGAAATTTAAGAGGGAGAATTCACCACATCCAAAATCAGCTCTCTCTCAGGAAATATATCTGGAATGACATATTCATTTGTAATGAATATATAATTCATTTGTAGTTTGATGGAGTAAATTTCAAGATATAAGCTAGGTGATTAGTCTTACTCACTGCGTTAGCTTTCATATTCCTCCTTCCTCCGCTACCTTTGCTGGGGCCAAGACAAGGAAATACCCTTTCGCGTTTGGGTCTAGAGCCGGGGATGTGTGGCTACGGTCAGACTCTGCACAGCCCCATCCCAGCAGGGATGCACTGAAACCTGGAATATCTGTTATTCAGCCAGGGAAATGGAACTCAGAGGGAAGGGTCACATTTCTCATCACGTTCCTGGGGCTTCCTCAAGTACATGTATATGAAGAGTGACACAGTTATCTGGATAGCAAGTAAGCTGTTTCCTAAAAGTTGTGAAATATCTGCAGCTAATTGTTTCCAAACAAGTTTTGTAATTGTAAGCAGAGCAGAGGCCACCAAATCTCACCCAATAATCCATCCAAGTATTTTGCATTTATACCAGCAGATACACTGTGATTTAATGATGTTAAAGAATGGACTGTGTTCCTTGTTCATAACTTCTGCTGTTTAATTATCCTTATAATATCCTGCTAGAGAAGTGCAACCTCAGCTGGGTTTGCATTCCACTCACTTCAAGAATAAAAATTAAACTAAACTTGTACTCTTTAGTAGAAAGGAGGTGAGGGAGAATACTGGGGGGAGATCAGCAGTAGTCTTCCAAAGCTTGTAGAAGGCATCGGCAGAGAGGAAAGGAACCACGTGTGATGGGGATGGTGGGGAGCACTGGGCTGTCTGTGCCGCAGAGACTCTGGGCAGCCCCTTGAGGAGCGGAAGAGGCAACGGCTCTCCCTGCTGAGGTTTTTGCAGACAGATTCAAAACATCTGTCAGAAAAAAAAACCACTGTAGTATAGTCTGCTCCATTTCCCAAGGACCTGCCCTTAGGAACTGCAGCAGGTGACCACTTGAGCAGTGTTTCCAACATAAACTTATGCCATACTTTATTTTGAATCTTGATGGTCGTTTTCCACCTATTGCACTATGGGTTTTTTTGCTGGATTCATGAGCACTGTAGTATCAGGTCTCCATTTCTAATACATACCCATACTCACATTTTATTTGAAGATTTTCACCGTCATATAGATGCAGCATGTCGTACCTTAGGCTAAGTCTTACCAAAAATGCAGTCTTCACTTTCATGAACAGTCCTAGCAGTGTCAATGGGAAAATGTAAATGAGTAGAAATGTGCGAACAGGTTCTTTGTCCTTAAATCTTGATTATTCTATCAAAAACTAGCTTGGCACATAATAAAATTGATGCTATTAACATGTTAACAGGAATATTAATACTACTTTATGTTAGAATCCCAAAGGTTTCAACAGTTTTTCAATGCTGGATTTATTTATTTATTTATTTTTCACAAAAAGAGTATCAGTCAACACAATAGCTTGCCATTTACAAAAAAGTTTCGCATGTACTTGAGTGAGAATTTTCCATTTCCCTAAACACAGAAAAAAAAAATCAGACCCTGATGTTAACATGTTACCCCTGGATTTGTTAAATGTAATGACAGTTTTGCCCTAGGCTTCAGTACAAATAAATAAATAATCTGGATTTCAGTTCAGTCCTTGTATGTCCATTCTGCTTTTCCTTCTTTCTTTTGTAATTAAGCGTGCTGTATCTTGCTCAGTACAGTTCATATCTTACAAATAAATCTTTCATTGGCGCTATCCTACAGAAATGGACTAATCGCAATTCAGAACATAAATTATGGGAGCATAAATAAGAGAGCTTCTCCTCCCCCCCCCCCCCCCCCCCCCGCCACTCATTCCATCTTCAAGTTTGACTTTGATTGGAGTGGGATTGCCGGTAGTGTTGGACAGTTTACAAGCTGTCCCCAAAATCCTGAATGATGTGTTTCTTGCTGAGTCTATGCCCCACAGGATCCGCCAAGCAGGCATCACACTAATCCAGTATTGAACTATTCAAGCATGTGGGAGTTCAAGCTGTCAAGAACTGTAAGAATCATGTGTAAGAAACTCAGCTTTTTCTCTCTTTTTCTTCCCTGGTTCATATATGTAACTACATTTATCAATATGTTATGTGTTCATCTCACCACTGGCCTATCTTGATTTCTTGCTTTGAAGAAGCCGCTATAATCAATCTGAACCAATCTAAACAATTCAAGGCATCTCATGTCTTCACTTCAGAAAGAGCTTCTCTGAAGAAAAGGCTTTTACAATTCACGCAAAATAGGGATGCAGGGGTAGGCAGCTGAAAAAGGATAAATCTCAAAGTGGTCACAGACTTCCACTGAACCCTGAACAACTGCCTAAGCCTCTTTTTCCCCTTATCTACAAATATTCTCAATATGGCCTCAGAAATCTGTGGATAGTTTGACGATCAAAAATTTATGCAAACCATTAACAACCCCAGTTTTCCCCCTCCCCAAGTTTAAAGAGAGAGAGGAAGAAATGGGGTGTCGCAGCAGAGTGGGCTTGCTTGGCTGCATGGTGCTCCTGCTCGGGCTCCCTCTGTTGCTCAACAGTTTACAATGGAAACAGCACAACTTGGTTTAAATACAGGATTTGGCTACAGGATTTAAGGATATCATACAAAATTCCGAGCCACTCTTCAGAAATGCCTTGGCACAGATTTACTCCTAGGTGACACAGTGTAATTGACCCCGCTTCTCTGAGAAAGGTCTTCAACAAGGAAGAAAAAAGCCCTAAATTTTGGGTCATGCTTGGTGTGGAGACCCACTATGGCGTATGACCAAAAAAAAGGTTAAGAAAAGCAGATCAACGCGGCAAACATTCCTCAGAGTTGTTATGTGACCTCATGAATGGAAAAAGATCTGGCTTGAGCTCTCAGTAGCATAGTGGGCAATATCTATTTCAAGAAAATGTTTTTATCATTTATTATGTCATAAGCAAAAGAGTAAAATAAACTGTTTATTATCGTGTATAAAATGCTTTTGACCAGCCAACTGAAAAACTAATTTCATTTTCTCATTACACTGCCTCAGGCATCCTTTAACGTCAATTTTTATTACAGACAAAGAAGGGAAATTAAAATGATCAGTTACAGTGGAAGAAAAAAACATTTGTTTCAGAATTTTAAAAAGTAAGACTAATAAGCACTGAAGCTGCTAATCATTCTTTGTAATTACCATTAATTTCGCAAGAAACGGAAGAGGGGTCCTAGGGATCTGTATTTTAATGCCCCAGAAGGAACTCTCCTGTGTGGAAGTATTAAGGTTTCTAAGAAAACTTGAAACAGTAAACCCTGGAGTCTCTGCAGAGACTGCTGGGTCTCACTGCACTGGAATAGGAAAGTTAGTTATAGAGATGCTCCCTAAAGGAGAATTAGAGGTATTTTTCTTGCTTCTAGGTGGAATTTATTGTTCTCCTTTGAGTACGATTAAACCAGCTTCACCAGCACAGTCACACGCCTTAGCATCTTTTATACTCCTGAAGCGCATCAGATTGCAATAGTTCTACGGACTTACCAAGCAGGACAAGAAAATTCCCACAAGGGAGGTCACTCAGGGCCCCCCCTGCCCCCCCAGTGGGTCATCACATCATTTTTCCTCCACAAAAGAGCTGTGCTACAGCAATCCCAGACTGAAAGCGAGGTCTGTGGTGATCTCTGAAAGAAACACAGGAAAAAAAATAAAATATAAATCTGCACCTACCAGTGGCCCAGTAACTCATTTTGTGCTCTGCCTTTTCACCAGGTGTGAAGGCCTTTTGGAGATAGGAGGCCAGGAAATCAATAAGCAGCAAGACTGAAACAGTTGAAGTAAGATAAATATTTACTATTTTGTGATTTATTTTTAATTGGTTTTTTTTTTCTTGAAAGATTCAAAGAATGCTATCGAGCTCATCACCATGCAGTGCCTGCCAGAGCCTCTGGCAAAACATTTAATCGTTAGTTCTTGCTAGACCTTTCGTGTGCTTCAGCTACTAGGGGACTGGCAGCAAGGAGGACCTCCATGGATGCAACACCAACTGCACAATGATACCAAAACTGATGTGCTTCTTACAAGGAGCTTCTGCCGTAAACTCTACCAAAGCAGCACGTTCTAACAAGACAGTAACACAGAAAGACATTTCATAAGAAAAGAGAACATCACATCTTTTTGTGTAACAATTTCATAGGCATTTCCAATCCCATTCCCAAGCTACTCACAGGTGTATGAATTCACACTATTCTTTTTCCTGGGACACCTTTAGGAGCCATCCTGTTTCCTTTCCTTCGTTTTCCTTTCTTTTTGTTTTTTTCCTTTCCTTTTCCATCAATTTCTTCCTTTTCTCAGAACACCCTGGACTTCAGTGAGAACGATGAGTTTCAAATGATAAGAGAATACTACCTTAAATGACTATCACTGTCTTCCATGGAAAAGACTCCAGGGAAGTATTTGTGTAAATATATGAAGTTCTAATTCACCTACATATTGAACAATCATCTTAAGATAGTGGAGTTGGTGAAGGATGGAGGAACGAAGGCAGAAGTGTGCGCTTTGAATGTAGTCAGCTCCATCATCTTCTGGATTCAAACTACAGGGAATCGATCCTTACCCATCTGCAAAAATCCAATTAGAAACCTCTTAAAGCCCACTAAAATGCTAATTCTTAGGGGACGTTTACTTTCAAAGCATCCTCTGGGAGAGTCCTTCCCAGGTCCCAGGTGGGATGGATTGCTATGGCTGGTTCAGGCCTGATCCTCAGCTGTTGTATTTTGGTGTAGTTACTCTAATTTATTCAGTAATTAGGCCAGCTGATTCTGTTCGGAATATATTTTGTACATGCCTGTTTGCAATGATATATGCGGTGTCAAACATGAGACAAAAATATCCTCATTTAGATCTAAGCCCTACACAGGTGTTTTTCTCTTTTGTTTCCTGAAAATTGTTTAAATATTTTAGGCCTGTGTTTGAATGATCACCATTAAAAGCTAAGTTACCATCCATCTCCTTTCTAAATGACATGTTGATTTAGGGCTGCATGGCACATCAGTTATAACATGACTAAGCCCATCTTAATTATTCTTTTATTTAAGTCTACACATTATCTTAGGTGTTTCTCTGCCAGGCTAACACTGAGATTGTGACGAGTACCCTTCACTTTAAAGTTCTTCTGGCTTATATCAAGCAAAATTAATGTTATTATTAAGCTCTTGAATCCTAATGTAATTCATCTTAAAAACAGGCAGCAGCAAACAGTTAATGCATAAGGATGATGAGCAAAGCTCGCTCTTAATACGCTCACAGGAACCTACCACTAGCTAACGGTATGCAATGCAGTTTGCTTGGATCTGTAAAACAATCTAGTCTTTCAGGACATAAAAGTAATATAACACTGGATTAAGGGTAGAAGAGGTGCTAGAATAATATTTCCAGAAAGCAGAAAAGACAGTTAAAACAGAATGCACACACTATACAGAAGTAAATACAGTATTTTGAGAATACCTTCTATTATTCTTGTGAATATTCTCAGGAGGATAAGGAGGCTTTATATCATAGATAATTAAATGCAGGCTCTTTACTATTATATCTGTTGTATTCCAGAGAGCAGTAGGTTATAGGGCAATAGACTGAAATTAGATTTTAGCAGAACATGTGTCCTGACCTTTCTTTTAAAGCAGATCTATTTACTTTATAATGCAGTTCATCTTGTAGGAACTGATGTACTCATAGCCAGTGTAAAGGTTAAGACGTATGTGACTCTTAAACCTTCTTACTTCTAACTCTGACATAATTTTCTTTGTTTATATTGTGCAAAGAGATATTTTAAATAGCCGGTGTTGAAAATAATCTCTTTTGTGGTGAAGTTAATTTCAGCTATCCTAATGTTTATACATGCAGTGGAGCAAATGCAGTTCTAAATTGCAAATCTAATGGGCCTGATCTTCTCAGCGTAAATCAGAGTAGCTCCCCTGAATCAAATACTGCAGCCAACGAAATTTCACTGATTTATATCTAGGTACCTAACTTGGAGCTTAAATGGATTAAAGCCAGATTTACATGATTGTAAGTGATAAGATCTTGGCCTCATGTATTTTGATACATTATGGGCCAGATTGTGAAACCCTTATGTCAGTGGCACAACTCGCATGAGTAAGTGCTCGCCGATGTGACTGTGGGCTGCACAATCTGGCTCTGCGTTACACAGATGTAAACAAGTAACCAAGAGAAAGTTATTAAGTGGCTTTGATGATCTCATAAATAAACACGTCATGACACTTAAGTAGCTTTAATAGTATCAGAACCACAAGAAATATGTACAGCCCTATATTACAGATGCCCTGTGTTGTGGTCTTTAAATATAATGGATGAGAGTTGGTTCAACTATATCATGCCATGATTCTGGATACCATTTGATTTGCAGAGAAAAAATAGCATAAAATAGGACAGTGTTGCACTATGCAATGCAAATAGGAGGTTTTGCACATTCCTCACTACTCTTACTGTTGTTGTCTACTGATTACCCAAAATCTTTTTCCTTTGGCTTCTGATCTTGTTTTTTTTCCTCTTATTCTTATTTTCTCCTCCTTCGTGTAATTTATTTTCCTATTATTTTCCTAATAAAATTTTCCTAAAAAAAATTTATTTCCTAACCTTTACATTTTGAGCATTTTTTTTTGCAGTAGGTAAATTTGTCCATTAATACTGATAGTAACTGAACACTAATGCATATAATAGACATTATATGTGTGTGTGCTTGTGTGCACACATTTCCCAGACAATAATACACACATACATATATTAACAAATTTTGATTCTATATATATTACACAGGCTAATTCACAAGAAACACAGTCATAAATTTAAGTGGTGACAGCATCCAAGTCTCAAGGCAGTTATTACGTAGCTGATCTCTCAAAATGCATGCCCACCCCTGGAGCCCCTGCTATGTCCTAGCAGAACAACGCTTTGGGACGTGACGTTCTGCAGCCATTTAGGACACGGTCCCATAACACATCACATAGCAGAAGGTGAGACATTATTGAATTAGTTCATTGACCATGTCTGTAGCTCCTAACTACTAAACACGGCGTGAATTATCACAGCCAAACACACAAGTCTTTATCTACTAACAGTACCGTGAGCAATAAATACAAAAGAAATGGAAGAAAATTACGTTTTACTTTCAGACAAAGAGTGGCTCGTTTTAGGGAAGTTTCCTTTAAATCTAGTCTGTTTGACCATTTAGATAACGACAAAAATTTGCAACTTACAGGGATAATACTTGAACCTTCAATTGAGTTGGGAAGGGGAAGTGGAGGTGGCACCTCAGCACAACAGAAGGCTTTTACAAAAGAAGCATCTAGAAACAAAAGAGCAATGAAGAGATTAGCTAACAGACCCTCCTGGAGATGCTGTGGGCTTCAACCTCATCCCACCTCAAAGCTTCTTGCTTCTTCCAATGTCTTTTTTGTCATGGACCAGGAATCACTTCCCAAGGGGCAGTACTCACTCATAGCACATTCACCAACAGTGGCACCTCATGGGGCTGGAAAGACGGTTCCCAAGGAGCACTCTGTCTGGCTCAACATTTATTCTGAAAAATGTATTTCTATTTGGGTCAAAGGACAAAAATCTGAACAAATAAAATAGAAAGGTAGAAGTATAAAAATGTGTTGTGTACCTACACAGCAACACAAAATTCTACCTAAATATTCAGAGAAATATTAAAAAATTATATGCTTAAGAGAAAGAATTAATTTTTAATTTATTTTTTTCCCCACATTTTAGTTTATATACTCCTTGCTGTTGCCATTCCTCTCATTGATTGTATGGAATTCACATGAATTACAAATTCCAGTTTTATAAAACATAGTAAAAAGAGCAATAAGTAGTAAAAGTAGGAGGTCCCAAGGGGAGAGTCTGGACCAATAGCTCCGTTCTGACATGATACGACAAATATCGATTCACCTAGCTGTTAGGCCTTTCTACTGGATTATCCCAAGTCTGTTTTTATTCCTGCATGCAGAGAGACACAGAGCTGTACGGCAGGTTTTAGCACAGTGAGCAAACAGTAGCAGTGTGGAGCCCCAGGCCTGCGAGAGGTGAACCATTAGCAACGGACCCGGGAGCCTTCTGTGCAACCTGCCTCCTCCCAGCAAAGCTCACGCGGTGGCTTTCCTGGGGTTTCCTACTAAAGGCTTAAGACAAGAACAGAAGATTCTTCCTTTAGAAAATGCAAGCCCAAATACACAGCGCCTGGCATCATCTAATTTGCTGATATTGAGTCATATGTGTAGGGTATGCAGGGAAAAGAAAGGCCAGAGAAGAGTGTTGGGCAGGAGTTATTTGCTCACTGGACTTTTTCTCTAAGGACCAGGGGGAATAAAAGGTGATTTTAAAGGATGACCCAGGGTAGGAGTCGCACTACTGCCTGCTCAGCTCCATGGGCAACTGGGCTCTCAGCAGGCGCCCCAGTTCCTCCGATGCTCCTGTCCTTCATCGCACTGTCCTCTGTTTTATGGCCACCCAGGTGAAGAAGCGTGTCTTGCTCATGGCATTCAGGGAAGAGGAAAAAGAATTCCAAGTTCCTGTGTGAGAACCAGACTTCAGAGAAGCCCTTCTATATTTTGATGGAGCAGCACTCGTTACTAGCAACAGTACCAGGAAAAAAAGATTATGATCGCTAATAAATACAGCTGCAGCCTAACCACTATCACATCAGCTGTAGAAAGGGGAGCTTTGAGAGGAGAGCGCTGGTATGATGGTTGCTGTAGGCAGCCCGCTCACAGGAGTGAGAAGTACCCGAGAGGCTGAGGCAGAACGTAAGGTACGCTGCGGTCTGTGCTGCCCAGCGCTGCTTCCGAGGCGGCCACGAGATCGTCCCTGTTCTCCCTTTCCCTCCTTCCTTGACGTTGCCCTTAAGTTTCTAAACTCACGCTCTTTCTCCTTTCTTGGGCAAATGCATATAATAAGGCTGCGTTATGCCCAGGGAGATAAGGGAAATGGTGAATCATGAAAAACAGTAATTAATGCTGAAATGTCATGTGTGGCGCTTTTTTGAATACATTGCACGAGATTAGTGTTTTATATGGATATTTTTTTTTCCAATAAAAGACTAGGCTTTCTCTTAAAACTGAAATAAAAAGCAAACTACGAAGCAGCACCAAAACCACAAGCTTGGTAACCATCCTCAGTAATGTAATTTCAAATCCTGCAAAAATTTACTTTTTCTGGCAATCTCAAAATCTGCAGAGCAATTACCACCAGCATAATAAAGGATATCAGCGCTGATTTTAATGGGAGCAAAATGGCTTCCGCAGCGTTCTTGGAGGAAAAGTAGATATACTATGGAAAGGGCCTTACATAATAACCTTTTTGTAAAGCTTGGATGGCAAGATGATTCTGTAAGACACTGAAGTCACATGTCATTAATCAGAAATGACAGTCTTTATTCATGTATATTTGACTGAAACTGCATAATTTTAGCCTTCAATAGCCCTGGATAAATGACCCTAAGTATAGCACTTTTTCAAATTGACAGTGATTGATGATGGACTGAAAAATTATGAACACAGAAGAAGTAAACATGAAAAATAGACAAACCCTTTAGTATCACACAGATTTCTTGTTTCCACTTTTCCAAATCTTTCCCTCTCATTTTTTATCTCTGTAACCTCGCTCATCATGTTTTAATCATTTTTATGCTACTGCATTTGTTACATTTTGCCTGCAGTGCCCCCACACTAAACCCTGAGCTTGCTGAAAGATTCATTCAGATAAATGGAATTGATTTCATATTTTCCCATTCATGAAAAGAGTCTTTAAAGTTAGAAACTCTTTATGCAGTATGAAACTAAAGAAACTGATTACTTCTAGGAAGCATTTATCTACACTTCTTGACAACACCACAAGGCACTTACTCCCGTGAGCAGCATCCCTTGCACAAAGAGTGGTTAACCAGCCTCCCTGGGGCTGCAGCAGCAGCCCTGAACCTTCCAAGTCCCTTTTATAAACACAAAAACACCTGACTGACCATGGGATAAATAACGTAAATAATGTTCTCTAAGTAATTAAAACCCCACCCTATTGATCTTTTAACAAACCACTATGTGCGTGCACTAATTGATGACTCGGTAAAGAGAAACCAGCACCTAATTAAATTCGTTCTGCATAAACTAGTCCTCGTCTGCAACAGTAACTGCTGCTGGAATTAATTACTGGCCCCACCTCAGACCTGGTGCAGCTCTGCATCTTGCCTCAGCACCAGATGATGCTCCACACACGGAGGTGACACAGGTACGATGGAGGTGACACATCATCACCAGATGATGGAGGTGACACAGGTATGGGCCTGCATCTCTACTGGGGACAGTGAGACCAAGCCCGCTGTGGCAGAGGGAGGTCACCTCTTTGCTGAGAGGGCTGGTCCGTCTCGCTGTGACCCACCAGGATGGGACCAGCTGGAGATGGGAGAAGGGCAAGCGCTGCCCTGCACCTATTCCCTCCTCCCCCTGCAATCAGTCACGTGGCAACATGTGGTTTCTGATTTCAGACAGGCTTTAGACGGTGCAATCTACAAAACAGATTGCATACCACGAGCAAAACATCTGAGCAAGAGGAAAGCCACTGGCTTGCAAAATGTATGAACATTTGGGCTTACTTTGCATTTTATCTCCTTACAAAAAGCTTTAAGGTCTGAAGATGAAATTAGAAATAGATGGTGGCCCTACTTTTTTTCTCTTCAGATCAAGCGTTGGCCAAGTATGAGCATAGTCCAGAAATCACCATAGCCCTGCTGTTTTATTTTGCTACGGAGGCTGATGGTTGAGCTGATCCATCACACGGGTTTTTTTCCCCGTTGCAGTCAGCAGGTCTCTGTGTGTGCAGTGGGTAGTCGTCCTAGCAACTGCAACGCAGTTCTAGATGCTGCTTTTATCTGGAGCTATACAACAACACAAATCTCTTCTGCCTGTCAGGCTTAAATGAAAAGTTTCGGGGGTTTTATTTAGTTGTGGGTTTGGTTTTTTTAAAAAAAACAAATGATTCTTGATCTCAGCAAGTACTAGCAGTTGTTATGAAGGTAAAAATGGACCTTTAAAACTGTTTCCATTGGTATTAATTCACTGTACTCCAAAGCTTTGAACTGATTCTGGGAGATTAAAATTCTGCATTCATTAAGAGCACACTGGTGAGTGTGCTGTTAGCCTGTACAAAACGAAAGGCTTTTATTGGCTCTTTTCTCTGTCATGAGAGTGACTTTCATATTGGATTAATAAGGCTAATATTGCCACTGCATTATCACTTTATGAAAATTTGCTAATGAGATTTGAAGTTACTTAATGAAAATATCCCAGTTCTTCCGAACACCTACCCTGCCATCACCTGCTGAAGGCTGGACTGCACGGCCGCTGCGGAGACAGGGAGCGAGTACTTGATGCCAGGAGAGACAAACTTTGATTTTCTCACACGCTGCATCATGTAATGTCATTCCACATCAAGGTCCCCTGAGTTACACCGTGTCAGCCCAGCTTAGGGCTTCACACAGTGTAACAGAAGGCGACACGGTGTAATCCAAAGCAATAAGCTCTAAGGAGCCCGTTGCCTCATTAAAGCACTTGTGCAACAGGGCTGGGTGCTGCCGCGATCGATACTCCCAGTCTGCCGAGCCCAGCACCCCGCTCCGAGCAGGGTCAGCACAGCACCCCGCGCCGGTCTCCAAACTGAGGTGGCCAGACCATGCTGCAGCCACCTGCCCCAGGGGTCCTGGGCAGAGGGAGCGGCTGGGGCACGCGGGGACATACCCTAGCACGGACCTGCTGACGGTTCCCATATTTCAAAACAAAAATAGAAGAAACCAACCCCAAACCAACAGCAACAAAAGTTATTCCCTGCTGTTTACTCTGAATGGCTTCCACTTTTAGGTTGAAAATGAATGGTGCTTTACCAGACGTGTAGTTTTAAGCTTCGCTTGTCCCACTTTGCTGTTCTTGCAGTGAGGAGGCACAGCGATGGTTTGGACACTTGCAGGGAGTAGCTTTGGTCGCTGATTTGCAAGTGGAACGATCTTGGAGGCATTTACCATACAGAGACTCCCAGGAGCACTTTAGGAGTGAATAATCGCAATAGATATGCAGACCAGGTCCACAGGTTTGTGGCAGATCCGTTAAGAGGACCAGTTCTCACTTCTTACAGTAACTGCTGAAGGCCATCTGACTAGTCCCGAAAGCAATAAAGCTCCATTTTTGCCTCGCTTCCAGCTGTCACAATTTTCTGCTGGGCCATGAAGACAACGAGAAGGAAAGCTGGAAAAGTGTCGGTCGTAATTCTGCATTCCCTGGCACATTTCTCAGCCATGGAATTATGCAACAGAGGAATCTGTCCTCGGGTGTCTGTTTTCTCCTGCCATAAGTCATGGCTTGTAACGCTGCATTCAATACCCAATGAAACAAAAAGAGCCCCTCTCTGTAGGAGGCATTTGGGTCGACATTAGCGGCGCGAAGGGCTCCACGCAGGGAGCAGCGTGCTCTGCTCCAGGAAGCGCTGAATGCCAGTGTTTATCCAGCAGGAATCTGGAGCATCTGAATTTCTCTTTTGTTTCGGTGTAGGTTTTTTTTTCTTCTTCTTTACTATGTTTTCATCCAAGTGAAAAGCTTACGGGGAAGAGCCACTGTGCAGTTTAAAAACAGATTAGTGAGCAGATGTTCATCTAATCCAAGCACCCACCATGAGTTTTTGTTTATTATTAGATCATGTTTAGACCACAAGAAAGATGAGGCTACTACTAGAGTGTGCATGCATGTGTTGCTCATCAGGGCCATCCTATTGCAGGTTTTAATGCAGAAAACCCAATCCCGGGGGCACAGACACAATAACATTAATAGGTAGCCCTGAGGTCAAGCTGTTCTACTTTCACACTGAGCTTCTGGTGCCACCCAGATTTGCACCAGCTGAGATTCACCAACACTACAGAGACATCTGACATCCAGCTGTGGGCCGGTAGGACTCATTTCCAAGCTTATAGCCCAGACCATTTTACATTTGCTGTTTGGTTTCTTTTCAGTTCTCCACAGGTTGGTATTATTTCACATCTCATCTGGGAAATGTGTGCACCTTGATTTGAGCAATATGCCAAGGGCAGGTGGATCTACTGGTTATGTCACTAATTAGTCAATCCCCAGCACAGAAGACATAAGCAAAGTTACACGAATCAATGTTAATAAAATATTAAAACAAGGACTCCCAAACAGTCTACACGTATTGATTAGTCAAGGAAAACCACAGAAACGAGCAAAACCCCAGCCCCTGAGCCAACTTCCAACACAGCAGTTGAGGGACTCGAAGATCCGCGTTCTCATTCGCACAAAGGTTACTGAGGCATCACTCTGGCATCATAAAGGTACCTCAAAGGGGATATAAATATTCAAACCTTAAGGTCCATTTATATTGCTAGAGGGGGGTAAAATGGCCTTAGGGTAAATGAGAATTAAGATAATAGATTTTAAGGCCAGAAGGGATCACTGTGATTGCCTAGTCTGACCATATAGTTTTACTCAATAATTCATTTATTGAGCTGATGTCTTCTGGTAGCAGGAGTGCATCTCAGTACCACGTGCATTTACTGCACAGCAAGTTATAAGGCTATTTTGCAATGACTATGCCAAGGCTACACAGTGCAGTGAAGCACTCTTGTGCCATCCTGACATCCCAGTTGTAAGAGCTGGGCCCCGTGCGTTTGGGCTAGATCCCACCAGGCTGGGAGTGCTCAGGCCAGTAGTACTCGCTGGAGCATGTACTGGGGTACAGCAAGGGAAGAGCAGGCAGGACAGCATCCAGGGAAAGCACTTAAAAGGAACTCTTTCTTCAATAGTTACGGCAACTGGCTTTAAACATGTGGAGAAGTCACGGCCAGACACCAGAGACCATATTTATATTAATCCCATCTTTCGGCTGCTGGTGGTCACGTTCACTGGTAGAAAGAAACGTGATGCTGAGAAACACGGCTCTGGCAAAAAGCAAGGAGGTGGGAAGACTTCGGTTCCCAGGTGCACGCAATAGTTCCAGCCTGAAGCATGCGAGGATGCAGAAAAAATGAACCCTTGGGGTTCATCTCCCATCTTCCAAGCGCAGAAGTTCATATGCACAGTGCTGGATCAAGCTCTTTGTGCTCTAGATGACCTACTTGCAAAAAAAAATGGGTTCAAAAGTAAGGCTTTGCAGAAAAACAGCTGCTGCAAGTGAGCTGAACAATCTTGGGTAATTAAATGGTAATAAAAAAAATGCTTCATTCATTAACTATGGTAATTGGCCAAAAAGCAATAGGACACCTGCTATTTTCATTATAACTGCCCCGATATAATTCAGGGTGCAATCTCCATGTGGAACAGGTCATTTAGATTTATCATGGCTTCAGATTATTGTATTAAACAGCTCACAAATATCCTCACTTTTTATTTCCAATCACTGCTTTCAACAGAGTTTGACCAAAGATGAAGCCTTAGCCCAGGATTTATAACAAACACCATTTCACCAGATTTCTAAGAGTATTCTCATCTTCTTTTGCCCATTCCTCTAGGCCCTATCTAGCATGAAATGCAGTCTTAATAGACCTCTCAAAGTTCAGAGGGTGTTGCCTCCTATTTTCTTTATTTGTTATTTAGATGTGATAATGTATTGCCTTACTGTTATTTCTATTTTTTACAATGTGCCAATACATGGAGTGTCTCCCTTGCAGAGTACAGTCTGACAGATAAACGTACTGGAGATGCAAAAGAGGACTTTTATTTTTCAGTAGAGGGCATTTTTTTCACATCCTGAACAAGAAGGATTTATTGTCTAACTGTATGGATGTCAATGCTGAGCCAATGCCATGTCCCAGTCCGACAGGCTTCTTACTGCAATAATGCATTTACCCAAATAACAATCCTTGTGGTAATTGGTTGCAAGGATCCAACCAAACACATTTCTCCCAGTTTCAATTTAAGCAGTAATGGAATAGTAATAAGTAACAAGAAATAAGATGAATTCCTATAAAGTGACAATTTCAGTGGGTTTTGTACTGTCAAAACTACCCCAAAGCTCCCAAGTCGGGTCTTGAGAATTTTAGCTAAGCTTCTTCTTGGCTGTGTTTTGCAAGGGCTCTGCTTATTTTCAGTTTCAGCTGTACAACTTGTACAGCACATTGAATGATTTAACCAAGCAGATTTAGAGTTCAGTAGAGAGTGTTCTTTGTTAGATTTTAGTCACATACCAAATTCAATAGACTCTCTGCTGCAGGCGTACGTCAAAATGCCAGGAAGGCATGAGACATTGTTGAATATGTTGGAGTTTATTGTTTAGAAAAAATTAAACTTGGTCGCTCGTTCAATCTTTAATTAAATAGTCATACTCTAAAGCTCAAGGGACAAAGGAAAAGAGAGAATAAAGACAGTTGTTCTGTAAAACACAACAGATATTTCTTTATATCTGTATTGAACAAGTCAGTATATGTCATCTTCTCTGAAAATAAATACAAGTATTTTGGGTAAATGTGTTCCAAGCAATGAATTACCATCGCTACTGCTAGCTATTACCTACATAAGATCATTAACGAACAGACAGCTTTTCTGCATAAATAGAGCTGTGTTTGTTTCCTAATAAGAACTGCCATCATATTCTCTGCTGGTGAGTTTTGGAAAACAAGTCTTAGATCTCTCTGTAAAGACCTCACACAAAAACTGAACAGCCATATGTGATAGCTAGCTAAAAAACAAGTCATTTCTCTGCTCCCTGTCTGCAAATTTGTCCTTAAATATGAACACTGAGCAGACTGTATGTTAGATCCTAGGCGTCAGGCATCAGCATTAAATTGCTTAAGCCCCGAGAACTGCCAGCAGTCTGCCGAGCCTCCCATTTCAAGGCGCCCTTTCAAAGGCCACTATTAGCGGTCTGACCCCAAACCCGCCCAACTGGATTCGGAGCGGGAAGACTTGAAAAGTGCTCAAAGTGTGGGCAACCACACCACAGAAACCCAGCAGCCCTTGGCTGCGTCACCCCTGCCACGCTGGAAGGATTTGCACTCTCCAGGGGTCCCCGTGGGAAGCGTGCTGCTCTCCAGCAGATTTCTTCCTGCATTTTGTTAAACCCTGGAAGCAAGTTTTTAATTTCATGCCATCCGTGGGACATCGTCCTTACCGCTCTGTGCCATGTTTGCCCAGACAATAAAGCATGTTAACATCCTGCATTAAAAATAACAATGGTTTTGGGCTGCTTTCTGGCATTGACTGTATGATCGTCAAAATAACTAACAGAAAAGATAAATCTCTTTTACCCTAGTAATTGCTAAATTGTGTGACAGAAGTCCTTTATTCCTGCAAATGTAATGAGAATGGGAAATGGTACAAATTCTAAATGATTTAATTACAAACTTTAAATTGTAAACCTGTTTTCTCCTTGCAGACCTTATTCACTGTAACTTGCAGCAAATCAATCAGTAGCTCTTTAAACTGAGCTTCTTAATATTCATATTCTTAATTATCTATATAATGTGGGTAGTGAAAGTTCATTCTTCCTCTTCACTCCAAATATTTTTAAATGCAAACTGAAGTTTTACAGGGTTCTGTCCAAAATACGCACTATTTTCTTACACTGAATTGTGAAGGTCAGTAAAGTCATCCGATTAGTGGTGATCAAACCACAGCCACTTACGGGCAGGAGCCTCCATCTGTTCGCATTGAAACTGGGAGTTACTCGGACAGGTCGGCAGAGCAGGGTTAGGTCAAAGCTGAGTGGTACTCAATTTTAGTAATATTTGAAAAATAAAATAAGAAAAACCCTCCTAATTTACTTACAGCTTGGTTAAAAAAGAACATTTGCAGTTACTGTTCAGTGCGCGACAATCAGGCTTAAGGCTTGGAAGAGACTCACTTAACTCAATATAGTAAATCCTCCCATTTTCTTAACCTCCCAATTTCACAGATTTTGCCTACAGAGTTTGTTCATGAAACTCAGCTTTGCCTTCCCCATTCCGAAACTTCCCAAAGCTGGAGTAACCTTTGCAAGTGGTTTTTAAATTAGTCCTTTAAACGTAAGACCTAAATATAGGCATAGCAAAAGCTTACCCAGCCCATTCCCAGAGCCAGCTGCTGTGTTACGAGGCTAAGCACAAGACACGCACAACATGGTGTTTTTTCCCAGCGTGCCTTCCAGTCTCCAACAAGTTTTACCTAGGGGGCTTCCCGAACCAGAAATGGTGCCCAAACCAGAAATTGGGTTGAATAAACCTGAATGGATTTTCCTGGATAAGTTTGACCCGTCCATCCTTTGAACCCATGTGAACGTTTAGCATCCAGACAGGGGGAGTCTGACCGTTTGATTACACGTTCTGCGAGAGCAATGGGACGGCCGGTAGAGGTGCTTTACAGACAAGGAGGGCAGGATTTGACCTTTTTCATGAATATGTCAGAGCAGGTCTGTAGCTGAGAGTACAGTAGCTATGCGGCAGGTTTTTTCCTTTTTTTTTTTTTTTTTTTTAAGCAGAAGTTAACTTTTTTATTTAGTTGAACAGGCGTGAAGTAAAATCTACAGACTTTCATTTTCTAACTACAATAGCCAATAATCACTTACAATCCAGGTGCCGGGGAGGTGTGCAAGAACCTTTTAAAATGTAAAATAACATGATTCTGTGTCAAATAGAAAGGAAATCATTTTCCGTCTAAAAGCAGTTGGAAATTCATGATGTGTACTCATTAAAAGTGCCTTCAAGATATCAAGACTGGCTTTCTCTATAAATGCAAGATGAATAAAAATGGTAAGTAGCAACTGTGATGTACAAAACACTTCAATGAACACGTTGTTTTTGGTTTGTGCTACTGAGGTGGGGTTTTTTTTAAGCAAACCTGTATTGCTTTAAAGAGCTGTATATGGACCAAAAGTGGGAAAAGGAGTAGGGAAGAGAATCTAATCCCACCGCTATATGAAGGCAAAAACCCCCAGCAATACTGATTTTGCTTTGTGAACAAATATTGTGACTGTGGAGGCAGCATCTTTTTTTTTGTAATGACTAGCTGCTTAATTGCCTAGGTGTGGAAGGCAAGACACTGCACTCACAAATACCTCAAGGAGAAAGAGTATCAACTCTTTCAACACCAGCTACATCCTCAATTTTCCCCAAGCTCAGTATCGCTCACAATCGTTCATGCAGTGCTGCAAAGCTGAACGGGGCTGCACTGGGCTCTGAGTCAAAACGGCCTTCACCTTGCTCACAGCGGGCATTTCAGCGTGGCTCTGAGTTGTAATAATTCTTTTATTAATAAAAGTATTGAAGCTGCTCCGTCAA